>NW_027536464.1:774851-1298964 GCF_008692635.1 Crocuta crocuta
TATTAATATATAGTACAGTATTACATTAAAATATTAACTATATAAAATATTAACTTATTACCTGTATAATTATATTAAAATATTAACAGACGTTATATCAGAGTAGTTGAAATTACTAGAGTTGCTCCTCTAATTTTTGTAAATGCTCTATAGGAGAATGTGCTATTTTATTTTATTTATTGTCTATTTATTTTTGAGAGAGACAGAGCGTGAGCAGAGGAGGGGCAGAGAGAGAGAGAGAGAGGCTCAGAATCCAAAACAAACTCCAGGCTCCAAGCTGTCAGCACAGAGCCTGACACTGGGCTCAAACTCATAGACCACGAGACTATGACCTGGGCCAACGTTATGCTGTTAACTGAGCCACCCAGGTGCCCCGGAAAATGTGCTATTTTAGAATTACAAAATATAAAATTGATTTTATAAATCAAGGTCAAAATTAATATATTTCTTTGGAGCAATAAGTATTATTGCAGAAGCATATTTTTTAAGTTAGATTTTTGCCACAATTAACTATAATTGAAAATATTTGTAATATTTAATCAGTGTATCTGAAAACCTTAGTGACTCAATATCCAAACCACAGACATTTTAACATTGTTAAGGAATTCTCTAATCAAAAGACAAATGACATTATCTACCTCACATAATCAGATAGAGCTTAATATCCAATTGAATTTTATTTGAAGTCCTTAATTCTATTTTAAACAAATTGGAAATCTACTAATTAATATATCAGATAGAACAATGGCATATATGGGATGATCATAGCAATAAAGATTAGTAATCATTTTCATACATCTTCCTATATTTGACCCTCATATGTGTAAACAGGAATAATGCTTTTCCAATGACAGATAATGGAGATATTTGTTAGAACAAATTAATGGAGTTTTCCAGGGTCCCTTAGCAAGTCAGTGATGAAACCAGGTTTTTGACTTTGTACCCTTGAATTCTAACCAAAGTCCAGAGCTTGTGCGTATGTTCTATGCTAGCACCCTAAAATAATCATTCTCTCTTATACACTCACATGATTGTATCAAAAATATTTGTTACTAAAGTATATTTGTAACTGGTGAGTTTGATAACTCACTTCTATTCAACATCCTTGGAGACAGTCATGAGCCTAGAGAGGGTTCATCATTTCCACTAGATGGCGTTTAGTCTGCTCCTCCTCTTACAAATCGGTTTCAGAGAATTTATTTGAGGCTACTTGCCACATTTTAAAAATGTAATTTAAGAAAGATCTTAACAGATATGGCATTCACATTGTTTTAAAAGCCAGTTAATTCCAGGGTCTTGAATTACCACTACCTTTATGAATTTTTAAATGATGCAGCTGCTTTTATTTCTTACTCAAAACGATAGACATGACCTCCAAGTTCCCTACTGGGGAAAATGGAAGATAATAGTGTCCCCACTCCCATTCCTTTTACCCCTACCTCTCCTTTCCTTCTTCCCCTAACTGCCATCTGTATTTCACATGATCAAAGTTGGTCGTATTTATAATTTGTCAAGTTTTGTTCACAGGATGATTCTAAATGTTGAAACTATAGAGTAACATAACTGGCATTTTTTTCCCCACTAACTACCACATGGTTTACTATAATCACATTTCCTATCTTATACAACTAGTGTATGCTTTTTTTTAACTTGGAGTTTCCCATTCATTTCCCCCCATTTTGCCTTTATCTCATAAAATTTATGGACTTTTCTCATACTTACATGGATTTTTAAAATTTATAATCATTTTTTATTTCCAAGAGCTCTTTCCAGTTTTCTGATTTTACTTTTTATACTCCTTTTGTTTTACTAATAAAGTTTTATCCCCTCAAATGTACTTGAGAATTTAATTTCGAAAGTTCTCACTCATTTCCAAAAAGGGTACTGTTTCCTCAATGTTTTTTTTTTTTTTAATTTTCCTTCCTATCTTTCTTTCTATCCCCACTCCCTCCCTCTTCTTTCTCTTTCATTTTCTGTATACTGCAGCTCACAGGATGCCGACTCCTCCTCGATTCACTCTGAGTTCCTCAGGGAGATGGGGCCACACTTGCACCCAGGTTTTTATTGACCTCCTTCCCTTCCCAGTCTCAATTCCCCACTAGAGTTCCCAAATAAGCTACTTGCATCTGAACAGTGAATTTTCTAAAGTGTGTCAGATCTTCAACTGCACTTTCACATTAACTGCGAAGCAGTTGAATAAATGGGGATAAGGCATTCATTTTGTTGGAAGATTCCTACTAAACCCAATTTAGATATTTTACTCTTGAGATTAATCTCAAGATTACGACCTGATCTTTCGTTGTCTCTAGTTCCTAAGACACTGTCAATATACTCCCAAGGCAGTTTCTATTTTCCTGTTTCTTTAAAGAAAAATTTTACTACTTAAAAAAAATTGCCATTGATTTTAAGTTTGCCTGGAGGTGGGGTGTCTGGAAGGGCTCTGTCAGTTGAGCATTCAGCTTTACAGTTTGCGATTTCAAGCCCCACATCAGACTCACTTTTAGTGCAGAGTCTGCTTCAGATCTTCTTTTTTTTTTTTTTTAAATTTATTTCTAAGAGAGAGAGAGAGAGAGAGAGACAGCGTGGTCAGAGAGAGAGGGAGTCACGGACTCTGAAACAGGCTCCAGGCTCTGAGCTGGCAGTCAGCACAGAGCCCGACGCGGGGCTCGAACCCACGAACCGCGAGATCATGACCTAAGCGAAAGTCGGAGGCTTTACCGACGAAGCCACCCAGGCGCCCCTGCTTCAGATCTTCTGTCCCACTCTCTTATCCCCACCCCCACTTGTGCTCTCTCAAAAATAAACATAATATATATATAATACAAGAGGGAAATGTCCTGACTTCTGCACTGCTGCCGATTTGGATGGGAGGTGGGGGTGGTTAAGGGGAAGAAATTGAGTTGAAGACAACCTTGTTATACCCTCTCCTTCCCTGTCATCTTTGCTTTACCTGAGAGCTGAGTTGCTTTGGGGTCCTAAAGGGCAACTGGTTGGGTGTAACCCCTTATGTTCTAATGTCAGAAATAGCTTTTTTCCCCCTCCCCTTTAAAGTTCAATTATTCTCATTCATCCAGGTTATTGTTAAAATTTGCTACTGATGATAGTTCCCCTATTCTCTTCATTACTATAGATTTATGCTTTTTTCAAATCAATTGCCTTATAATCAATTTAAAGATGGCATCTTGAAAGAAAGGAAACAAACATACATGATCAGAGTACCATATTAAATGGAAGCCAACTGTTTTTTTTTTTTTAAATAAAGTTACTAATGAAACTTATTTTATATCTTACATAACTATGAACTATTAAAATAAGATCCCATTTGGAACTAAAGGATTATAAAATATATACAATATTGGTGCAGAAGGCACCTGACTTAATTTTGATGGGCATTACTTTTTAATTGTCTGCTATATCCCAAGCATCATTATAATTTTATTTTGTCTTTCTTCAGAATCAGAAAGCTATTTGATACTCATTCCAAAAGCTTTTGAATCCTAATAACTCATTAATGGGATCCAGATGTAAGTTAAATGGGCTATCAGAGATTGTGGTGATCAGTTGTGTTTATACTTTGGGGCTCTCTGTGACTCTGCTGAAATATTTAGATATTACAATTTACTCCTTTTAGGCATTAAGTATTTAACTCATCCTCACATGATCTAACTCCTCGTTATAGAGCTGTTCTGTTAGTTCTAGAAATCTCTTGAGAAAATGGTATTAGTTCTAGTGTCTCCTCCATATCCTATCCTTTAATATATCCTTCCAACTAAAGCAGATAAGATACTTTGTTGGTTCAGATTTTTTTTCTCCCCTATTTAAAAGAAGACTTCATGTAGCAAATTAATTCACTCCTAGTTTTCCTTCTCACAGTTTTGAGAAGGGCTTCTTAATGTAATGTAGATACTCAAAGAGAGGTTAATCCTACTTGGGACTTTACTGACCCTCCTAGACACATTCCAATGGCTCCTCTAGTCTGTAGGAATCCCATCCTCAGTCACTTAACTCACAGAAGTATATTGCCTGGCATGTATTCATTCCCTAACAGATAATAACTGAATATATTAATGAATCCTAGAATAGCTCTACCCATTGGCCCATGTAGTAGGGAGAATAATGGCTCCTCCAAAGATCTCCACATCCTAATCCCCAAGATCTAAAATATGTTTCCTTAGCACAAGTTACTTTAAACATATAATTAAGATCATTGACCTTAAGATGGGAAAATGTCCTGGATTATTCAAATGGACCCAGTCTTTTTTTTTGTTTTTAATGTTTTATTTATTTCTGAGAGAGAGAAAGAGAGACAGCATGAGCAGGGGAGGGTCAGAGATAGAGGGAGACACAGAATCCGAAAAAGGCTCCAGGCTCTGAGCTGGCTGTCAGCATGGAGCCCTATACAGGGCTTGAACCCACCAACTGTGAAATCATGACCTGAGCTGCAGTTGGACGCTTAACAGACTGAGCCACCCAGGCACCCCTCAAATGGACCCCATCTAATCACATGGGTCCTTAAAAGCAGAGAATCTTTCTCAGCTATGGTCAGAGAGATGCAATCTTGCTGACTTTCATGATGGAGGAAGGAACCATGAGCCAAGGAATTCAGGTGGCCTCTAGAAGGTAGAAAAGGCAAAGACCTGGATTATTCCCTAAGGCCTCGGAAAGAAATGCAGCCCACTTGACACCCTGATTCTAGCCCAGTATGACAGACTTCTAACCTACAGAAGGTAATTTAATACATTTGTGTGGTTGTAATCCATTAAGGTGATGGTAATTTATTATAGCATTAATAGAAAATAATATACCTTTGACCTCTATGCCTGAAAGAGCCTCACGTTTGTTTCTGCTTGTTGAAAATTCTCTCCATCCTTCAGAACCCAATTTAAATGCTATTTCCACATGAATACTTTCATGTCTCCCCCTCCCTAGATGAATTTTTCTTTCCTTTTTATAAATTTTTATTGCCTATTTTGAGGTTTCTTTTGTGTCTCTTATCTCTTTTTTGCATTTTAAGTTGAGAATCCAGCAAGCTTTATTATAAGATCTTCATGGGTAAGAATCCTGTCTTATTTTTTACCCATGAATATAATACTTTAAACCTATGTAAAGACTTGTTACTGTGATCAGGAAATAAAAACTTATAACTACACTTCTATGAACTGAATTCTGCCTCCCCAAATATATGTTAACACCTTAACCCCCAATGTGACTATATTTAGAGAGAGTCATTAGGAGGTAATTAAAGTTAAGTGAGGTCAGAAACCTCAAATGGGGTCCAATGGGGTCCTAATCTGATAGAACTGTGGCTTTATAAGAGGGAGAGATCTCTGTCTGCCATATGAGAACACTACTAGAAATCAGGAAGAGAATCCTCGCCAGAAACAGAATTGGCAGGCACTTTCATCTCAAACTCTCAGCCCTAGAACTATAAGAAATATGCTTCTGTTGTTTAAGCCACCCAGTCTATAGTATTTTGACATGGCAGCCCAAACAGACTACTACACACACCTGAAGAAAAAGTTATCACAATACATTGCTTCATAAAAGTTATATAATCTCATGAAATCCTGCATTATTTAAAAGTGTAAAGATGTTGAACTGCATGAAACAAAAGATATATGTCTATATCTATATAATGTTTTTGGCCTTGCTTCCAGGGGTGATAAACTTAATCCTTATCCTTGCCAGGTGTGCCTCTTGTTTTTGTGAATTATTATTTACAAACTATCCCTCTTTCACAAATGGCCCATCCATGTTACTTAATCTCATTTGATTATAGTCTTGATCTCATTTGATTATAGTTTCAGATAATGCACACGAGAGGGATTTAAGTGAATTTTTCTATTTATAACAAATTAGCTGGGAAGTACCGGTACTGCTCCCTGCTCAATCAAAAACCGGTCAGTAGATTTTTTTGTTTTCTATGTTTACCTTCATGGTAGCCCTAATATTCTGATAAGCTATCATCTGATTTCAAAATCACTTACTATTGCTTTCTAAAAATTATTCTGTCGGCATGACAGGTACTTGCTGATGAATAATAGGGATTTTGGTACAAACCAAAGACCAGTGCTATCAGGTCAAAAAATAGAATTCAAGAGGAGATGCATTAAATCCAACATGCAAGAATCTCAAATCTAAGCTGTCAAAAGGAGTAGTTTCCCCAATACAACAGTGATATGCCACAAGAAGAATGTATAATGTGAATGTAACTGAAAACTTTATCGTTTGTGACTTTATGCATCAAGGTTGGCATGATGAATTATAGTTAGAAGTAAAATGATCACATAAACTGTAGTATCTAAGTGAAATATGTGCTAGAAAGTTTCTACACAGGAAAACATCAGTGGTTTTCAAGGACGATCTCTTTTAGAATCCACTGAAACTCTGGTGATTTTCAAGGTTGAATGCTGATAGAATCCTCTGTAATGGTAATCCAACTGAAATGAGTGGACAAAGGCCTTTTTCTATGGAAAAAGGAAGCTGGGATCTTGGTCATTTAGCTCTGTTAGACAAAAGATTAATCCACAGCTATAAACAAGAGAAACCTTAGAACTGTCCTAATACTGATGGTAACATTTTTGAAATGAATGTCATTTGGGTCAAACAAGTGATTCCTTCAAGGTCAAGGAGAACCGACAACATCTCTCCAATTATTATACACATTAGACCTTTAACGTGACCTTCACACTATATTTCCTTCACCTTGCAATTCAATCAATCAAGCCTTCCCAATCAGGAACATCCAACATTATACAAACCAAGTTAATGTGTTTGTGAACAGATTATTAAGTGATGTCTAAGGTGTGAAATAACAGTCTTTTTCTGAAAATGTACAAAGTATGACTCATTTCTCCATTAGGCCAATATCAGAGTGGAGAAGCTCCTCATCATGGTACTTAATGGTATTTCATTTGTAGTGCCAGAATTACATACAAACACTCATAACATAGCAGAGAAGATTCTCACTATTGATACTCCTCAGAGATAGGACATGAGTTGAACAGAGTTTGACATGACAACTAGCCAAATCTGTTATTCATTCCTTCATTCAAATATTCAACCTAGAATTCTGGAAAGCTACTTTGTGACTAATAAAGATTGCTACTGGTGGTCATGTTGAGCCATGTACTTCATAGAATATAGAACCAATTTTGGGGGTGGGTGGGTTACAATTTATAGGAAAAAAACCTCTTTATAAAATACAATAGTATCATCTTCAGTACTCCTGGGAAGCAGTCATCCATTCTCTCCTTAAAACCTTCCAGAAAACTCTAAAGACAAATTCTGAGATTGAGAAGTCTGCCCCCTAATATTATCTCTGGCAGCCACAATGCTATATGCTGGTCACATGGCATGCTGAGTTCAGTTCAACTTGAAGAGCTGCCATTCTGCCAGAAGTGGTCTGCAGGATGACAGCAGGGTGTTGGTAGAGCAAATATCCTTGGCTCTGGGTTTTATTTATCAGTGAGAACTGATTGATGGTTCAGCCCATATACACACACTCCAGCTAATGGATTCATCTTTACAGCTCTAAATGTAATGCCATGTTAATTTGGATAAACGGTTGTTAAGGTTCATATCAGAGGTTTGTTTTTTCTATAATCATTTACTTAACATCTTAATTTTTCCCTCTCAAGCCTTCTGATTTAAATTGCTTAAAGATAATCTCTGTGTTAATACCAGAAAGCATCTGTGTTTTGTCAAGTGTAGGCAAGAGAAACATAATTGTATCAACTTCTGATCTTTAGGTAATATTTTTCTTCTTCTTTCTTGAAACCCTTTACTTTAACACAGTGAAATAAGATATTTGAACATCAGGGCAAATTCTGCATTTTTAAACCTCTCTTTCCATTTATTTTGATCTTTGTCTAGATAGATAGCTGATAGACATATAGATTAATCTACATATTTAAAGGATAATATTTTTACAACTAAATCCCACCCCACCCCCCACTTCAGAATATTCAGTAGCAAAAGAAGCTACATTTTGCCAAAAAGATAGTGTTATAAGAGGAAATCATGATACATTTTTTTGCAGTCCCAGCAATGGGATGGTAAGGGCCTATAGGACTTTACCTAGAAATCTTTTATTAGGTCATTATCATGCAATCTAGTGATGAGAAGAAGAAGGCTGGATCCTGTAAATACATACACACATCTGAAAACTGGCAGTCGCTTTTTTGGTGGAGATGTGTTATTCCAAAATTGGCATAATCACAGTTTCCACCTCGTTTATGACCAGCATAAAAAATTGCATAAAATATCATGCACAGCTGTAGTCAGAAGGAAGATTCAATTTGGGCTTTGTGTAGACTTGACTTGCTGCCAGTGCAGTTATATACATCATCCAGGGCTGCATTTAAAAGGATAAAATACAGTTTTAATTCTTACGGCAAATTTATTTTGTTAAAGAAAGATAAAAATGTTAAAATAGATCATAAAGAGCATTAAGTCCCTCCCTGCCCCCTGCCCAGTCCATCTTTTGTTAATATAACATTAAAGGGTTAGCAGAAGATGGGAAAGCCATAAAATTAAAGGTTAAGACTACAGTTCTATCTATGCACAGAATGAGAAGTTATCTGGTATGATTGCATGCTCCTTTTTGCTACTCAGACAGCCTTGTTGAGAATATTATACGTGAACAACCTCAAACATCCCTGCTGATTTCTTTGAGAAATCTCAAAGGCCAAAGTGATAGAGAACAGCATGGGTAAGCTACTGAGGAATAACAATGTTTTCATCTGAAACCCAAAAGCACAATATAGCATGCAGTTTTACAAGGAGATTTTCTCCACACCTATGGAGGAGAGGGCTGAGTACCACTGCATCACAGCATCTTTAAACTCTCAAGAGCCTTAAAGAACCAGCTGCTTCATTTCCAACTGGGGTCCACAGAAAATAAGTGAGCTGGTAAATGCCACATGGCTGGTCATTGACTGAATCAGAACCAGACCGCTATTCTCTACAACTTGAATACGGTGTTCTACCTCTAATACATTATGCTGCTTCAGGGAGAGCTTGGCACCTCAAGGAATGAGGGAGAATGTCCACTGAGAGATAGAGGGGAAAACTTTTTATTTACCTGGTGGTGTGCTGGAGCCAATCTGCACACTCTTAAGAGTTAACGGTACTCATCTCTTCCTGACATACAATAGTGACTTTGTTAGTAGCCTGAAATGAGCCATGGTGGGAGTCTTTACATCACAGAAATGGGCACATGCTAGAAATCAGGGTCCTTCTTTTCCCTGGAGCTGGTTGTTAAACATGTATCAGCATGTCACTACAGTTACCACAACATCCCAGGAGTTAGTACATCAAGGCTCAAGTGTAAAGCTGTTCTCACCTACCAACACTCATTTCCCTTCTCAGTCTCCAATTACCAACTCTCAGTCATTTCCAGCACAGTTTGTGAGGAGCTGCCATGAGGCTCCTTCAAGACTATACAGATCTTGAGAATAACCTGTTTCCGGGGGCTAGAGCTCTACCGGGACAATTTTGTCAGGAGATACCAGAACTTGCAATTTTGTCACTAACTTACAAAAAGCTAATATGTCAATAGTTGCTAGAGCTTCAGGTTCTAAAGACTTATTTCTTTTAATCTAAAGAGTCTATTGGCAGGACAAACAGATTCTTGAATTTAAGAAAAGAAGTGGAGCAAGAACTGCATAGAAACCTGACTCAGCCTCTACCAAAAGGATATTTCTTAACAAGAGACAGGAAAATATAGTTTCTAACAGCTTTGTAGGCAGGTAGGTTTGATCCCAGCCCTAACACCTGTGAGCTATGTGACCTTGTACCAGTTAGTAACCTCTTCATGCCTTTCATTATATTTAAATGTAAATAAAAATTATTTATCTCTATCTACCCAATAACCTTAAGGTTACTGCATGGATTAAATAAGATACAATGCACTAAAATCCATTCCCATTTGCCTACCCCCAAATTTTGCTCTGGAAATTATTTCCCTCTCTTTTCTTCTCTCTCTCTCTTTTTTTCTCCACTCATGGCTTTATTTCCCATCATTTCAATGACCTCTTTTTATCTTATCAAGATTACCAGTGACCTCCATATTACTAAATCCATTGGTCAAGTCTTTGCTCTTTTCTTACTTGACCTAGCATATGACACAGCTAAGCAATCCCTCCCTCCCCAATATACTTTCTTCACTTGGTTTTTAGTACCCCAGCCTCTCAGAACTCTCAGAACTTTCCTCTTCCCTATGGACACTACCACTACAGTGGTCCTAGGGAACATAAAGGAGAGTTACAGTATGTTATATTGGATTATAATAGGGACATTGGACCCTAGTGAGGGAGGTGGAGATGCTGCAGGTGGTAATGAGTAGGAAATATTCAGACTAGCATTTTTCAATTTTGGCTACACATTTGAATCCCTGGGGAGCTTTTGGAACTCATAATGTCCTGGCCACAGAAAGGAACTCAAAACCTTTTGGGGTGAGACCAGGCATTATTATTGTTTAAGATTCCCCAGGTGATTACAATGTGCAACCAATGCTGAGAAACACTGATCTAGATGAAGGAGAAGTAAAGGCAGATGCCAAGGAGAGGAAGAGGCTTACAGAAAGGCTCCACAGGGGATTTAGTAGGTAAATGAATGCAGAAGATTGAGAAAGGATTAGTGATGCTAAAGCAGAGAAAGTAAGGAGACTGTAGCATTTCTACACCAAAGACAAACAAGACAATATTATTTAAAAGATACCATAAAAGGTACTTATATTTGAAGAAATTAGAGATGATTTGGGTCATGAGAAAGTATATAAAGATGAATATTGATAGAAACAGTGCTGTGTATCAATTGATAGGAAAACTGGAGTCAGATTGGCTGGATTGGAATTTCTTTTACCTGGGCAAAGTGCCTCAACTTCCTCATCTGTAATATGTATACAACAGTAATCTTATCTCATAAGTCTCTTGGAGGATTTAGATAATTCATATATGGTTCTTAGAACAGCATTTGACACATAGTAAACACACATTAAATGATGATGATGATGATGGTGAAGAAGGAGGAGGAGGAGAAAGAGGAAGAGGAGAGGAGGAGAAGGAGGAATCTTTTGAAAAAGTTGAGACAATTCAGAAATTGGCCCATATTTGGGTTCTCAATTTTCAGAGACCCATAACAGATGCTAAGCCAAGTTTTCTTCCTCCAACTAGAACTAGCACGAGGAACACTGTGAATCATGAAAAACTTCCCTCTGATCCAGTGTTCATTCTCCTTTATGGCATTTCCCCCTTTTCTGTCCTCCAAGACCAGAGCTTTTCCACTTGCAAATACCTCCCAGTAGAAAATAATCTGATAGCAGTACCATTGCTAGGATTACTTTTCTCAATAGAACTCTATCTGCAAATTTTATCTGAAACTGTAGAATGAACGGCTTTATCCTCAAAGGAATGTTAGCAATCAGCAAATTAAGTGAGCTAATGTAGATGAAATCACTTTTAATTTATAAATTACAATGCAAATATTAACCTTGACATTGGATAACTTACTTCTGTAAAGCTCTTGAGTTGCTTAGAGGAAGGACCCTGCTTTATTCATCACATACTTAGCAAAAAGCATGTTGGATGTTGCAGAAAGGCCCACATTCCTTACTAGTAGCACATTAATCCAGGCTTATAGGAAAAAACTTGACTGGAGTGAAGTGTGATGAGCATTGTACCAAAAAGTAGGTTTTCAGGTTGCTTGTGAAAGTTTCTATTCTTTTGAAAAGACTTAACATGAAAATCATGCTGATTTATCCAAAATCTGTGTGACTAGGAAGCAAAGGGAAGAGAGGAAACACAGGGATACATGTGTCCCTAGAATCACAAACTTGTCCATTGTCAGATCCTATCTTTCCACTTGAGATTTCCACTACTTATCAATGGGTTGCTCATCCCAAGACATATTTATGGAGCACCCACTATGTGGCAAGTAGCTTCCATGGCACTGGAGGTATAAGATGAGTAAGAAGTACTGAGAGGCATGCAAGAGTATGGCAGGTAGACCACTTAACTCAATAGATCAGTTTGACATAACAAAGAAATTGCAAAGATGGAAGCAGGTACAGTGTACCGCGAGAGTACCTCTCTCAGCCCACATTGAGAACCACAAGTGTGTTTAGAAGGTAACAGCCTAGCCAGGGAAAGAATGTTCAAGATAAAAGACAAAACCAAACCAAACCGTGAAGCACCTGCAGTAGCATGCTGGTTCCCAAGCAGCATGGTCTTTCCCAAGCAGTAGGTCACCCTCAGAATACTGTAGTCTCTAATTCGAGAAGCCTTTCCCTCCCTTTCCAGAGATGGCACATCATTTCTTTTTTTTTTATTAAAAAAAATTTTTTTTTTTTTACAAATAGTTTATTGTCAAGTTGGTTTCCATATAACACCCAGTGCTCATCCCCACAAGTGCCCTCCTCCATGCCCATCACTCCCTTCCCCTCACACACCCATCAGTCCTCAGTTTGTTCTCAGCATTAAAGAGTCTCTCATGGTTTGCCTCTCTCCCTCCCCAACTATTTCCTCCTTCTTCTCCCCCGCAGTCCTCCGTTAAGTTCCTAATCCTCCTATAGGAGATGGCACATCATGTCTCTCCACCATCTGAAAGGACAGTCTCATTTTCTCACTCCTGCTCCCTTTAATGTGCGTGCCCAGTTGCGTATATACACACACCCAAACACAGGCCTTCCAGAGTGGCTTGCTTGACCGAATGATGCCTTTGCACCAAAAAGGAAATGGTCTCAAAATAAAAACAAAATGTAGATGTGCAAAGATGCACATTGTAATTATCTACATATTTTAAATAACACCAAGAAGGATTAAGACATTATGATATATTCACAAAATGAAAAACCCTGAAGTTACTAATAATACAAATTTTAAGACTATTTAATGGCATGGGAAAATTCTCCAGATATAATGTTTGCTTCTGTTTTTTGTGTATGTGTGAGCACATATATGTATGCATACATGCATATATATTTGTATATACACATATATATTTATATATACATGATCATTGTATATTATTGTATATATATGTATATATTTGAATTTCTCAAATTTTCTGCTTTGTGTATGGACTTACACAAACAAAAGGCGAATATGCGTACACATGCATGGATGCATATGTATATATTTGTATGTATGTTTGTGCATGTATGTATGTATACATGCATATTCACCATTTATGTTTACATAAGCCTGTGTTCAAAGTAGAAAATTTGAGAAATGCAAATAAACAACTAAATACTTAAGTGAATTTCATATATAATCTCAACACTCAGAGATAATCATTGCTAACATTTAGGCATATATTTTCCCAGGCCATTGTCCATACACACTTGCTTTTTTAAAAACTAAATTGGAATTCTGAGTTTTTGTGTCATGTGTTATGCTCATTCCATGTAATGTCATATCAAGAACAATTCTTCGTATTTTAATTATTCTTTGTAAATGATGCTATCAATATTCCATCTTTTGAATGCTGTGTAATTTATTTAGCAGTTTACTTATTGTGGACAGTAATGATTGTTATCTTCTCGTTGTTATAAATGACTCTCCAGTGAACTTCTTTGACCATAAGTCTTTGTTCATATATTCACTTATTTCCTGAGACTGGCTACATAGAAGTAAAATTACTGGGTCAAAAGGTAAATGATTTTTAATGCTCTTGAAATATATTCCCTAAATTGCATTCCAGAAAGGTTATACTGGCTAATACTCTCACCAACAATGTACCACAGCACTGTTAACTCTCTGTCTCCAGTGTTATCTTTTAACGGCATTGCAAATTTGATTCATGAAACACTGGATCTCTCTTTGTTGTTACGTTATATTAAAGAAAACAAAGTATACAAAACAGTATATGCAATAGGACCTCAACAATGTGAAATTATGCCTAGGAAAAAAAAATTAGTGGAAGAAAATACATGAAAATGTTTAGTAATTGGTGGTAGAATAATAGATTAACACCATTTTCATATAACAATATAACAGCATATGTATTAATTGTTTAAAAGCTACCATATTTCAGGAAACATGGTAAGTAATTTACATGCAATCTCTCAGCTATCCTCAAAGCCCTACAAAGCTTTATTGTGCCATTTATAGAAGAGCATGACTAAGCCTAGAAAAATAGAAAGAGGCCAGAATTTAAACCCAGGCTTAACTAGTTTCACAGTTCCTGCTTTTTCTTCTTTCCTCTCTACTTTCTCATAGTTTTGCTCTTTTGCCAAAGAATATGTATTCCTTTTAAAATTATAAAAGCAACAAAAGCTATTTTTACACAAATAAAAGGGTCCCTTACTAAAACTGTTGCAAATAAAATTTGACCAACTTCCCCAGAAAAGCAGCTCATTGTCCAGCTCAAGGAGGTATGACCATGAGATACTTTGGATGCCCCACAATAACCATGAGTTCCCCAAAAGCAAGGGATCATCAGCATCATCACTTGGAACATCAGCCCGCACACTCCTGAAACCACACATCATGGGTTGCTGCTTATCCCTGTAGATATTAACTGGGCCATGGCTGGTAGCAATCACTCTGCCCATGCCATGCCCACTCTGCCTACATAGGGACATAGACAAAGTCAGAATCCAAGCTCTTGCCCTTGCTGCATCAATAGGATTATACTTTCTCTGTATTAATATTCATTTTAGTAATTTTTAAGAAGGTAGCAGATAGGAAGTGAGTATGCAAACATGATGTTTTCTCATGTTTAAAAATGACAAGCTTGTTTCTATTTTTGTTAAAGTCCAGATACCAGCTAGACAATTGTTATACAATACTTTCAATATGTATTACCAATACTAAAATAGATAATCAGAAAAAAACATATATCTGCAAAGGAGTGTTCTAACTTGTCTTTTAATTATACGTTTGGGCAAATTTTAATGTTTTTGTAATGTTTATTTTTGAGAGACAGAGCACAAGTGGGGGTGGGGCAGAGAGAGAGAATCCAAAGCAGGTTCCAAGCTGTTAGCACAGAGCCAGACATGGGGCTCAAACTCACCAGCTGTGAGATCATGACCTGCACCAAAGTCAGACGCTTAACTGACTGAGCCATCCAGGTGCCCTTATATTTGGGCAAATTTTAAAAACACACTACTTAATGACCATTTAAGTTTTAATAATACACGCTTGCAGATAGATGAATACAATAGCTATTTTATGCAATAAAAAGCTATTTTTCAAACTGTTATTTCTGTTTTGGGTTTTATTAAACCTTGATATGTTAAATATATTGAAGACACAATACACAGAATAAGGAATTAAATTTAAAAATAAGGAACAAATAAAGAATATTTTTATATGAGTGAAAAATCCCAAAGGTAACTTTTTTAATATTCAAAGAACATGTTGATCGCACTTGTAATATATTCAGATGCATCATCAGACATTATATCAATACAGAAATAAGCATTAACAAACCAGACTTTGTTACTAAACTTTCAGGTAAATATATATTCTGTTGACTTTTGTCAGCAGAGAGCTAACTTGATTCTATCATTGTGTATGACTTGTTTCTAAGGCTGCAATGTCAATGTCTGGGCCATATTCCCCTGACCCCATGCTATCTCCTCATTTCATTATAAACCCAGTTGTCTTCCCATTGCTTGACCCCTGTGACAATACAAATCAGTGTACAGAGCCTTTAGGGGATTCACATTATTGAGAGAAGCACAAACTTACCCATTTCTTGTTTTACAAGAGCCGGTAAAAGTCTGCCAATCTAGTAAAGTTTTGCTTTTCCCCTCTTCCCCTAAAATGTCCAAATATTTATACTGGTTTCACAAAGTATCAGGATTCCTCATTAGAAAAGGCAAATATTGGGGTGCATGGGTAGCTCAGTTGGTTGAGCGTCGAACTCTTGATCTCGGCTCAGGTCATGATCCCAGGGTCATGAGATTGAGCCTGCATCAAGCCCCATGTCTAGCCCCATGCCAAGTGTGGAGCCTGCTTGGGATTCTCTCTCTCTTACCCCCTGCCCCTCTCCCCTGCTCGCATTCTCATGTTCTCTCCCTCTAAAAAATAAAAAATAAAGAAAAGGCAAGTATTTTAGAAGTCGTAATGTCTACACTTGTAATTGAGAAACTGAGTTATTTTCTAAGATACAAAGAGAAATTATTTGAGATGCCAGAGAAATTAACGTGAAATTACTTCTTAAGTCTTTAAAAGCTTCAAATTTTGCCAAATGTCTATTTTTACTGGTAATAGTTACTTCCTGGGGTTAGCTAGAAGTACTTAAGGGAAGCATGGTGGATAGAATGACCTAAGGTTAACTTGGGCAGGAAAATTAAGAGATCCACATCTCATTTATCCATAAGCTTAAGAAATTGTTATTTATACATTACAGAAGAACAATGAGAAAAAATAAAAGTTCAAATATACTGAACCCTGCCATATCCTATCATATAAAGCAATTTTTTAAAAAGCATATGGTCATAATATATACTGTGTCATCTAACAGTAATAAAACTCATCTTGGAGAAAGATTCTCGCACAGAGAGCCGTGACATTGAGGCTTTTCTTTCCAGGAAGAAACTTATTCATGCCGGCATGGCTCAGTTGTGTTCACACCCAAAGAACTAAGCCCCAAACTCCCACATGGCATAGTTTTTTATACATTGTCTATTTCCTTGTCTCCCATATATGGTAACACACAAACATGCCACCAGATTAGGTGGTCTCATGTTACAAGGTCATGAGGGATGTTGTCCTGTACGCATATAGCCAGTTTGCCTTGAGGGTTTTTTTTTTAATTCCTTAGGGAAGAGACCCTACCACCTTCTTACATTTGTCCCCTTTGATTTTTTTCTCATGCACATCTCAGTTTTTTGGTTCTGTCCGTTCAAACTATTCTTAGTTGTTAAATCTTGACATTCAAGCACGTAAATTGCTCTTATATGAGAAAGAGCAATATCTTAGTTTTCTAAAGATGACCAAGCCTGATTCCAGTCATTCTTTTTCCCAGAGTTCCTACCTTCTGTAAAATTCTTAGATCTCAGCTGAGTTCTGATAATTTCCCCCTTCAGTCTTTTTCTCCCATAGGAGTCTAGATTTTCTCATACATAGAAAATGAAAAAATTAAGCCAGAAAGACTCCCTAGATTTTTCTTGGCAATAAAATGAAAACTGACCCAGTTATGATCCTAACCTATTCTGTTATCATCCCACAAGTATTTATTAAGTGTTGCTATGTGCCAGGCACCACAGTAGGTACTAAGGACACAAAGGTGGAAAGAAGCACAAGGCCCCTTTGCCTCACCTGTCTCATCATCTCATGAGGGTGACACTCGTTTGGCATCGGTGCCTTGTCATTGCCATTTCTCATGCCCTGGTCTCCTCAAGTGAAAGATGCCACTTTTTACAGCTTATTTAAAAGAACCAGACCATTTGACCATCAAGCTAAATATATTGTAGACAATTAACATATAATCTTGGCTCAAAGGTTAGAAGAACACAAAAAGATTTCATTTTCATTTCTTCACTGACAGCTTCAGAGCCAAGGGCACTTCAGCTGACTTTATGGCTTTTTCGAAATGCCAAGTGCAAGTCAGGTGCACACACTTATTGAGTGGTTTGTGTTTAGAAGAGCCTGGAGGCAAGGGCGGTGGGGAGCATTCTTTTTTTTTCTATAATTTTAAATAAATAATGAGCTGATTAGCTCCTCAAAAATTCTTTTTACACTAGCTAAAAAAGTATTTCAGTCTCCCCAGACTGTTTTTTCTGCAGGGAAAATCCCTGTCTGGGAATCTTAACCATCTTGGGGTCAGAGATGCCTTTGAGAATCAGAGAAAGGCAATAAACCTAGGATCTGAAGCAGGTAGAAAATATATATGTGTAGTAAGTACACAGTACAAAATTTTGCCTATAGTCATAGGAAATCCATGGACCCCAAATTAAGCAACTACTAGCAGAGAATTCAAAAAATTGCATTTCATAAAGTGAGCTGTACAAATATTGGTATTACTATTAATTGGTGAGGAAAATGTTTCCATAGCAAATGAGTCTGGGAAATTAAAAAATATTTTTCGCAATGATCTTTATAAACTCTTCAGTATGTTCATGTATATGGCTCCTCCTAAAAAGATATTGTGGATGTAGCAGTTCCCTAAGTGCCCTGGGCATGGACCCTTTTGCTCTTAACATCCACACATGAATTGCCTTTTCTGATTGGGGTTCTCAGAAACACTCCTAGTAGTCATTCATTACAAATGTTCCTACCAAGCACCCAGATCCATCAACTGAATCTGGCTGAAGAAGATCATCTGTTATGACAGAAGTCAGTCGATAATGTTAAGATTAATAGTCAGTGACTGTTGAGTCACAGGCATTTAAAAAAAATGTCCACTTGTTTTGGTGGAACTTTTCACCTTTTATTTAAACCTTTGGCCTCTAGGGGAGCCTGGATGGCTCAGCTGGTTAAGCAACCAGCTCAGGTCATGATCTCATGGTTCGTGGGTTCAAGTCCCACATCTGGCTCTGTGCTAGCAGCTCAGGCCTGGAGCCTGCTTCAGATTCTGTGTCTCCCCCTCTTTCTGTCCCTCCATGCTCACACTGTCTCTGTTTCTCAAAAGTGAATAAAAATGTTTTAAAAAGATTTAAACCTTTGGCCTCTTAAGTGTCATTTGGGTGTAGTTAACAGCAAACTAAGTCTGTCTCTGCTTTGGTTTCCTCACATGTTAAACATGGATAAAAATAGTATCTACCAATGCCATTACTGTGAGAATTAAATGTGTTAAGAATATATGTAAGGCACTTTGACTAATTTCCAGCACAGAAGTGCCCAATCAATATTAGCTATAACTTTTATTTTCTGTAATTACATTAATATATTTTGTTGCTTAAGTATCACTTGATTAGCTCAGAATATTTTATATAGCCACAGAGAGAAGTATTAATATTTTCAAAAGCAGATGGTGTCAGAATGTCTGAATGTAAATTGAGACATTTCAGGGGGAAAAGTCAGACACTTGGAAAAATAGCCATTTCTTATCCAGGTTACTGAATACATTTTTGTTTTGTTTTATTCAGATATGTAAAGCTACACCAGCACTTAGAAACTTGGTTACAGACAGACACCTGGATGATTCAGTCCTTAAGTATCCAGCTTCAACTCAGGTCATGATATCATAATCTGTGGGTTCAAGTCCCATGTCGGGCTCTGGTGCTAATAGCTCAGAGCCTGGAGCCTGCTTTGGGTTCTGTGTCTCCCTCTCTCTCTAACCGCCCCCCCCCCAACTCATGCTCACTCACTCTTTCTCTCTCTCTTTCAAAAAATAAACAAACATTTTAAAAAAAGAAACTTGGTTAAAGAAAGTGAAATAAAGATAGATCAATTCTGCTGACATCTCCCCACCTATACACAATATTGCTTTGGCATTATTGATATAAGGGGGGGGGAAGCATAAGGTTGATAGATGGCTCAAACTTAATTCCATCCTGACCTGACTCATTATCATAAACCCAAGAATGTGAAAACTGGCCAATTTCTCCTACTGATTTTTCCCAATGCTTTCTTTCCTCATTAAAACCCATTTGACACACAATAGTTGGCTTGCTGTCTTGCTTATAGGTCTCCAATCATTTCTCATTGTGCTTTGAGTGGAATCCTTAGCTCAATCTATGAGGCCACATGTGATGTGGGCAGCTGCTGGCCCTAATCCTTCATATCACACCGCTCATCCCCACCATAAATTTTATTCTGTTCCTTGAAATAAGCTCCTTTCTGCCTCAAAGATTTAGCACTTGCCATGGCCTCTGCCTGTAAAGTTTATCTCCTACATGGTTTATCAGTCAGATCTGGCCTTGACTCCATTTCACTGAGCTGCTAAGAGATGGTAAATCCCTTCCAGCAGGCATTCCTTGATCTCTCTACCTAAGGCAGACCTCCTACCCTTCCTCTCCACACTCATTGTCTAGCATACCATCAGTTGTATTTCCTTAAAGTGCCAATACTTATTTGGCATTACTAGTAAGTGAATATTAGCACTTAAAATCATTCTAGTTATCTTCATGACACAAATGATGTCTTCCATATCTAGTCTACTTTTGGGAGAAGTCATTCTTATTCAGTTATTGTTACTGACCTATAAATTTCAGCCCACTATGATAACATTAACTCATTTTTTAATCATTCATGAACAATTGCAAGGTATGTAATTCTTTTTTTAATGTTTATTTATTTGAGAAAGAGAGAGAACACACACATGTGAGCCAGGAGGGTGAGCAGAGAGTGAAGAGAGAGAATCCTAAGCAGCCTCCATGCTTTCAATCTCTAAAACTGTGAGATAATGACCTGAGCCAAAAACAAGAATCAGATGTTTAACCTACTGAGTCACCCAGGCATCCCAAGATTCATGGCTCTTAACATGAATAGTGAAGCAATCTCGTGGGTATAGGAGTAATAGTAACACCTACAGGAAACTGATGCTCACATAGTTCATTTTCAAAGTATTTTATAGTTTTCAAAGAATGGGCCAGATTACTCTGTTGGTAGATCCTGTGGCAACATTGAAGGATCAAGAATTGATGAAGTCATACAATTTCAGCATCGGAAGAAAACATAAGAGCACCAGTCATCTAATATTTGAATCCCATCTGTGATATCCCTACCAGGTGTACATCCACCATTAATAAGGAAACTCTTGAGGTAACTCTTTCTTCTTTGGAAGTTTCTGACTCTTAGAAAACCTGAAAAGACAAGACAGGACTCCCAGTAACGTTTATCCATTGGTCCTGTTTCTATACCTTATACCCCATTGGAATAAACCTAATCTCTTTTATATGCAATAGCCTTTCAGGTTTCTGAAGACAGTTGTAATATCCTCTTAACGTTTCTCTTATCTGAGGTAATATCCTTAGTTCTTTCAACTATTCTTAATACTCCATTATTTGAAATTCTCACCATGGAACAATCTTCTTAATTTACACCACTTTCTCTACAGCTTTCTTAGCAGGTGAAGCCCAGAAATAAACCCTTTGCCACAAGTAACTAGATCACTGCAGAATAAAGCAGTCTGTCAAAACCTATGTTCATGATGTCAAAGCAACAACAGAGCATATAAAATCACTTAGAAATTTAGCACAAAGAGAGGGGGGGAAAAAAAACAAAAGGGAAGAACCTGAGAAAACTGTCCTCTCTTTCACTCCTACCCACCATCCCCCACTATTCTATAATCATTTCTTATCTAGTTTGGGGTTCTTTTTTTGTAAGTAACTTGCATAGATCACCATAATACAGTCTCTCTCCCTAAGCTTAAAAAGATAAAACATTCTACTTAGCTCAAACTATATGAAATTACTGATATGTATTTAACTTATAAAAATAGCAATTTCTAAATCAAAACCACAATGGGATATCACCTCATACCTGTTAGAACAACTATCATTAATAAGATAAAAAATAACAAGTGTGGACAAAGATGTGGAAAAGAGGAAATCCTTGTGTACTGATGGTGGGAATGTAAGTGTGTAGTCACTAGGGAAAACAGTATGGAGTTTCCTCAAAAAATTAAAAATGGAACTACCACATGACCCAGCAATCCCAAATCTATTATCTGTTGAAAGGAAATGAAATCAGAATCTGGAAAAGATATCTGCACTCCCACGTTCATTGAAGCCTTGTTCACAATAGCCAAGGTATGGAAATAACCTGCGTCCATCAACAGATGAATTTATTAAGAAGACGTGTTGTATATATACAATGGAATATTACTTGGCCATAAAAAGGAAGGAACTTTTGCTATTTGCCACAACATGGATGGACCTACCGGGTGTTATGCTAAGTGAAATAAGTCAAACAAAGACAAATACTCTTTATCACTTATATAGGAAATTAAAAACAAATGGAATTCAGAAAAAGAGGCCAGATGTTATTTACCAGGGACTGTGGGGTGGGGGGAATGGGTAGATGTTGGTAAAAGGGAATAAACTTTCACTTATAAGATTTGGGGGGATCTAATGTACAGTATCATGATTATAATTGACAACACTGTATCATATTCTTCAAAGTTGCTAAGAGAGTAAATCTTAAATGCTCTCAGCACAAAAATCAAATGTTAATTATGTGAAGTGATGGAGGTGTTAGCTAAGGCTACAGTGGAAATCATTTTGCAATATATACGCTTAACAAATCAACATGCTGTGCATCTTAAATTTACATGTTTTGTATGTCAATTACATCTCAATAAATCTGGAAATAATAACAATTTCTTAGGGCAGCAATTTCTTAACCCTGTATATCAAGTATATATAAATAAAATATACTATCAACGTTCTCTGGGTGAAGAAATTAGTTAATAGAGAGGAAGTAGATTGCCTCAGATCACAAGCTAGATAATGACAAACCAGGATCAAGAGCCAGACTCCTGATCCAAGGCTCTTGTTACCATTTCAGGGTACCTAAGGGCAGCCTTTCAGACTCCTAGAGAGGAGGAAAATGTGTCATGTGGTGAGGCAAATTCTACCATAGTCTTCATGTTAAAAATGTAGAAATTGAATCTCAGCTTATTGACTTGGCCCAAATCACAAATCCGAGAGCTGGGAATTTGAACGTGGGTGTTCTGACTCTAAGGCAAGGCACTGCTGGCCAGTATAAAAGTTTCAGTATCTCACAGCTACCATTTACCTTAACTATTAATAGTTCCTGGTTTTCTGGCATTTCTGATTTTTTTCTAACTTGAAACAATCAACAGAAACTAAATGACCAAAATCTGTTTTTTCACTGAGTGTATTTTTTTTTACAAATAGTTTATTGTCAAATTAGTTTCCACATAACACTCAGTGCTCATCCCCACAAGTGTCCTCCTCCATGCCCATCCCTCCTCCCCCCCACATCCATCAGTCCTCAGTTTTTGTCAGCATTCAAGAGTCTCTCATGGTTTGCCTCTCTCCCTTTCCCCCACCATTTCCGCCCTTCTTCTCCCCCTTGTTCCTCCGTCAAGTTCCTCCTAATCCTCCTATACGTGCAAACAGATGATATTTGTCCTTCTCTGCCTGACTTATTTCGCTCAGCATAACACCCTCAAGGTCCATCCATGTTGCTACACATGGCCAGATTTCATTCTTTCTCATTGCCATGTAGTATTCCATGGTATAGATAAACCACATCTTCTTGATCCATTCATCTGTTGATGGACACTTAGGCTCTTTCCATGTTTTAGCTATTGTGGAGAGTGCTGCTATGAACATTGGGGTACATGTGCTCCTATGCATCAGCATTTCTGTGTATTTTTATAAGTGATTTCCTCTTCCAAATATACAAGAATACATATTTGTTTCACGTCTTCAGCCATAGAGACAACATGGAAAAGCTTGAGAGGCAAAAAGCACTTCTACCAAAGTCATTACTAGGTCCAGGTTTTGTTCCATTACAGTTTTATATTGTAATTATTAACCTTTTCTACAAATTGAGTTCATAGGGAAAGTGCAGAGTCATTTTCATTATTGAATTTGGGGGGGGTATCACCATAATGTCTGAGGGAGTCCAACAGTCATTGTGGTTTCTTTAATATATATCTCAGATCAATGGAATCATCAAATCATATATGTACATCTGTTAAAGTGATTCATGCTAAAGCTCAGATATATAATACTTTCATCCCTCACCTTCCATCAGGTGAGGGCCCAGCAGTTCCAGAAGGCTCCATCATAAAGTCACATAAATAAGTAGATTGAATAGCATCTGAAGTTTAAAAACATAAGCATCCTCCAAAGCTGGTTGTTCTTCAGATAGCAGTGGCAGCAGCCAAAATAGCAATAACCGTGTCAAAGTCATGAGAATTACTGTAGTTCAAAGAATAACTTTGCATGCAGGGAAGAAATGAAATCACTCTGTACTTAAGTCCCCATTTCCTTTGCAAAGTACTTCTAAAATGAATTTGTGCCAAGCAGGGCTCAAGCCAAAACTTCTTTCTCTCACAGCTCACCTTTTCTTAGTTAAAATGTACAAGTTATGACAGCACCACCATTTCACTGGCCTTGTGGCATATGAGCAACAAGGACAACCACCAAATATTCTGTGAGCAGGGCAAGTGAATGCCAAAAGCACAGGGGAGTTGAGATTGCTATTGAGTTCAGCTGTGAGCGATGGCGAGTCCTCATTTTCTAATATTAACTACTGATCCTCCATTTAGCCATTTGTTTACAATACACATGAGATAACATTTATCTCTGCTTCAATGCCAGAGCAGCTGGTCCTTTATTACAAACACAGTCTTAGCACTGATGAAGCTGGAAAGATGGTCAGATCTGGCAGTCACTCTCTCCTGACCCATTAGCTCACCTCTACCTGTGGAGTAAAGACAGGAGCACTAGAGAGAAGCACTGGAAGAGAATCAGATGTGGAACATTCAGGTACCAAGAGTATAAAGAGAAAGATTTGGGATTGAAATCAATTTCAGTAAATTATACATAACTTGTGCAGGTTCTGAAAATAAATTAGTGTCACAAGTACCTGGTTATATCTGTTTCTATCCCATAGGAGGTTAATGGTGTACATATGCATAAAATGTATGCATACTCATGAGTAAAGCTTGTTACTAACACAACATTAACATGGCAGCCATATAAAACAGAGGCCCAGAAGGCTCTAAATCATTGCTTCAACAGCCATAGTAACTTTGTATGTGTGTTCGTTAGCGGCATTGGTAATCATGATAGGCTAAAAATATGGAAATGAAAAATACAATAATGTCTACAATAGGGTTGGTTTAATACTGCCACCCACACAGCAATTTTAATGTTTCTTACATGTAGATTTCCATTTTCATTTTTTTAGGTGAATTTTATTGTGTTTTCACATTGATCATGCTACTTTCCAAAAGACTCAGTAAGATTGAAAAGGAAAGTGGTTATTCCCTGTGGACCTTCCAACCAACACTTCTACAAATCTTGAATTGTGTTGGGATCACAGAAAACATGAAAAATGCAAGCAGTGCAGCCAGCAGGCAGGCCCTACCTAACCAGTGCATATCTATAGGACTTCTGTGTGCAAACACATTCTGGTTATGTGGGGAATATGTCAGAACATTTTTTTTTTTCTGCTGAGGATGTGAAGAAATGCTGCCAAATAATTATTACTTGAAGGTAGCAAATGCCTTTTAGATCTAGTTATTTCCTTAGTATGCCATTCCTTCTTCCAAACGTATGGAGGTATGGGTCATCTGTTCTGGCACAGTGGGAAAATGTGAAAATAAAAGAAGCAATTTTGCATTTTCTCTGTGTTGGAATATTAGGTCTATTCCACAGGTAATCAACTTTGGTGTGAGTAAAATGTGCCATTTTTCAGGGAGGGTGAACTCATCAGTAGGCAGATGTCAAGCAAAGTTATTTCTTTCTTTTTTTTTTAAAATTTATTTCTGAGAGAGAGACAGCGTGAGCAGGGGAAGGTCAGAGAGAGAGGGAGACACAGAATCTGAAACAGGCTCCAGGCTCTGAGCTGGCTGTCAGCACAGAGCCTGATGCGGGTCTCGAACCCACGAACTGCGAGATCATGACCTGAGCCGAAGTCGGACGTTAACGACTGAGCCACCCAGGCGCCCCAGGCAAAGCTATATCTTGAGTCTCTGCGGAAGTGGGTTGCTTCGTATCAAAGCAGAGTCAGAGTTATAAGTGCCTCATGGGACACTACAACCAAAGTAATTCCTGACATTACCGACTGTCCAGGGGAGAACCCACACCAAAACAGAACTTTCAGTGGAAGCTACCAATGTCTTATTTTTTCTGATTGAAACAGAACAGGTTTGAATGCCAGGGGTTCAGGTTCCCAGAGTTATCTTAACTATCAGATTTAAAGGATGAGTGGAAATGAAAACTCTAGTAACACATCCAATTGCACTGTTATAGTATTTCCACTCACGCACTAATGTTATATTTCTGCAATCCACGGTCTTTCAACTTTCCTCCAAAAGGAGCTATCCCATAATACTTGCAATTCTCTGTAGGGTAAGACTAGGGGATGAAAATGAAATCTACTTCTTTAGGAATTTTCAGAAAGCATGGGTAACCTTGCAACGTGAAACCTTGATATCACGAAGTGCAAAGGGAGCCATGGAGACAAGAAACAGACCAGAAACTGACAAAAACCTGCTCTAGGACTTGACAGAAGCCACTTCTGATCACACTGAATGCCGCCACAGTGCCTGGTACAAGGTGGGGAAGCAGTAAATAGCTAGAAGTCATAGCAAGGGTAGTAATGTTAGGAGTGTCATCACCATTATTATTTCAGATTCCAAATGTAAAATCTGATAATAAACCTGATTTCTTGCTTTGCTCACATGGATATTACTGAGGTAAGAATGTGCTTTATTTGATAAGTGGTCTACGAAGAAAATAATAACTCACTGCACTGGAGCCACACTAAGAAACAGACACTACATATCTCCTTGAGTAGCCCTTCGCCTGACATGAATGATCAACCAACTTCCCATCTTTCCTTGCAACAGCTTAATATAACCTTTATGATTGTGTTGAAATGTCTTTTAAATATATTTCCACCCCTCTGGTGCCAGAATTAGGGGACTAGGAGAAAAGCTAACATCTCTTAATTTTTAGCTCCATGGTAATTTTGCAGGCTTTTACAAAACGATCAAGTTTCTTTGTGTGTTGCTGTGTGTTTTAAGTCACATGTTTATGAACATAAGAATCTGATAATGCCAACTTTATCTATTTGGTAGTTTCAACTGAATGGGAATGGGAGGTGAGGTGGGGAGCAATGGACAGCATTCTGGGTGTCATGAGCAGACTTATAACTTTCTCTCACCTGAATCTTTGCTAGATGTAACTGAGTGGGAGGAGCCCGAGCAACCCCATTAGCTCATGAGGCTGGGTTGAGGATACTGATGTGCTAGAGGGGTGGTACCCTGCTAGGCTGAGTCTGCATTCATTTTTGTGACCCACTTCCCCAAAACCCACTTTCTGTTACATATCCCAACTTCCAAAGGCACAGCTCCTTTTATAGAATGAAACCCAGGAAAGCCCACCCTCTACCAGTGAGCAGGATGAAAATTCAGCCTATATCCCTGTATCTGAATCATGGCTCTGCTCACAATTACCAGACAAACCACTTGACCTCACCATGCTCCAGTTTCTTTTGTGACTCAGAAACACAGCAATGTGCAAATCTACCTCATGGGATTATTTTGAACAGTAATTATAAATACATATATATGTGTTCATGGTATGTATGTATTTTGTGTGTGTGTGTGTGTCTGTGTGTGTAATGTATATATTAAAACACTTCAGCTTTATAACGTCCTCTAGCAATACTTAGAAACAAAAAGAACAACTGAATAGGCCTTCAGCTGTAATGCTCTGCTCTCCACACGAAGCTGCTAGTGTTAAAAAGCATGACTTAGAGCTGGTCTTCTCAGATCTCTACGCTTGGGCTCTGCCACTGACTTGCTGTAACTTCCACTTTGGATTCTCTCTGCCTCAGTATTCATCCTTAAAACAATCTCAAGTGATGAACTACTTGCATGGCTAAGGAGGGGGCGGGGGAAAAGAAAGTCAAGGGATTTAATATGTGTAATTGAAAAAAAAAAAAACCCGACAGGATCCATCCCTCAAATACACATTTGTTATTTCTATTCATATAAATGCAAATTCAGCCCAAGAGTAAAATCACATGGAATTCTCTGATTTAAGGCATTTGCCTAGTAATAGTCAAAGACATTTTTTCTGGTTTTAGCCAACCAAGTAAAGCACAGGAGGTTTTAGGGAATGCCTATAATGTTGCCCTCAATTATTTGTATATGGCTTATATAATTTAAATTGTTTGGGTTATCTCTGGATAACGGCAAGCAGAGTTTAGCCATAAACCTTCCAAGTAACCATGACTTCCTGAGCCCCTCTTCTAACAAATATTTCTAAACTGTTTTCCTTGACTCATTGCCAATAAAATGGATGGAACGCTTTCAATTCTCTCTTTTTCTTTCTTGGTCATAGCTTCAGAACCCTAGCGCTGCTTGATTCCCTTCAGTTGCAGATATTGGTGGCTGAAATCAAGGGCCAGGCCCCCGAAAAGTTTCACAGAGGGGACATACATAGGGCCAAATTGGACCCTCCGATTCACACCGTGTGTCTCTGAGATGTGTGGTAAGTGTCTGAGGTACTGATAATGCTGCAGCCAAGATGGTAAAATAGAGCCAACACATCACTCTCGCTGTACTGACAAGTCATGTAACATCCTAAAGCCAATCGTGCTGCAATGCATATTTCTCAGGTCAGCACCCTCCAGGGTGCTATGCATTTTAATTGCACATAGTGCAATTAAAATTTGGGATTTCAAAGAAATTATTGTATTCCTTGTTTCTAGGTCAGTGTCTAGGATCTCTGCATTCTTTGAGATAGAGTCTTAGGGACCATTTTCAAGTAACTTGCACTTGAACAGAAAGAAATACATCACCACCTATGAAGAAGCAAAGTGGGGGGAAAGATAATGTACAACTTAAGTCACTACACAACTCCAAGGGCCACTATTTAAATCAGATCTCAACATGAACAGCTCCCCCTGGAGGTGTGCAATAAAGAAATCCTGTAGAATCACAGATATCCTTAGGGAAAACTTTCTAAAGAAAAACGGACTCAAATATCTCCTAGGTTTAGGTTCTTCTGGTCTCTGGGTCTGACTTTTATGATCTTCAACAAGAAGGTTACTTACATGAGATCATCTCTAGTAATTAACTGTGCTCTTAAACTCTGAATTCTGAATCAAGCCCAATTAATAAGCATTAGGTTATAGGATCAATGCATATGTTTCCATCTTCCAAGCATTGTCTTTGTAACTAGTGCCGTATTAGTGAAAACAAAGACATTTCAAATGATCCTTCACTGTTTTAAAGTTGAAGGCAAGAAGTTGGCAAGAAGTAAAATACCTGGACTCCCTGACCAGTTTAGTTTCTTTCACAACTAATAATAATACTGCATAGAAATTAAAGACAGAATGGAATCGTAAGAAAAGGAAAGTTCCACTGAAGCAACATAGGCAGTATTTCAAAAATGTTTTAGGAGGTTTGTTTCCCCCAAGCTGGATACATATCTCTGAGCTAAATAATGAGGTCTGCTTTAAATCAAACAGAAAAAAACCAATATCCTTGATTTGGTGTAGTGAGATCTAGATCTAGATATATAAAATACTATGTACTTTACATCATTTTCTCTAGCTTTTGCATGCTACCACCCAAACTATTAATTATTTAATTATTAAGTTCTATATACTGTCATTTGATTTATAAAATGACATTGTAGTAGATATACTGAAGATACATTTTTTTGTGAAATTTCCTATGCCCCTGTATACTTCCCTGGTCTAAGATTTTCTTACTGCATATGGTACCACACCCCTGAGTCGAAAATCCCTTGTACTGACACTCCTATTGAAATGTGAGCTGAGCTTGGCTTCCTGATAGGAAACACCAGATTCATTACATTCAAACAGACTTTGTATCCACTTTAAAGACTATAATCCAAGTGGCACTATGACTGCTTATCAACCATGAGCTTTTGTTTTAGGAATATAAACAGAAGGGTAATTCTTAAAAATGTGCAAGTAATCCCAATTTCAACCATTAGATATTGGGCTGACAGCCTAATTCAGGCTGGATATAGCTACACCGTATTGAGCTCAATTAGATAAATGGAGTTTTACAACAGAAGTCAAAGAAATCATAATAGAAATTCAAACACAAGATACAAAATACACATACACACACACACACACACACACACACACACACACACACAATGTTCTGTACTTGGGGACAACCAAGAGAGAAGACACAGGGCTTTGCCCTTACAAAGTGAATAATATATTCTTTTCCAAAAGAGAATGGACATAAATTACCCCAGTCTCTCAGGCCTTCTATCCAATGCTAAGCTTTGCCTTGAACAATCCTTCTGGTATATCCATTTACATATCCTATATTGGTACAAGGAAGGAGATGTGTTTCTAACTATATTCTCATCTGTCCATTATTATACTACATGAGTACCATGAAGACTGGTTTTTGTTCACCTTGGAGTCTCAATGGCTAGCATATTGCATAACAGATTGTAAATATTCATTAAATATTTGGTGGATTATTGAATGAAAGCGTTCTTTTTTTTTTTTTTTTTCTTATTTATTGAGTATCTGACTCAGGTCCTTTCTGGAATATAGTAGCAGTAGATAATGTGTATATAAATTGTAGTGCAATTTCAATTCAAGATCATCATTTAGGATGAGAGAAAAGCTTAGATGGCCTTGAATTCAGTTTTTAAACTAAGAGTCCTTTCTGTGTTCCCCATGATCACCATGAGGAGGAGTGAACTTCATGGCATTGGCTACTTCCTGTAGCGTTTGTGTACTTTTCAGCAAGCTAAGAGATTGCCTCCTCTAGGCCAATACCTACTTAATACACAATGGGAAATTTCATATTTTGGCAATTTGTAGTTGAAGCTCAAAAACTAAACTTTTGTGAGTTAAAGTGGGGGGGATGAAGATTTATCATGTATGTCTATTAGAGAAAAATATATATATTTTTTTGCTAACAAAATTATTAGCATTGTTGTTATGATCCTGCAAAGGTGTTTTACCCTGACTGCCTCTGGAGAGAATTTTCTAAACATTTGTATCTAATGTCTTCACTCTATGCTTAAAACTCCCCAAATGCCTTCAGCATAAAGTTCAGATTCATAGTATGATTTGCAAAAGGCTTTATCTGGTCCATGCTTATTCTGCAAGCTCATGCCCCAGCACTATTGCCTACAGTAACCACCACTGCTCCCAAGTAAGTCTGTAATACTTGAAGTTCCCAAATATACATTTCATTTTTCTTCCTCTTATCCTCTCTGTATGAAAATGACTCTCCCCCACCCTACAAGCTTTTATCCTGTGTGTGTGCACGTGTGTACATCGACACACACACACACTTCACCAAGCTAATCTCTATTTCTCTTTTTAATTAGTTCAGGGATCATTTTTCCAAAACTACAAATCCTCACTCATCCCTCCTTCCCATAAACTAGATTGAGTAACCCTCTTAGATAAACTCTGCATGATCACAACTCATTTGTCTGTTCATCCCACCACCTCCCTTCCCCAAGAGTCTATACGATCATGGAAGGCAGGGCCTAAGTCAATGCCTTTGGATTGTTATCACCCAGCCTAATACTTATTATAGTCAAAACTCAATAAAAATTAATTGAATACATGAACAAATATGCCCATGTCTTTATTTGTTTATACTTCCAAAAGATTCTCCATAGATTTCTTATTAAAATCATTAATCCAATGAATAAACCCAAACTAAGCAATCAAAGATAAGCAGATTGCTTCCAAATAGGTTGGTAGTAAACTGTTTGTTGTGAGCTTGCTGTACACAAGATTTTGAACTCAACACTGAGCAAATATGTACATCATCATGCCTCCAAGCAATTTTCTCCTTCTCCAGGCTCCTCTTTGGGACATGTGGATTCTTATTTCCATTTTTCACAAGAGTACTATAGGAGATGGAATGTTTTTGCTTAGAAATGGATTATGAGAAAACATCACAAAGAGATCAACAAATATCCCAATGTCTGCAAGGCACTGACAGACAAAATAAGAGACTGAGAAATAGTATTCTTTGACAACTGTGAAATGTCTCTTCATAAACTATCAATTCACTCACATACTTGGGAATTGTTACCACTCTAGAAAATTATCGCTTTGATTAGATGTACCCATGGGCAACCTCCTACACTGTAAAGGGGAATACAGTTGGCTACTTGTAGGAGTAAAGAAACAGTGAGAAGCTCAGCCTATTTTATGCAAGTTAATGACTACTACTATGTTACAAATATCTCTAGTTCAGTCAATTCAACAAAAATGTGTTGAGCAAGTAATTCTATGGCTTCAAGTGCTATGGGAAACAATGTACCCTAAAAATATTCTGAATAAACTTTTTTTTTTTATCGGGTGACTATTGCAAGGTAAAGTTAAATAAAAATGCAAACAGATCCTTAGAGTTCATTATTTACTCAGTACATATAATTTAGTGTAACAGTGCATTTTTACTTCAAGAAAGATATCGAAATGAGAGGTTTTATTTACCTTCTCCCAAGTACATTTATAAGATATTTTACTTCCCACTTTCTTAATTTTGATACTTTGATTTGTCAACTTTGAGTTACTTAAGAGCCAGAAGTGGTTAACTGAGTGACTTCAGAGTCACTTCCGTAAAAATCTTTAGTTCTGTTATTTAAGAGAGGAATTAGCTGTCTGGCCCATTTGCACAACTCACATTAAAATTTCCAATTGGGAAAACCCCTCATAATTTCTAAACTGAGCACTTTTAAATTGCATCTATAGATCTTCCTTGCATGAATGGATATCTGGCTTCATATCTAGTGATGCTTGCTGCAATGCCTCCTAATAAAATTAAGCAACTATACAATCAAATGTTTTAAAAGGCAGTATGATGGTGCTCTCTTTGGATGCCACATTGTCTCTGATTTGTTTGGGGACTACTGTGCTTGACTAAGAATGATAACAAATACTTGATAACATTGCAAAGGAAATGTAAATCAACTCAGAGGAGCAACAAAGCATAACCCAGTTGGCATCAAGGGAAATTATTTATTCCCTAAATATGTTCAATTCAATTGCAGAAAAGTTTAGAAAATTGTTTTGGTTACCCTTAACAAAATCCCATTCCTCTTTCTAAAATCTGCCCCATTCAAAATGCAAATGCAAAAAAATAAAAATAAAAATAATAAAATAAAATAAAATGAGATCTCAGAAAAAAGTGCAAATGCAAAATAAGCTGCTGCAATTAGCTCACCGTTAGTAAAGTTGTCACCACTAGCTGAAATTCTTGTGCGCACCTTGTACTAATTAGGGGAAAAGATCAATGAGAATGGAAGAAATCTTTTAGTTCCATTACTGTCTGACTACTTATTATCTTGAGCCATTAAATGGAGAAACTACAATTTCCATAGTTATCCACAAACATTGTAAGTGAACACCATTGTCCTGACCTTGTTTAGTGACTGATCTAAGCTGGAGGTTTGGCTTTGTACTCTATAATCCCTTGATACACTGCTGCTTTCTGATGAGCAACTTGTAATTATATTCATAAAATTTTACAGCTAGTATTTTAACAAAGATACTAACTTTCTTCAAACAGATTGTTTTATCTTCCTTTAAAATAAATTATAACTTTTGGGGGGCCTGGGTGGTTGGTTAAGCCTCTGACTTCAGCTCAGGTCATGATCTCATGGTCCGTGGGTTCAGGTCCTATTTGGGTTCTGGGCTGACAGCTCAGAGCCCGGAGCCTGCTTTGGATTCTGTGTCTCCCTTTGTCTCTGCCTTTCCCCCATTCACATTCTGTCTCTTTCTCAAAAATAAACAAACATTAAAATTTCTTAAATGTAAATTATAACTTTGAAGCATCTCTGATATTGGAAAATACAATGTAGTACACAATTTAACTAAAACAATTTAAATTTTACCTCTAAAATGATTTTTTAAAGTAAAAATTAAGGCTTATTTTGATCTTGAGTATATATTTCTTTTATTTTTTACTTTTTTAAAGTTTATTTATTTAGTTTGAAAGAGAGAGAACACAAGCAAGATAAGGACAGAGAGAGGGATGAAAGAATCCCAAGCAGGCTCCACACTCTCAGCACAGAGCCCAATGCAGGGCTTGAACCAAAAACCATGAGATCATGAACTGAGCCAAAATCAAGAGTCAGACACTCATCCAACTAGGCTACTCAGGTACCCCTTTGAGTATATATTTCTTAATGCTATGTGGGACTTGTTTGTGTATTTTGCATTGGTAAAATTCGTGGAAAACTAAAAAAATATCAGATATATTATTTAAAGGAATAAGGTATAAAATTTGGAAACTACCACCTCTACTCATCCTTCTCAAGAAAGCCTACTTGGAATTAAGTATCACCCTGGAAGTGATGATATCTGTTTGGTGGGAGGCCCATGTAAAATAGGGGATGATCTCTAATGCTTATTGAATAGAACCCATATCTCAAGCATAACACAGAAGACCTTTGTATTGGAAACATTAGTTGAAAAAGAGAGTCAAAAAGAACATAATAGTTTACCCCATCCAAAACAATATTTAACAGGCATTTAGTAAGGTCTTTATGTGCATTATCTCTTAAATCTTCACAATTACCTATGAGCAGAATACCCATTGAACAACTGAGGACACTGAAGATAGGGGAAGGGAGATAACTTGGCCAAGATCTTATAGGTAGTAAACTCTGGAGCCAGATCCAAACCCAAGCTCTGTGGTTCCTGGACCCCCACTGGGAACCATTGTACAATGCTGTGTAAAGATAAAACACTATCTTTTCCCAGAGGAGATGGTATCTTCTTCTATATAGTGCGTATATATTGGAAAGTTGGTGTCTTTAACTCTTGTGTATAATCAGCATCATCTGTGCCTGGATGCAAGACATTTGCTTTGAGAGTTCCATGCTTTTCAGTGCTAATAACACTAAATTCTCACTATAATTTATATGAGAACACAGACTACATCCTAATGAGAGGAACCCCAGGGACATTAATTTGCTACCTCAGAAATGTGTGGTAGAAGACAGGTTTTCTTCTAAAATGCCTATCAACTGTAAACAATACACTGAAAAGCAAAAGGAGATCGACTTGGGATAGATTTTTATGATGACGTCACATGAGCGCTCAGCAGTATCGAATACTCTCTCCTGCACTGAATAGTGACCAGATGGGACCAAAGCCTTTCTTCAGATAACATATTGAAACAAGCCAATAAAGCTGTACCCCATTTATTTCACTTTCTTTTAACCCTTAGTGTCTCAAAAAATTGGCTTTTCCTACCCCTTACAAGGGGGACTTTGTTTTGTTTTGTTTCTTGAAACAGGCTAGTTAGACAATACTTGAATGGGATAAAATCACAAAAAAATTGATACTTCAGTAAAATCGAGCATGTTTTGTTCAGACCAACTCCTGGAACACTTTAGCACAAAGTGGTGGACTGCTGTGTAAGATAACTCCCTGGGCTGGGTCATCAAGCAATGTGTCCTTTGTTCTGCCATCACTTGTCAAGGTATTTGGCTCTTCATGGAGTTTATTCCTTATCCCTTTCAATTCCCTCATTTTGTTTCCAGTTTTGGTCCCACCCTAACAGGCAAACAGCAACAACAAATTGTCCCTTCTGTGTCTTCTACTTGTTAATTTCTCTAGTGACATTTAGTTATTCCCACATCAGGCTGAACGACTGGGCATATGTCCTTTTGCTAATCTGAGGGCTCCAGATCCCATCCTCACTACAGCTGCCTCGTGGTTCCACGTAATCTTGATTCACTTATTATCACGCTTCCTGACATAGAACAGGAACCCAGACAACATGTGTTCAAGAAATGATTGGATGAACTTGAGGTTTATAATAGCAGATGAGCATGGGAAGAACTTTCTGGGTAGTGCCTGGATAAAACTGGCAGCATGGATGTCGGTGAAGGACTTGAGCTTTGGGGTAGTGCAGTCTTCATTTTTGCAACCCTCTCTACCACACATTAGTGGAGGCAAGCCCCTCAACCCCACCAAATGTTTGTTTCTCCATCTCAGAAACTGGAACAATTAGCATGTTCCACACACTCAGCTCTGTCCTGACCCCAAGCAAATACACAGTAATAATGTTTTCTTGTAATTTTTTTTGGGGGGGGGGTAGTAGGCAGCTAATGTATTTATCCTCACAATATGGAAATTCTAATATGCGTCACTGAATTTGATGTATTCTGGACAAATTTTAGAATAGTATTAGAGGTCTGGGAAAAAGTAAGCACTGTTTATTCTTTTTTTTTTTTTTTCCTGAGGTAAAAGAGTTAAATCTAATTCAGAATAATAATAAACAGCCACCAGAAGGGAAGTTCAGCTGCTGAGAAGCTAGGTAGTTGTTTTATTTTGCTCAGGTGGAAGAGGTCATTTATTATGGGGCAGTGTTGGCTCCCTGGGTGAACATAATGCCAATGACAGTCTGTCTGGCTTTAACGGCTTCCCCTCATTTAGGTGGCTCCTGTGTTAGATTATTAAGAGAGTCCCATTAGCTTGTCCTTGTGTGCAGTGTGGTAAAATCTGGGGAAAACAAGCTGTGACCACTGGGGATGCTTTGCATCTGATCATTTATACATAACCCACCAAGCTTCCAGGCAGCCTAGAAAATTAGGTAAACACCTCCCAGATCTACCAGGATCACTGGCCTTCTCAGGTGTCGGATCCGGCAGCTGTTGTGACTGCCTGGGGACCTGCATCACCAATTGCTTTTCTATCCTCCATGCTTGCCGCATCAGTGAGCAATCATTGCTGCTGACAAGATTTTGATGGTCTTAACATAGAGGTGGGAGCAACGTTGAAGTGACTGAAAACTCCTGCTGCTGCCTGGCTCAGATTGACCCTGACATCTTTCAGAATTGTGCAGTTAATGCAAGATGCAGATGCTTGTGTGAGAGCTGCCAAGGCCAAGAGAGTTTCTATTTTAGCCAGTGTCCGCCATGCAGTGACAGGGGTGCCCTGGGCAAGTGAAAATCGCCACAGGCACCAGTCAAAACAAGCTCCCTGCATCTTATTATCACCCTAGTGTGCCTCTCCTATGCCCTTTTCAGTCTTTCAAACCTTTATCCCCTCTGCCTTTTCCCACTCCAGGCATGGATTTATCCCAGGGATGATTACAACTAATGGCTATACAATTTTTGTATACTTTTATCCAAGACATATTTACATAAGCCTTCCCATTCCCAAAACATGCCCAATTTAGAAGTAACGTGCCAACTCAAGGTTCATTTGTTCAGCAAAAATTTATTGCACCCCTACCCTGCATTAGTCTGTCATTGTGTCATGCCAGTGAGTTTCTTTGCCAGTTTCTGATCATTTTTGTTGAAAAAGTTAAATCCTTGTTTTTATTAAATAGTTTATTGTCAAGTTGGTTTCCATATAACACCCAGTGCTCATCCCAACGAGTGCCCTCCTCCATGCCCATCACCCCTCTGCCCCTCTCCTCCACCCCCATCAGCCCTCAGTTTGTTCTCAGCATTTAAGAGTCTCTCATGGTTTGCCTCCCTCTCTCTCCCCAATTATTTTCCCCCTTCTTCTCCCCCACGGTCCTCTGTTAAGTTCCTCCTAATCCACCTATATGTTCAAATATATGGTATCTGTCCTTCTCTGCCTGACTTATTTCACTCAGCATAACACCCTCCACTTCCATCCATGTTGCTACACATGGCCAATACTCATTGCCATGTATTATTCCATTGTATAAATATACCACATCTTCTTGATCCATTCCTCAGTTGATGGACACTCAGGCTCTTTCCATGTTTTGGCTATTGTTGAGAGTGCTGCTATGAACATTGGGGTACATGTGCTCCTATGCATCAGCATTTCTGTATCCCTTGGGTAAATTCCTAGCAGTGCTGTTGGGTCATAGGGGAGTTCTACTGTTAATTTTTTGAGGAACCTCCATACTGTTTTCTAGAGTGGCTGCACCATTTTACATTCCCACGAAGAGTGTAGGAGGGTGCCCGTTTCTCCACATCCTCACGAGCATCTAAAGTCTCCTGTTTGTTCATTGTAGCCACTCTGACCAGCGTGAGGTGGTATCTCCGTGTGGTTTTGATTTGTATTTCCCTGATGATGAGGGACACTGAGCATCATTTCATGTGTCTGTTGGCCATCTGGATGTCCTAATCATGGAATGAATGTCTTGTACCTAAGAGAATGTAGTACCCTGTTTTTATCTATCTGGCAGATATTCAGTAGCAATGGTGATCTAGTGACAGCAACTCTCTTAGGTTAATATGAAAAGTTGACTTTCAGGTTGGAATATAAAAAGAACCTTCCTGTCCAGATACACTCCCCACATTCCTCCAGAACTCCTACAAAGGTTGAACAGAAATTATTCCATTCAGACATTTTCTCACATAACTTTCAGCCCAGCCAAACTAATTCATTTTTGAGGCTTCTCAGTTCTCCAGGGAGTGTTTTTCTTTAAATTTGTTTGGTTTATCTCCATAAAATTTACCTATAACAAGAGTAATTTTTTATATGGGTATGGCTCAACTTAATAAAATTATAGAAAAAAAGCTATTTCTTCATCACAACTTTAAAAATGATTATCTGGCTAACCTAATCAATATCAGGTGTCTCCCTTCACATCTCATAAACAGATTTTTTTCAAAGATAGCTATAGAATACAGTAGCCAAGAAAAAGTATTGGTCTTTTTCAGAGCACTTTCCAAAAATACAAACTATGTTGTATTTGCTCCCAGAAAGCTTACAGATTAGTCATCCTCTAGCAGAATATGCTGACCAAAGAAAGCAAGGGAAATAAAAGAGAGGAAAATGAAGATGGCTGACAAGGTCTCTCCACTTGATTGAATAAACAAGGAAATTTCAAATAGTGTCCTACATGCCCTCTTTTAGCCAAACTGGTTTGGCTGATTCTAAAGTGCTAAATGGTTCCTACAGGGCATTAAGAAGTCTGGGCTTTCAGCCAGATCTGCCAAATGGCTTCACTTTCACTGTGTTGTTGGGTAAGGGGAAAACCTAGTCGTTACGGTGCACCCAGAAGTGTGGTTATTTGCCAATATTGTGACTATGATAAGAATGCCACAGTGCTCTACCAATTATAGGAATATCTTCTCACTTATTTTACTTGGTAATCCTGCAACCCAAAGAGGACAAAAATATAGGAATGATATTGCTATTCCTGTCTAAAAATAAGGACTTAAAATTCAGAAAGATCATGGAGCTGGAAAAACACAACTTGCTTATAATTGCAAGTCCATTGCATTGCGCTTGTCAAAGGGTTTAGGGGAGGGACTCCAGGAATGGACAACCAAAGACTAGTATTCAGAATATTTGGGGGTATATATCTCTATAGGCAGAGAGAGGTATCCTCAGAGTTGCTATTACATTTTTTAGCTAGAACCCAGTGATGTGAGAAGATCTGATTTTGTAAAGGCTTTAAGAAGGTGGTAACTGGCCACCAGCAAGTAGCCATTTGGAGCTGCTGACCCAAACAGGTTGACACAGCCCTTCTCTTTAGCCCTCTGTGACTTAGTTCTCTGGTAACCTCCCCCATACACCTGGCTGTATTTCCCAGAACATTCCAGTCTAATAAGGCTGGTGCATTTGATATTCCCTGATACTACACTCCATCTTCATGGTAGGGTAAAGATTCTTGAGCCAAGATGTAGTAACTAAGCACGTGATTGAACAGTGGTGAACAATGTATAGGATTTGGAATTAAGCTCCAACAAGTCTCTTAACCTCTCAGAGTTCCAATTTTTGGGTCTATAATGGGGGCATTATTATACTCTTTGCAAATCTGCTGAGAAGAATACAAAATGTTAATGGACTAATCTTTTATCCTGTGCTTAGGCATTATTATAAGGCATTACTATTATGAGGTATTATTATTATCCCTTGCCCTATAGCAACTCTCTCAGGTGAGTCCTAATCATGTTTCCATTATGCAGATGAGAAAATTACAGCATCAAGGACTTAAGTAACTTGACCAAATGTCCACCCACAGCTAGTAAGTAGCAAAAATGAGATTCAAACACAGGTTCCCAAATTCATCATGTTATTATGCTGGTTTCCAATCATCCTGATTTTTTACGTATTCCATGCCACTTAAACTGCAAAATCTTTTGTGTTTGTTACTTTGGAGAGCAGGATCTAAACTGTCGTATCTCTAGAAATGCACCACTAAATCCATCTTCCAGAAATTATAGGATAATTGCTATGAAAAGTATAGGATGCATGTAGAACTTTGAAGAATTATAGATGTTAAAAGCAAAGCGGTAAAAATAGTCATTCTAGAGAGTTGGATTTCCTGTAGCAAAAGCATTTTTTAAAGATTAAATAGAAAAAAAAATCTACCAGGACTTTAGGAGCACCAGCATGAGCTATATCTGTGTGCACTTTCACTTTGAAAACTGTTGTTATTAATTGCTCATCTTTGTTATCTATGCCACCATGGTGAATAACAACCCTATCCAAGCTGCTGGTAGAAAATATAGAATGATCCAGGGCTGTTGCCTTTTAGATTAATGACAAATAATTTTTAAACCAGTATAAAGCAACACATGGTCATTGTAAATGATGTGTTTTAAGCAAGACATCATTTTTGTTTAAAGCTATCTGTGACAGTTACGGTAAGTCTAAATAAATATGTAGCATCTTACGTGAAACAAAAAGTAATAGGTTTTAAACCTGAAGAAAAGCATTGATGTCTCCCCTGGAAAAAAAATTGTCTCTGACAATTTCATAAGATTTTTCATTGATTCCAAGCAAACGGAAAATACAGTTTTAACAACCTTTCTTTGTGGGATTCTCAGGGAAATCAAGAAATTCCATGAACCTTCTAGGTGACTCTTCCAAGAATCTGACTACAAAGACAACTATGATATCGCATTGATCATCACTATGTTATTTAAAGAAATGGCTGATTTTACTTACTCCCACACCCTAAGGGAAAATAAAATCCATGAAATCATTTCATTATTCAGCATCAACTGGTTCAAACTTTTATACTGGGTCTAACAAAAATAACTAATGGATGCTCACCAAAAATAATTCAGTTCCTGAAAGGTGTTTCTACATCCACCCTCCTGTCATTTCCTTCTCCAACCCTGTTGACTAACTTCTTGCTCTAATTTTCAATCCCATGCCAGAATATGTGTATTAGCATGCTTGGGGATAAGGGAGGGGGGTGATTTCTATAAACAAGGGAGAACGAGCCTAGCATAGCTCTAGGAAATTAACTGCTCCTAAAACAGTCTAGTAAGTGAAATCTAAATGATTTCTACTTCCTCTTGTGTTGGGTCTTTCATTTCCGTTACTAAGCAGTAAGAAGAAATTGCTGTGCTACTTGGCACAAAGCTGCTAAGATGTATAAAACCTTAGTTTGATTACCATATGTTCATTGTGTTAATTTTCTTTCAGCCAAATGCTCCCTAGATCTTCTCTCCTGTCTCTTTTTAGCTTCTCCTAGATCTTGAATTCTAATGTTTTCCTTCCTTTCTCAATAATGCTCTAGTGGGGAGCATGCAAAAGCTCTGTTTTATTCTAGAAATGGCCACAGTAGGAGTAATATTGCACTTCTATGCGGCAGTAGTCCTCATTGCCAGTGACTGTTAAATTTCATAAAAGTGAAGTATAATGTTCTTAGTCAGGCCAAGTAATTATTGCAAATATCTGATTTTTTTAGATTATTTTTTGAGAGAGATCACAAGCAGGGAAGAGGCAGGGAAAGGATGAGAGAGAGAATCTCAAGCTGGTTCAGTGCCATCAGCGAATGCAGGGATCAAACTCACCAACTGTGAGATCACAACCTGAGCAGAAAACAAGAATTGCATGCTTAACTGACTGAGCCACCCGGGCACCCTGCAAATATCTGATTTTTGACAACAGAAAAATGCAGGCATTGGTTAAAAAACTTGTCATATGATTTATATTATGTTTCCATATTTGAAATGAATATCATTCTTCCATCCTTGAAGTTCTAATTTTTGTAAGCATCATATTTAGCAAACACCAAGAACACTGAATGTTACAAACCATGAAAGTGGCTGAGTGAGAACCATCTAACTCAACCAATGAGAACCCTTCTCACTCAGCCACTCCCATGATTTGTAACATTCAGTGTTCTTGGTGTTGATAGAGTTGGCGTGTTCAAGTGATTTTGTACCAAAACCAAGTGTCACAGAGGGAATCCCAAGGAAGAAGACACCCAAATTTTAATACCAGAGGCCAAAATCTACTTTTAAGTGTACTGTTGAATGAACATCATAATTATTTACTAAATTCCTACTACACATTACCCTGAGTGCCTTTGTGGTGTTGAAAGCCCAGCATGGAAATGTTGTGTACATAAACGTCCTTCTATGCCAGATTCCATAATAGAGATATAGGACACAGTGCTCTGTGGGGGTGGGGAGGATGGTCAGCTCAAACTGGTAGCATTTTGTTAATCAGGATCCAAAGTTCCCCTTGAATGCCACCATATGTACAACAACAGGCTGGGGGCTTGAGTAAATTCTAGTAGAACACTTGGGTTATATCTCCAAGCTTTTGTGTTTGCGCCCTTCTAAAATCCTTGAACTGACACCAGAACTAAAGCAAAGATGACTAGAAGCCAGGGTTGAACAAAACAGATACGTGGAAATGCATACAGCCCAGAGTGGGCTGGAGAAAGTTTTACACATACAATTGAGGGCAAGGTAAAATTTACTAGAGCTGAAAGCATAGAACACATTCAAACACTTTTTATCAAGTGGTCTGTGATTGCTAACACCTGTGTTCCTGGAGCTCTTTAAAAATAAATGCTGGCCTCAATATTAAGGATACTAAAGGGTAGAAGATCAGCTGGGCAGCTGCCACTGAAGACCATCATAAGAACTAAATCAGCAAAATTCTATCTGGTTTTCTCCCTTATAATGGGGCTCAATTATTAAAGCGTCCAGGTGCATTCAATGTCACAGATACATAAAAGTACAGAGATGCCATGGGAAGCAAGTAAGTGAAGCCCACTGTCTAGTACCTGAGTTTCAATGAAGAAGAGTCTTGCCAAGATCTCATTCATTCTTAGTTCAGTATGACCCTTTTCCCATACTAAGAGGTAGAAGCAAAGCAGTTTGTTCTGCAAAAGCACAGCACGTAGTATACAGTAAACACTAAGCCGAGTCCATTGAGTGAATCCATGAAAACATGAAGACTCTCCTCTATGCATGAGAGTTGATTTCTTCCAGCTTCTTTCATTGATTTAGGATTCACACTGAATTACACCAGTTAATGTGAATTCTGCTTTCTTCAAATGTCTTCTCAACTTGGAGGCAATGCCAATGCAATTCCAGGGTTCACTAAATCTACAAAAATCATATGACTCATGGATGTTTCTCTCTCTGGGGCCCTTTGCCAGTAGTACACTAGCAGAGTGATTAGTTACTCATACTACTCAGAATTCTTGTTAATTCTGCGGAGTCATGAGACTCACTATCGTTCCTTGCATTATGGGAGTTCCACCACTGCCTTGACAACACAAGGCGTCCAGTTTACAAGCGTAAAACATTTACACAATTAAAAATAAAATTTATGCCAATATTCTCCAGGATCTGCGTGGGCATTAAAAAAATCTGCATGTTGGCAGAGATGATATTCTTTTGATTTCTGAAGATGAACACTGCAAGCCAAGACTTACAATTTATAAATAAATTTTTGTGTTTTCCCTCCAGGGTGTAAATATTCTAAAATGCTGCCTACAAATTCAAATCTGAGCAGGGAATTCAATCAAATCCAGTGAATCAAGGTGCTGATCTGATAGCACTGAAGGAGTCTCTCTCTTTTTTAAAATATAAGCATAAAGCAGCTAAGGGCAGACCACAAATGGGCCAGTTGAATCCAACCAGGTTGTTAACATAGATAATTTATCAGTTGGCTACCATGATAACAATCAGCTTAAGGTGAGGAACTTGTCTGACCTTCTGTGTTTAGGCTTGACCAAATCTTTAACCCTCCAGAGATTCTTTTTAAGAGCACTAATAACAGCATAGTTTGAAATTCTTTTAAAATCCACTGAAGAAACTCTACTTTATGTCTAAAATTACTCTTCCTGCTTTAGCATCATCTACAAGTCGACTCAAGGGGTGGTTTCACTTTCCTATCATTTTTATAACAAATTACCCCAAAGTTACAGTCTTAAACAACAATCATATATTCCTGTACAGCTCTAGAGGCCAGAAGACTAAATTCAAGATGATGGCTGGACCATACTGTTTTCCTTCTGGAGGCTTCAGGAGAGATTCTGTTTCCTTGCACACCCTAGCTTCTGGAAGCCAGTGGTGTTGGTAAATCATGACTCCCTTCTCTCATCACTGCAACCTCTTGCTTCTTTCATCACGTCTTCCACTGACTTTTATTCTCTTACCCTGCTCTCATAAGGAGACCTGTGACTACACGGGGCTCACGTGGAGAATCCAGGATAGTCTCCCCATCTCAAAACTCTTAATCACATCTGGAAACTGCCTTTGACCATATAAGGTAACATATTCACAGCCTCCAGGGAGTAGGATTTGGACACTGCAGGGAGTCCATTATTTAAGCTACCCCAGGTGGTACCCCAAAAAGGACATAAAAAAAATACCTCTACATATTTAGGACATTATTTCCCCCCAGTAAAGTGTTGGAGAATCATAGATGAAAGGAAGCAATTAGGACAACATTAAGTTATGCTGATGCAGCAAACAAGCTGTATTAAGGAATTGGTGCAGCCATATAGTTATGTAATAGAAAATTGAAGTCTGTGTAGAATTAGAGGCTACATTTCTTGGCCCTTCCTTCTAAATTCCTATGCTTAACTTCCTTGATGCCCCTGTCATTGCCCTCTCTAGATGCCTCTTCTAAGGCTCAGAGAAAAACACTGACTGGATCAAAGACTTTGCCTCTTAATATTTTTTACGATCAAAGACTTTGCCTCTTAATATTTTTTACGACCACTCTGCAAACTTTCTGATGCAAAGAAGGGACAAAGGCAGATAGGCAAATGTTTAAAAAGTGCCTAACTCAGTGTTTAGAACTGGGTTTGCTTGAAAATCCATGTGTGAAATGCAAGTACTGCACAATTCTCTTTATTGCTCAAATGCTCCAGAAAGTACAGTCCCTAGGGCTGTGCTCTGCCATTTGGAATGAAAATGAGCATCATATGAAAACTTGGGTGTATCTAAAGGTCAGTGGAATTTCAACCAGATGTTTTTCTTCCCCACCACAGACTTGGCAGTAGGAGTAGTTTATAAATTCCACTTGGGGAAATAAATGTAAATATTTTTAATAACATGTTTCCATTTCCACCTTGGCTCTTCTTTAAAGTTCAAAACACAGTCTCACTTTCTTTTTTTTCTAATGTACTCAACCAACATTTATTACAATACAGTATTTTAAAATATCTTAAATTGAACTCATCAGTTCCCAATCTCCACACCTTACCTTTCCCTCCCCCTCTTGACTGAACCTTATTTCCTCTCTGTCCATCTTCAGAGATAGCATTACTTCTGTGATCCAATCCAGAAACCAGGGATAAGCTACATGCTCCTTCCTCTGCTTCATCGCCTACATCCACAGTCATTAAGTCCCATAATGTATTAAATGAGGTTTTTCCTATTCAGACCAGAAGCTATGTCTTGTTTCAAAACTCTTGTGGCTCACCTGGACAATCACAATAGTTCTGTAACTCACACTCTAACTTCTCATTTTACACGCCTTTACTCAGTCCTCTGCCCACTAGACAGACTGAGCTTTCAGAAATGTCAATATCATGTCACTTCCCTACTTTGAAACTTTTTAGCGGCTCCCCATTCTGGAGGTTAAAAGTACAAACATCTAATTTTTATTCAAAACACCTTCCACCATCTTCCACCAGCCCTCTCTATAGTATTAACTTTCTGGCCCTCCCACCCCATTCCTGAACCCTGTGACTTGGCTACAAAACCTCCTCCTTGCCGAACACTGCAACAAAATTTAGCAAGGCAGCTCCCACTACTCAAGATTTTATAATCTTTTAGAAGGGATAAAACTGTTCAACTATGTTAAAAAAAAATATATATATATATATAGTTTAATAGTGTCATAAGGGAGGAACAAAGTGCTTTGAGGTTCAAGTTAAAGAAAGAACATTTTGGTGGGGAAGAATCAGTGTAGCATTTATAACATACTTTGAGTATAAATTTCATAAATGGTTATAAAAAAATAAAAGGCATTCAAGACAGGAAAGAACGTCATTCTGATCTTCTAAAATCCTCAGCCAGATTTTACAAGTCTACTTATTTCCATTTAAAGAACTGAGAAGCTATAGTAGATTTCATAATGAGGAAGCTGTCATAGTAGGCAGTTTAAGTATCTGGAACAGCCTCAGACTCTGATTTGGGTAGGTAGGGGCAGGGAGAGAACACAGACTGCCTTAGAGGGGTTGTTTGTAAAACATACAAATGAAAAACTGTGCAGTGGGAAGCAGCTACTGTTGCTGGCAGTGTAATATTTCTCATTTCTATCCATGACTATGATGGACTCCCAATTCCTTCCAATCTATCAGTTCCCATGGATTTTTATTGATTTCTCTTTCCAACCTAGACCTTATGGTTCATTAATTCACCCTCTTTCCTGTCGACTTCCACCTGCCTTGTAAAATCCCAAACACCATCAACCTAAGTGTCTGCCTTCTCTAATACCAGCTCTGGGCTGGCAGACACATTCACACATTCAGTTGCATACCACAATAGACCCCAGCGTTTCCTTCTCAATCAAGCTTTTCATGCTACCCATTCAGACCTTAAGAAGGTACTCTCTTGGACCACATGCCCCCGTTCACCTCTTGTTGTCAGCAAACTGCTTCCTTCCTTCACAGCAAAATGGGATCCTTTTAACCCCTTCCTCTTCCAACATTAAGAAACGTACCTGTCCTTATTTTTACATCTTGTAGTCCTTATTTTCCTATCTCAAGAGAGTTTTCTTTCTCCTAAAAAGGCAGATTCTGCTTTAGGAAGTCTGGGTGGGGCCTGACATTGCTCATTTTTTTTTTTTATTTCTTTAATTTACATCCAGGTCAGTTAGCATGTAGTGCAGCAATGATTTCAGGAGTAGATCCCTTAATGCCCCTCACCCAGTTAGCCAATCCCTTCTCCCACAATCCCTCTAGTAAGCCTCTTCTCCATATTTAAGAGTCTATTATGTTTTGTCCCCCTCCCTGTTTTTATATTATTTTTGCTTCCCTTCCCTTACATTCATCTGTTTTGTATCTTAAATTCGTCATATGAGTGAAGTCATACGGTATTTGTCTTTCTCTGACCAATTTTACTTAGCATAATGCCCTCTAGTTCCATCCACGTAGTTGCAAATGGCAAGGTTTCATTCTTTTTGATTGCTGAGTAATACTCCATCATATATATTTACCACATCTTCTTTATTCATTCATCCATCGATGGACATTTGAGCTCTTTCCATACTTTGGCTATCGTTGATAGTGCTGCTATAAACATTGGGGTGCATGTGCCTGGACAATGACATGCAGAAAAATGAACCTATGCTCATTTCTAACAAGTTTCCTGGTGATGCCTCTGTTGCCAGTCCTAAGATCATGGCATTTTATTTTATTTTTATTGAAGTGTATTTGACAGGGGCAACTGGGTGGCTCAGTTGGTTAAGCATCTGACTTCGGCTCAGATCATGATCTTGTGGTTCATGGGTTCAAACCCTGCACTGGGTTCTGTGATAACAGCTCAGACCCTGGAGCCTGTTTCAGATTCTATGTCTCCCTCTCTCTGCCCCTCCACCACTCATGCTCTGTCTCTGTCTCAAAAGTAAACAAACTATAAAAAATATTTTAAGTATATTTGACATACATCATTTTCAGGTGTACAACACAGTGATTTGACATTTATATACATTATGAAATCATCACATTAAATCTACTTACCATCTGTCACCATGCAAACTTAGTGCAATATTATTGACCATATAGTCCCTGTGCTTGTACTTTACATCCCCATGACTTATTTATTTTAAAACTGTAAGTTTGTACCTCCTAATTCCCTTCACCTATGTCATGCATTCTGTCACTCCACTCCCTTCTGGAAATCATGAGATCGTTCTCTGTATTTATGACTGTTTCTGAATTCGGTTTTGGTTTGGTTTTGGTCTGTTCTTTTGTTTAGATTCTACATAAAAGTATACAGTATTTGTCTTTCTCTGACTTATTTCACTTAGCATAATCTCCTCTACATCCATCTGTGTTGTTGCATCTCAATAAATGCAAAAAGAAAAAAAAAGCATTTATGAAATGCAACATCCATTTATGATAAAAGCCATTGCCACTTTACTTTAACAAGCCCCAGAATTCATTTCCTGAATTCACACCTATCACTTTCTCTTCTGCAGACCTGCAATCTTTCCTTCACTGTGGCTTCTTTCTTCTCAGCCTATAGATATAGGTACATCTCCCTGATCTTAAATAAAAATCATAAATCAAAAATATAAGACCTCAAATCGATTTAATGAATAAATTTCAGCCCAATAAGTTCTTCCTCTTGTCACATAGCCCACATCTCAATTTCTCTTCAAAACAAGGCTTCCTGGGGGCACCTGGGTGGCTCAGTCAGTTACGTGTCTGACTCTTGACTTCAGCTCAGGTCATGATCTCATGGTTCTAACTTTGAGCCCCTTGTCAGGCTCATACTGGGTACAGAGCCTGCTTAAGATTCTCTCTCTCTCTTCCTCTGCCCCTCCCCCACTTACTCACACTCTGTATAAAATAAAGTAGTAAATAAAATAAAATAATAAAATAACAAGACTTTCTGAATATGTAGTCTATTTTTGTTTTCCGTGTGTCATTTTTAAACCTGCTGACATCCAGCTTCCTCCGCACAAGGACATAGAAATTGATTTGGCCTCGGCCATCCAGGACCTGCTGGATTCTAAATATAATGTATATATTCAACACATTTCATTCCACATCCCAGCAGCACTTGACTCTTTATTATATCCTTCTTCTCGGCCAACTTCCTTTAGAGTCATTCATTCCAGACCCCTTCTCAGGGGTCCATTCCTCTACCCATGATTTAAATTTGAGTTCCTTGGGGTTCTGTCAATAGCAACCTTCCCATTATTTATTCTCTCTCTTATTAGAGGCCACTTCCCTGGATTCAGTCACCATTTATATCTTGAAAATGCCTAAATTGGTGCTTCCAGTTTGAATATCACCCTTGATATCTCAACCCCTATATCCCACTGCTTACTCCAGCTTCTAAAGACATTTAAATCTCAGTATTCTAGAACTGAACTCCAGACCTTACCTATTCTGTATTACTCCTGTCAGTGAAAGATACCACCTACTATCCACACATCAGCAAGAACTATAAACATTTTATGTCCTTCCTCTTCCATACAACCTACATTCATATTCTATCAATTCTACTTTATTTAATATCACCTCAGCTCATCCTCTCTTCTCAATTCCTATTATCACTGGTTCATTGTGGGTCTTTCCCATTTCTTTCCTGGAATAATAACTGATTTTGCTCCCTCCAGCCTGGGTGCCTTCCAACACTAGAACATTCTGGCTCTAGCATAAACATAATGATGCTACTCCACCGCTGAAAAATCCTTTAGTAGCAGCAAAATGCTTTTAACAGTGAATGCCATTCTACTCAGTGTGGCTTACAAGGCTACTCTTCCAGCCTCAGCTCCCTATACTCTTACTGGTTACCCTAAGCTTCAGCTACATAGAATCCTTTTTTTTTTTCCCAATGAATCATAACCCATTCTTGCTCATTCCACTAACTTAGCTTGCACTATCCTTTCTTCTCCACCACTGTCACCTTGATCCTTCACCAAACTATTTCCTGGTCTCCCCACAAGATCCACTCAGTCTTCACATCTTCCAGGAAGACTTCTTTGTCCGCAGTTTTGATTAGGTCCCTCCTCCATTCTCCTATAAAGTCCTATTTCTGTGTACTTGCCTCACTTCTGCTGGAGTGGAAGCTCATTGAGAGCTGGGAAGTGGTCTTATTATCACTATATCTTCACTGATTTGTACATAGGTAGCCTTCAACAAATGCTCATGAATAAATGAATAAACTACCCTTAATAACTGATATCTAGCCATTGGTAATTCCTGGGAAGGCAGCAGACTTGGGGATATCTTTGAGATGACATGGCCACATTTGTACCTTACAGGAACTCTCTGGATCCTTCTTCTCCCTACCCTCCCCACTTCTAAATGTTTCCTTTAAATTCAAAGAAAATTTATTTGTGCAGGCAAGAATAAAATCAAGATTTCTAGACTCCCCAGGGTTGGGGGTGGGCAGGACTTAAGTCTATAATAGTAACTTATTTATTTGCTTGTTAGGGCATGAAACTATTTTCCTATTTTCAGAAAACTCAATGGGCTCTTCAGTGATATTTTTTCTACATAGACCCTAATTTTCCTACCTGGAAATAAGTATTTGTGTCTAATGTCCATTTATGTTTATGATACAAGGCCAGGGTCCCGATGCATAATCTGAATGACCATACAAAATGTTTTCTCAAAGACAAAATTGCACCTCTGAAGGTCTCTGTACATCAGCAAAGCAGAGAGTTCCTTCTAAAGTTCAGTTTTGGAGGTTGTTTATTGTGCAGCAATTCAAGCTTGGGCCAAACTGATTGTTTTTCTGGCTTAAATTGCATTGTGGACCTCAAGGAAAAGAACATAAACAGTTGGCAAATTTACAGCCTTTAAACAAAATTGCCTTAACTTGAGGGGATTCCCTTAATATTGCTTATGATTTTTTTTTCTCTTTAAAGAACTTTCACATTTCACAGGAATTCAGAACATGAAATGGTGACACACAGAATATGTTTCTAGCTAAAGTTCTTATAAATAACAACACAATATCTTTTTAACATAAATTCTTTATGCATTGGATACCACAGCCAAAGTATAAGATTGGACCTGAAATGGGGCACCTGGGTGGCTAAATAGGTTAAGCATCTGACTTTGGCTCAGGTCATGATCTCTCAGTTCATGAGAGCAAGCCCTGTGTCAGCCTCTGTGCTGACAGCTCAGAGCCTGAAGCCTGCTTCAGATTCTGTCTTCCTCTGTCTCTGCTCTTCTCCTCTCTCTCTCTCTAAAAAAATAAACATTAAAAATTAAAAAAAAATAGAAAAGGGCCTGAAATGATAAATCTCATATAATGTTCATTTTCCATAAACACCATATGTAATTCTGTCAGCACACCTAGCATACTGTAATCTCAGGCCATGAATCCATACCAGGAGGACTTGCAGTAAATATAAAATAACCTAATTATTTGGGGAATAAGCTTTACTTCCCTTTGTTCTCCAACTTAAGTCCTTTGTCTACAGTTTCAACTACCCTCTTGTTAATATCTCCCATACCTTTGTTTCAGTCACCACAAGCCAGCCAAAATCCCAAAGCTAGAGAACAGCTAACACTTACTGAGTGCATACAATATACTGACTATTCTCCATAGTTTGTGTGTATTAACTCATGTAATAATCACAACAATCCCATCAGGTGGGTACTCTTACTGTTCCCAGGTCACAGATGAGGAAACAGAAGCACAGAGAGAATAAGTGACTCATCCAAGGTGACAGACTATTAAATCATGACTGCCTCCTTAGGGCACTCTTTCTCAATATTGATGAGTTCTCGTGGAGATGATCGCACAAATTGGTACCATTACAAAGTGTGGTCGCCATTCTCATCTGGACCTACACCTGTTCGATAATTTCATTGTTTCCCCAGTCAACGTCTTTATTCTCCCAAAAGCCTGCAGCAACTCCTCCCTTTCCTCACTTTCTCCCTCCACTCAGCAGATTAGTGCCCTCCTTCTTCCCAGAGGAAATAGAAATTACCAGATAGAAACCCCTTCAAGCCTCTTATTGCCTATTATGATGGAAGAGGTTCCCCATCTGCCATCTAAGAACACAGAATTCCACGTTCTCTAGCTTTCTCAGACACTCTGTTCTATCAAGTATTCTCCCCATCCTGCCAACACTGCTTTTTTTTTTAATATTTAACCTCACCCCTCTATTTCTTTTCCACCAGCATTTAAACATATTTATCTCTTTCACCTTAAATATTCCTCCTCAGCCTTGCCCTCATACAGCACTGACTGGACTTTATGTCTATACCCCCCTTACTGCCCACCCATTCCTCAGCTTTCGTCAGCCTAGAATTTACCTTCACTACTCCACAGAAATGGCTCTTAGGAGTCACCAATAAACATATCTCTGTTCATATATCAGTTGCCATCTCAACAGCATTTGACACTTCTGTCATCTATCCTACCAGAAATATGTCCTTTCCTTTGTTTCTTTGATACCACATACTACTCCTTTTTCTCCTTCCTCTTTGAAGACTTAAGTCACACTGGTTGGTTCCAACTCTTCTGTCTGCTTCTTAAGTGATAATGGTGTCCCAGGCTCTCTTGTTGAGCTGTACTAAGCTCCAGGCAAACCACACCTACTCCCCTGGCTTCAATTACCATTCATTTGCCAGAAACTCCCAATTCTCTCTGCCCAGCTCAATCAGTTCTGTTCTGCTATTCATCTCCATTGAAATGATTCATAATTCATGTTTCTGACATTAACTACATTCTCCTTCCCCCAAATCCTAGTCATTCATCAGTGTCCCATAACCTTGCTTAAATCATCTTCTACTTTATTTCACATATTTGATCTACCACCAAATCATGTTGATTGGACCTCCTACATAGTGTTCAAACTCACTCATTACTATTTCCAGGGCCACTGCCCTAGTCTACACCATGATTATCTTTGCCTGGACTAATTCAAGAATTGACTAAATTGGTCTACTTTTTGCAATATGGCCCTCACCTCTGCTCAACTCATTATCTCCATTAAAGCCAGTATATTCTATTTAAAAAGTAAGTCTGGTGATGTCATGGTTTTGATTGCCCTTTAGATGCAATCCAAAATCCAAAATATAGATTTTAAAAAAAAAACGCTAAGAACTACCTCCTACCTATACCTCTATTTTATCCTTAGTCCACCTTCCACCGACTCTCTACTCTGCAGAGTCTCAAATGCTTTCCTGTGGGCCAAGCTGTTATTGCACTTAGGAGCTTCTTTGTCCCTACCTCCCATTATCACCCATCATTTCCTGAAGGCACCCTTCTCTGACTTCTAGACTAGATTAAATCCACTTAGTATGTGTATTCTTTTATTTTCCATAAACTTTATCCCCTTATTTGTACTCAATATCTACTTTTGCCATAGGCATATGGGAAGGAAATACGTTTGCCCAGAGGACATTGTATTTCCAGACTAAAATATTCCTAGACTCATTATACAGTTTGTGGACTATTTATTTTTACCAATCTTGTCTTCATTTTTGTGTCACATTTATTCGCTATCTAGATGGACATTAAGGAAAATGTAATTTTGTTACTTAAATTACCCATGGCATATCTAATAATACATCACTATGAAAATCACGGAAATGTCAGTAGGGCATCTTTGGTCATATAATCCAACAATGAAATAATCTGCCCATCACCTTTTTTTTTTTTTTCCAGTTGCAAGGCATTTCATGTCTTTGAACATAGAGAATGAAAATGGAAAGTTTTTTCTATCTCCATCATGAAGTGGTGTGCTTGTGTGTGCGTGCATGCATGCACATTTGCATGCATGTGTGTCTGCGTGTGTGTGGTGATGCCCACTTTGTTGGTAAGCATACCCATTGTCTTACGTCCCTCTCCCCAGTGAGGATGTGGCTTCCATTTTAGTGTGTTCACTCAAGCATATTATTTTAAGGAAATAAAAATAGGTTTTCAATTTTTTCATCAATGAAGGAGGCAGTTTTCAAAGATACTAAATTAGCTGTCAGAAGTAGAAAGTTTGTTGCTTAAAGAAATTTTCTATTTTTATATGAAAGTTAGACAAACTGTCATACAAGCTTTTCTAACCTGTTTCTATCTCAGAGATAAATATATACTATTTTCTTTTCAATAATAACCAACTTGTTTTTTGGAAACTGAGGTCATTAAAGGAGCCAAAATGGTTCTAAATGCCAAGTTTCACACATGACTCTTTGATTCTCAAAGCTGTCATATGGGTAAAAATCACACTTATCAACGAAACACAATAATGACAGCTCAGAGGCTATGCTGAAACTTGAAAGTAATTGAACCATTTAACCACCATTTACTTGCTCAGAATTTCTCCTCCGGAATGACCCCATTGCTAAAAGCCTATGTTGTTGTAGCATGATGAATTCATTGTTCTTTGAATAAACTCAGTCTATTTTGAGACATCTTCCAGACCTAAGACTAACTGTACTATCTTCCTGGTGTTCAAAAGTAAGGTTCTTTCTTATCCAAGCTCTGCCTTAGCCTAAAGTAATGGTTCTCAAATTTCAGTCTCCATTGGAATCACCTGAAATGCTTGCGAAAGCACAGATTGTGAGGTCCATAGCCAGAGGCTCTGATTCAGCCAGTGTCTAGTGGGTCCGGAGAATTTGCATTTCAAAGGTATTCTCAGTGATGCTGACGATCAAGGCCCACACTGAGCATCCGTCCTAAAGATATGCCCTTATCCACAAAACCCAGCATTCTTTCCTACCAGATTACATAAAGATTTCCTCTGGGCCATTAGGGACAGCTCCTTATCCTTTCTTAATTCCCTGTTGCTGTTACTGATAGAAATATGAAAGTCATAATTTTAAAAAATGTTTTAAATGTTTTATTTGTTTCTGAGAGAGAGAGAGAGAGGCAGCGTGAGCAGGGGAGGATCAGAGAGAGAGGGAGATACAGAATCTGAAGAAGGCTCCAGGCTCTGAGCTAGCTGTCAGCACAGAGCCTGACACAGGACTCGAACCCACGAACCATGAGATCATGACCTGAGCTGAGGTCAGACACTTAGCCGACTGAGCCACCCAGACGCCCCCACATGTGTAATTTTAAATGTCCTAAATTTAATCTCAAATTTAAGCAATTTTTAATTACACTTTTTAAATTAGCCACTTTAGAAAACTAAAACAGGGACGAAATAATATCTTTTATTGAACCAAATATACCTCAAATATTTTCATCCAACATGTAATCGACATAAAAAATATTAATGAGCTATTGCATGGTTTTGGGGGGAAGGGATTATTTTTATTTTAGAGAGAGAGAGAGAGAGCATGTATGAGTGGGGGAGGAAGGGGAGAGTGAAGGAGAGAAAGAAAAAGAGAATCTTAAGCAGGCTCCACGCTCCGCATGGAGCCCTATGCAGGGCTGGATCCCAGGACCTGGGGATCATGACCTGAGCCAAATCCAACAGACTGAGCTATCCAGGTGCCTCATTTACTTCTTACACTTACAGCACATCTTATTTTGGACTAGGGACTGTTCCAATGTCTCATAGGCAGACATGGCTAGTGGCTACTGTAGTACACAGCATAACCATAAAGCTTTAGATTCAAGAAAAGGAATATTAAAAGTCCTGTTTGGTCTGTCCTTTTTATGACATTCACTACATTTCCTCACTTGATAGACCTGATTGTCTGATGCATTATCAATTTAATAAAAGGAACCATTACATCATCAAGTGTACACATTGATTTTAAAATGCATGCTAATGTAAGAACTCTGTTTTATACATAGAACCATGATGTACTTGCACATATCATGATGTACTTTTCTCCTGACACTGCCCTGTTCATCTCCCTCTCCCCACCATTAGCAATCCCTCTCTCCAGCAAGATAATCCATGTTAATCATTTAGTATTGATATTTCTTTAGCTTTCCTCTACCTACTTATAATTCTGTACAAGCATACAAACAGAAGTATATCTCTATTTGTTTTATTAAAACAGGATATTGTACCCATATCTCTGTATAATCTCTTTCTTATTCAGTTACAACTCATGAAAATCTCTCCAATTGAAACTGGATGTTTTAATTCATTATTTTCAATGGGTACTGAAGGCATTGGAGAAGCACACATAATTTATTCAACATGTCCCTTATCGGTGGCCATTTAAACTCATCCTGTTTTTGTTTTCAAGAAAAATACTTTCAAAGACTCAATAGATAGTTGGGTGGAAGGGTGAACAGGAAGGTAATTCAGATATTTAAATATACTCTCCCTTTTACACTGTAGTCTTTGTTAGCCTTTAACTTAGACTTTCTCCCACCATATCTGGGCATTTCTAACAAGCAAAACCAGTCATCATTAATTGACAAAACAAACCATTTTAAGTAATTTTTCTAATGAATCCTTCCACAGTTAACAGCTGGTTCAGTCTAATAGATCTCCCTTTAATTCTTCCCAGTGATGCTCCTTATACGTGTTCTTTTCACCTGCCTAGCTTCCCGGAAAATAGTCAACAAGTCTGAAGAAAACCCACATAGAAATGATTTTACTGTTATATGCTTATTTACCTTGTGAAAAAATATTAATTGGCATTAATAAGATTAATTTTGTCACCAATGTTCTTATTTTTTTAAATTAGACTAGAAATCAAAGAGCCTAGAATCCATATCCTGCCCAAAGTAGCCTATATTGTGATTCAGATAATAATAATAGTCAGAATGATAAATAGCAACAATTAGCATTTACTGCAGGTTCATATGTGACAGGCACCTGCTCTAAGTCTTTTAATGTATTAATTCATTTGCTTTTTTAAAATCTCTGCAAGGTAGGTATTCTTATTTAAATATTATTTCCATTTTACAGCTGGGAACACTGAGATGATATCTCTAGTAAATGGCAGAAACATGGTTGAAACATAGAGGGTATGCCTCCAGAATCCTAATCTCCTCACCTAGTAAATTCATAGTAAATCACCTCATCCCCTCTCTCCTTGAAACTCAGTGCCCTCTGCTATAAAATGGGTACAGTAATACCTCTTCTTCCTAACTTTAGGATTGTGGAGAGAAAAATATGAAAGTGACCTGAAAACCACTGAAAGCTCTCACAAGGGGAGGGAGTCTTATTGTAGCTTGGAAAACTGGGTAGGATTATTTTATCATTTGAAGCTAAAAACGAGCCGATAAAGTGTTCTGTATAACAGCAAATTAAACCATGTTCTAACCATACATCCTTATGAAGGTGACACAGGACATATGTGTCCCACTAATGCAGAATGTGAACTGCTTCTGATTCTCTCAGCCTGCAGATTTTTCTGAAATTAGAGAAAGAGCAGTCAACCTTTATCCCTATTGTGTAGCCTGACCATGTCCTTCCTCTCTCCACTCTGCACCTTGCATTTTACTTAATTGGAGCCCAAGCCTATAAATCTTACATACTTAAGGGCCAGAAAACTCTCTGGAGCTCTCATACTGAAATTTGTGTGGGAGTTCAGCAATATTGAATTTTCAAATAAAATGATTAACAGGCACCTCTAGGGCAGCCTCGGAGAAAACAATCTTTCCTCAATCTTGCCACCTTAATCTGAGGAAGCTTTTTGTTCTGAGGTTTAATAAAATGGTTGTGAGGTAATGTAGGGATGGGTGATGAAAAGCAGGCTGAGAAGGGCCTGGATTCTCTGGGCTGGAAGTTCCCTTCAGTAACTTCTGTCTGTCCAGACCTGACGAGACCACTGGGACATGTTACTGGGGAGGTTTCAGTCACTTAAATCTTAACTGCTATGGGCTCTCATTACTGATTTTTTTTTTACAAACATTTTCTCCAAGATTTTAATAGTTGGAAATGGGTGTACCTGATCAGAAAGCCTATTTGCTTTTCCGTAGCATAACAACATCTATCAGACTTCATGAAGCAGAGAATTAAAATCAGTTGAAAGGAAGAACATAATCCAATCCAATTGTACCCCCAGACTGAGGCCTGCAAGCCTAGTATTTGCTGAAACAATGATTTAGATGCCCTGCCAAATAAATATAGGATGTTTATAGCCTTACACAATAGGGATCTGCCTCATTTATGCAGCAGGAAGATCATTTACAACCAATTTCTAAAAGACACCAAGTGTCAATAATAAATTTTCAAATCAAGGCCAGAAATTTCAATACTCAAAAGGGGACTATTAAGCAATATGAAGTTGTTGTCAGAAAAAGGATTTTCAGGGACACCATACCAATTTATAATCTGGAAGCATTTATAAAGTAGTCATGAGCAGCTTGGTTTTCGTAGTCACTGGGAAGGAAGAGGCTTGGCTGTAAAGTGGATCTGGGTCGACAAGCAACAAGAACAGGGCATCTCCTACTGAGACATCTCAGTGCCAGGCTGGCTGCCCTCCAAGATGATCGCTAGAACCATGCTGTCTTCTCAGCCAGATCTGCTTCTAGGGAGCAATTCCCACTTTGTGGTTATGAAGAAGAGGTTGTATAAAGCTGCTGGAGGGGCCCACTTCTCTGCTCCATGTGGTTATTTCATAGCCAGATCCTCCCCTTTACATTCACCCTTTTGCCTATTCACCCCCTTACCTAAACACACACACACACACACACACACACACACACACACCTACCTGTCTCTCTTTCTCTCTCTATCCTTCCCTACCGCGCCCCCCCCTTCTCAAGAAACAGGAATTTAAATACCCTAGCCTTTCCCCTCTAATACATCCCACAACATCCCACGTGTGATTAAAACTTGGAGGAAGTGAAAAGCAGCTCACAGAAAAGATTCACTTCTGGGTTGGAACATGGCAACGTGGCTGTGTATCCCAGCTCCATCCCTTACTAGCTGTGTGCCTTTCTTGAAGTCACTTGCAACCTTTCTATGCTTCCTTGTCTCTCTTATTAAAAAACAACAACAACAAAATGGTAGTTCATGTGGGGAAGAAATAAGGTCATTCAGGAAAATTCTTAAGAAGCCAAAAAGTGTTAACTCCTGGAAGTCAGGAACAGAGAGCGTCTGATTATGACTGACACTAGCGGAAATAACAGTAAACATAAACAAAGACTCTCCTTAAGGAAAGCAGTCAATCAGGGGTCAGAATAGGAGAGCTGAAATGTAAGCTCTCCTGCCATGTGTTCTCTGCCCATTATCAAGTCCCTTAATCTCTGAGCTTTACTTCCCTCACCTGTGCAGTGATAACCACCTTACAGCCTTAGGGTGAATATGAAATAAAACATATATAAGCACACTCTGTAAACTATAAAGGATTTTCCCACTCTTGGTCTGGCCCTCAACTGGTCTTGTTTACTTTCTTCAGGGCATGATGGGAAATGGCCATGTTTGTTTCTGTGCTTTGTGTCCAATTCAGCCTACTTGAATATCAACTCCCTGAAGGCAGAAACTTTGTCTTATTAACAACTGTATCACTCATCGTTAGAGCAATCTTGTTCTGAATATTTAGTGTTCTGATGTTAGACAAGCATACTGGCAGCCAGCCCAGAAACAAACAGACAAACAAACTTGAAACAGGTGAAGTTTGCGCTCATTGACCTACCTCTCCTCATCCATCTTAGCATCAGAAATGAACAACTGCCTCTTTCCAATGACTGGGGAATCCTCTATACATACAGGAAGTCCACTTCTCCCTAGAGAAGCTACAACTCCCGTGGATGTTTTTGTTTCAGCTTCCTTTGCCGCTAAGGGACAGGCACTTGACTAAGCTCTATCTCCAGGCTTACCTGCTGCAGACTTCGAACTGTAAGCTAGTAATTTCAAGTGTGGGACCACGGTCTTCCTTCTGGCAGCTGTGGTGATGCTTCTAGCAGCATCCAGAGCCCTGGAGATACTGAGAGAGCAAGCTACTATATCTGCACCCAACGTGTGTTTTTACTCGGTCAAATCTGTAGCATGAGTTTGGCCCTTGATCCTGATTGTATTACCTCCAAGCTTCATTCTTTTTGGTGTTCTGGATATTCTCTATATACAGCTCCCTCTAATTAGTGCATTTGAAGTTTAAATTATCTAGAAATGGTTTTGTTGCTTGACAGATGGGATCCTCCTCTTCCCCCAAAGAGCCCACTGTCTCCATCAGATTGCATGTAATCCTGGTCCCCACATGGACTTGTAACTAAGCTGTCCTACTAGAAGTTACCCCTCCTTTCCACTCCTTCTCCCCTCCCCCCCCCNCTGGAGCATTTTCCCTTAGGACCTTACTTTGTATAGGGATAATATGATCAATGCACTTAAGCCAATGTGTTAATTGCTGACACTGATTTAATATAATTCCAGCATCTTAATAAAGATTTTTAACACCCCAAAGCAAAGGAGAAAGTAATGTGCTTTTACTGTTACCCAGTGCCAGGGCCTGTGAACATTTTACTCTTTGGCTGCTTGTTTACTCTTTGTCTGTTTGTTGGCTGCCTCCATCAAGACATATCATGTCTACTCTAACAATGGGTGCCCTATGGACCAATCATACAATGACACTGGTGCAGTTTTATTGAAGAATGTCTTTACTTCATGATTATGTACATATACATGCACAAGCATGCACATACACACACCTCTACTTAAAATACTTCATTGGCTTCCTATTGCCAAAATAATGTGAATTAGATTATAAAATTACTGAATACTTAACAATTGGCTCTTGCAAGCCAATATGAACCACCAGCTCCAGCACACAACTGTCTCCCTAGCCACATCTTACTACACACATCACTCTAACCTCACAGCTTTTTCTGCTTCTTCATTGAATCAGACTCTCTCTATAACTCAACCCAAACCAAATCTTCCCATGCACCCATAGACCAAGTTCTCTGTTACAACCTTCCACAGTTCTGTGATCTTCTTCTTTAGAACCTTATTTCAGGTTATGTATTTGTTCCTCCATGTAATCAATGTGACATTTAGCATTATAAGCAAGCATGGATCTGCAGAAGGTGCAATCAGAGCAGCAATAGACTTCCTTTTCTATATAGTTTCTATGTACCCTTTTATGCAGGAAATCTCAGAGCTTAGCAAGAAGGAGAACTTTAGTGGTGGAGCAAATCTGCTCAGTTCTTACAACCACAAATATAGCAGCATCTATTTTTTCCTGACTTCTTAGATTATTGAAGCTGTATGAAATCACTCTACACAGATGCCTCATAAGGCATCTCTGCAAAGCTGAAATGGGAAGATGGGGGGGAAAAGTTCTGCTGGAAAGACAGAGAGGCAAACACCCTATGCACCTTACCAGAGCACTAGAGCATGGTCTCCCTTAAGATTTCTTTTGAATAATTTCTACTGTGGAAAAGAAAACGTTTGCCAAAGTTTTTATTGTATAAGTGTGCAAATTAAGTATTTAATGAAGTACAGAATAATAAAGAAAATTATGCTTCATGGAAGATCTTTTACATGTAGAAGTATCCCTAGCCTGCTTTCCCTTCTTCCATCCCTGGTCCAGCTCCTAGTAAATTTTTGAATTTCATTGCCAATTTTAATCCATTTACAAAAATATGAATCCTTTCTGAGACTAAACCATATGAGGCCCCATTAGTATTTGGGTTACACAGTGCTTGCCTAAGGTCACATAGATAATCAATCATAGAACCACAATTTGAACCAGGACTCCTAAGTCATAGTCCACTTTCATTCTGTTTCTTATGTGGTCTACTTCTAGTACCAGTGGGAATTTCACCGCTGCCCAAAGGAAAACCAAAGCTTCACTCCTCAAGCATCTTGTTCATGGAAAATTTCTTTTAGTTGTTAACTTGTGTTTTCTGGAAAGTATTAGATTACATAATATAAAACCAATAAATCTGATGAATGTCTATAGAAAGACAGTCTCACTTATTTTTAACCATCAAGCTTCTTACCTCAGAGCATGCATCCTCAATACTAAAACCAACTGGACTTCTGAATTCTGATCAAAAGCTTAGGATATGGGTTACTGGAACCCAGCAATGTACTCCTAGATATTTGCCTGTTTTTGTGGGCAATTAAAAGAATTCTATAAATCAGAGAAATGTAAGTTCATATCCCTTTGATGCCACATTTTAGATATGTGAATTCAGCCAAGTTATTTTCTATCTCTGAGGCTCAAAGATAACACACCTTACATGGTTTATATGACTTAGGGTGAGAATGTGCACCTTAACATGGCTTATTGAAATAATTAAATGGCACAAACTCCTGGTATGAAGTGCTCAAGAAATTATCACTATGTCTTACCATTTATTGACAAAGATCTCTATACTAATATTACTAGGGCAAAGATTGATATATATGTAAGGTCTGATATATTAGTTCAGAAAATAACTTTGCTTCCATCATCTAACTAGATAGTTCATACTATTTAGTTAAATAAAGATATACTGAGTTTTGAATACGCGCCAAACACAACATGAAGCCTGACCACAAGAAATGACAAGTATTCATTCAGTTCCTATTTTTTTAAGTTTATTGTATTTATTTGGAGACAAAGTATGAGTGTGGAGGGGCTGAGGGGGGGGGAGAGAGAGAGAATCCCAAGCAGGCTCTGAACTATTAATGCAGAGCCTATTGTGGGGCTCGAACTCAAGAACCATGAGACCATGATCTGAGCTGCTGAAATTGGACACTTAATTGACTCAGCCACCCAGGTGCCCCTTCAGTTCCTGTTTTTAAGGAGCTGACAGTTTCAAACCTATCTGACACATGATAACTCCTGTGTTCTTAAAGATCTCACCACACAGTTGACAACTAGGTTCTCAGTTCTCTGAGCAATTCCTGTGTGTGTGTGTGTGTGTGTGTGTGTGTGTGTTTCCAATTCTTTGAGAATCAATTCATCTCCATCTCCTCTTATTGTAGGTGTCTGAAAAAGGAAAGAACAGTTGGGAAACCCCTTTTCATGTAATAAGCCTTAATTCCCAGAGAGTTATTGATTTATTCCTCTGTCTTCTCTTTTGAGATTAAATAATTCCAATCCCTTTAATCTTTACTCACAGGTTCTACCTGCCAACCTTCGGTTTAATCATTTTCTCTGCTTACCTCTGGAATCTCTCCAAGTCTTCTGCACTAAATATGTAGCTTTTGCCATTGAGTTTACTCTCCTAAGAAACTTATTCTTCCACATAAACCAAGAAAGAAAGAAAGCACCCTCCCCCCGAAATAAAGAGAATAAATAGAAAGATACATTTCTTATGTAAGGAACCCATACAGGACAATCATATGCTTAAAGCCAAGAAACATTTGCTGTCACTGGTATTAAGGAGAAAGGGACAAAACCAGAAGTTTCTAAATAGTGCCAGTCATTCTGCTTCACAATTACCTAAATTACTTTTAAGCAGGTAAGACTATTAACCACACACTTGAGGCTTTAGTTACACTGAAAGTTCTCAGAAGCATGCTAATAAAATCATTGTTAATGAGATCAAACAGGAATTTTTAATTCTGTAAAATACCTCTGGCCATCAAGTCGACCATCAAGGTGGTTATGTTATTTATAGGCAGTGATTTTGTTCAGTCCTGGCAAAGTGCAAAGGATCTTTCTTTGCATTCTGTCCATCACTATAAATTAATATTTTTTGAGCTGAGGAAGCAGCAAATTCTAAGGGGCTATTAAGAAATGATGTCGAGAGGCTGATCAAATACACACTGATCATAGTGTGACACCAACACATGCAGAAAGGAGCGGATAGGAAAACCAGAACTCTAGTAAAATATCTCTTCAAGACATGCACAGTGACTTGTCAGAAATCTTCTCACAAAAATCCTTCCCTGCTCTTTGCTCTTATTGTGCCATTGAGATGAACCTTCCCCCTGTGAGCCAATAGAATGCCTAAGCTCACTCTCACTCTCTCTTGCGCTCTCTCTCTCAAGAATCTACTGATAAGTTTCCAAATCCCCTCAAGAAACTGAAAAAACTCTTTACTAGATCATACTCTGCCTGTTTCAGGGATTAGGAAATAAACAAAACTATTTTTCCTTCCCCATCTGGAAAAGTTAGAAGTATACAATTGGGTGAGAAGAGTTGATTAGCAGTGGGAAGGTAGAGAGAAAAACCACTACTTCCCCAGGGGTGGTTGCAGGAAAACAGGTGGTAGCAGTAATCATGTTTGATTACTGAAGCTAGTTTCGCTGTGCCCCCATCCTGGCTGGCCTAGAACTGGCCAGGCTGAGAGAGGTCTGTCAACAATAGCCATGAGACAACCAACTACATTCTGAAAAAGCCTCCAGGCCAAGTTCTCTGCAGATTCCCTCTCTTCTGGGTCCAAAATAAATTAACAATTTCATGTGGAATTTTCCCATGGGAAGTGTAGCCTCAAAGACAGTTCGGTCTATCATCAAACAATGAGTTAAATCCTAAAACAGTAAGTGATCCTTAAATCAGCAGCAGTTAGGATGGCCATGAACTTATAACCACAGAATCATAGCAAGAAGCACTGTCATGGGTGATGGTTTGCTAACTGTTTAACTCCCAACTGATGATCCATTATATCCCTCTTACTCTTGCTGGTCGGTTCTCCATGAGAACGATGCACAGACATGTGCCTCAGGTGTTTGTCCAAGAGTGAAGGAAAGGCACAGGTACACAAAGGCCACTGGCAAATGTATGTACAACTGAAGTTTGGGAGCTCTAAACCAATGGACGATTAAAGCCATAGCGTATTAAATAGATTTGTGTTGACATAGATACATGGTAACTTCATAGCTACCATTTTTATAAAAGATTTCAATTATGACATGGTATGACAAATCACCCATGATTTCATTTATTTGGTGGTAAAGATAATCTTGTAAATTCTTACCAAGCAGTAAGAAAGTGAGAGTACTGATATCGATGTATGTTACTTTGCAGTGGTTATGGAAAGTGGCCAGTAATGCCAGGTTGATAAATCATGAGTAGACACAACTCCCTCTATCTAAATATGTACTTGGAAAACTTACACCAAATTTTTTTCAAAGAAACAGCAAGTTGCACTACCCCACTATAATACCCATTGCATCTTGGGAAGCAATTTTTATTCCATTTGACTTTGAAAAATACTATCACCGGTACTGAATACGGGCATTTGTACCTTAGGAAGAAAGGGAAAGTAAGGGAAAGAAGAGAAAAATAAGTAAAAAATTAAGACTGGTCGATTTTTAAAACATCCATCTCTACTAAGCAGGTGACATTTTCAGGAAGGCTTTTCTGAATCTGAAAAAGTAAAATAAAATTTCTGCTGACTTTCAAAAGCCAACCATTTGGGTCATTCTTGAAAAAAACAGCAGATTAAAGGAGCTCCATTTATAAAAATCAAATGAACCTCTAACAAAGGTTGTTTGGGACATGAATAAATCATCTGGTCATGAATTATTTATTGTTATCAAGAAATGAGCTGGGGATTCCAGGAACTGGACTTTGGGGAGGTACTGAAGCCAGTGAGTACTGAAGCCAATGAACTCAATGAATGAGTTCATTGGAAGTGAGAGGGCAGGCCACAGGGTACCATCATCTGAAGCAGGACACTGGAGTCTCAGGGGTTGCTTCTGCAGCATTGAGACCCCAGAGCATAACGCAACTAAAGTTTTATCCATAGAATCATACTTTAGAAAACTGCAGCACTCAGTAACAGACGGTAAGAATTTGTTGAGCACTGGATCTTTGTTGTTGTTTTTTAAATACACATGGGGAATATGAGCTGTTTACAAAAGCATAGAGGTTGAAAGTTGCATTTAAAGGAAACGGCTAGAAAGTACCTAAATAATAAACTATGAAGTGTAGTCTGGCCTACTCATTCGTGGCTTTGGGTTTGGCTTTTTGACGGGGGTTGGGAAGAGAAAACGGGAGCCACTCAGATTTAATCAACTAATCAACATCTATGTGTGTTCCAGGTCCAAACTGCTTTGCAGGAACTACAATAATCCCGGCTGGCATTGAAGTGAAAGTGGATGAATGTAACATCTGTCACTGTCACAACGGGGACTGGTGGAAGCCTGCTCAGTGTTCAAAACGTGAATGCCAAGGCAAGCAGACTGTGTAGAACAAATTCCCAACCGATGAGGAGTTCTTAGGAGAGGATGCTATGGCTTCCACACTGCACATGTTTGAAACAAAACAAAACAAACAAACAAACTCCTGCCAGCTACAACAGGGTCACCAGCAAAACCTTTTAGGGTTGACAAAAGTGAATATTTTACTAAGAGGAAATTTCTCTCTTTCTCTCTTGCTATATAAGATATATAGAGTATATAGCTATCTAAATCGCTTTTGTAATTATCCATGCTTGATGGTGACTTGATGACTGGATTTCTGAAACAAAAAGGAAGAAACAGCCTCGTACAGGCTCCCGTTCTGGTGACACCTCTAGCCAGCCAGCTAGCCGTCCGCCGATTAACTTCATGTTTACTCTTCTGTACATCCCACATGGCATTTTTCTCTTGTAGTATTTCTTTTTCATATTTAGAGCCTAAGGGGCCAGATTTGACTGCACAGTTAAGTTTTGAGTTGTGTCACATTAGCTTTAGTAAAGGAATATCAGGGGTGAGGACCCTTCCTGACCAGGAAGACATAAAAGCATCCAACCAATCCCTCGCATCGGGTGGAACATGCCCTTGAGGCTCAGAAAAGAGAGGTGGGTACAGACGGATCCACTGCTTGGGCAGGGCAGGGAGCTGATGCTTGGTGCCATATGTGGGGGATCACAGTTCTTACACACAACACATTTCCGACAAAAAACCTTGAAACTGCCAATCAAAAACTAATATGGGAAGAACATCATGAGCTTGACTTAAGAATCCAAAAGGAGCCAAGAATTAAGAATTGTAGCATTAATCACCAGACATTCTCATGATGCTGAATCTCAGTTCAGTTTGTAACTCAATACACTCTAAACCCACTCTGTCACCTGGCCCTAGAAATACCAGAACCAGAGTGAGTAGACCCACTGTGAATCTGAATCCTTCTGAACACTCCTGGCATTTTAGTTCAGATTTGGCTGAAAGCCAGTAGTACCCACAGGCAGTTTTTATGGTTTAGGACTGTGTTTGCCATGTTTTCGTAATGACCACTCAGCCCTATGTCTAAAACACAGATTCAGGACACTCTTTCCACCTCAAGTGCTGATTTAAATTAAAGATTAGGGTAGAGTGAGTCTTGCACAATACAATTCCATTTGTTGAACATTTTTTAAAATGTATATATTAGATACTGAACAATTAAAGTGAACCTTTGAAGAGGCTCAAGGTTGCCCTGGTAATGCTGCTCGTATAGTAACAGAAAAAATAAAATACACAGGGTATCTGATGCCACCTCAAGTCAAGCATAAATTTGGGGATTCTGAAACTACATGGCATAGTTAGTTGCTTATTCCACTCTCCTGTCTTGAAAAACCTGGCATGGATCTGGCAGGGTCCTTGAGGAAACTTTAAAGTTGTCTTCATCACCAGTGTTCTTTCCTTTTCCACTCCCACCCCAGCCTGGGCTTTGCCACAGCCCTCACACAGTGTCACATTCTAACACAAGGTTTCTGAAGTTTAACTCTGTTGACATTGTGGGCCAGACAGTTTGCTGTTGCTGGGGGCTGTCCTGTGCATTTTAAGGATGTTTTGCAACATCTTTGGCCTCTCTCTACTAAATACCAATAGCAAACACCCTTGTTGTAACAACAGATGGTCTCCAGGCATTGGTAAATGTCTACAAAGAGTGAAGAAGGGACAGTATTTTACCTGGTTGAGAATCAGAGGTTTAGAATAATCAGTACAGCATGGTTTCCGCCAGGGCGGCACACCAAGCAGACTCTGGCTGAGCCTGTGGCTTTGGTGAGCCTCTAAGCCCTTTGGGACATGTGCTACTACCAGCAACCCCAAGGCAGAGAGAGGTGAGTCTCCTCCAAATGGAGTGAGGCTTCTATAGGTCCATAGATCCACCCTCAGGACATAATTCTTTAGTCTCATCAACTGGGTTTTCATTTAAAATGACCAGCTTCTCCTCCCTGGAAGCACCTCCAGTCATCAAGAAAGAACTGTCATTTCCAAAATTAACATTGATGAGTTGGACCTGACATCTCTCACGTACACTGTGCTTGTGTATGATACAAACAGCCATGCCGGCACCATCTGAGGAAGAACATCAAGCCGTGTTCCCTTAGAACACCAATTTGCAGCAAGGTTGGTACCTTTTGTTGCCACCATGGATACATCATATAGACAGTCATGAATCATTCATGAACAATTCTGCATGATTTATTCCTGCACTCCAAAGTAAAGGCATTCCATACTTCAGCTTGTGTCTAGACAGAGATGTACTATCAAGCTTTCTTTGCCCTGAGGTTGCCTGGTGCCAGCTTCAAAAATCCACACTCTTAGAAAGAAATAATAATAATAAATGGCAGGAAAAAGGTTTGAAACCCAGAAAATATCATTAATAGAGCCATGTAGCATAGTACTCTATCTATTATTAAGGAGTTACTATGTCCTTTTTAGAACACAGAGTGCAACTAGGGAGCCAGGGTTCAGACAATTTGCATCAAAGTCTTGGCACAGTGATAGTTGCAGCAAGAACTTGCTAGAATGGAGTGTAATATCCATCAAGCAGCTCTTTTCAGAGCATTTGCAGAATGAAGGCTGCTCCGTGGCCTGTTACCAGCCAGAGAGAGGGGTTTCTTTTACTGTTGGATTTTCTTTTTCCTCTGAGTTTCACTACAAGCTGTTTCCTTTAAGACTTTGTAGCACTGACATTTTTCTCCCTTTAGGGAGAGATGAACCTATACTGTGACAGAATTTCTCACAAACCGATAAACATTTTACAACTTCCTTCTATCCAGGTCATTGAGAAATTCTTTCCAAACTCTGAACCACAGAGTTCTGGTCTCATCTGTTTGTTTGTTGTTTATTTATTTACTTTTGAAGGCTTTGTTTGCAGTCCCACTGTCCCCTATTCCTCTCCTCCTCCTCCTTTGGTTCTTGGCTTTAACTACAACTTTGTTTAAATAAGGGATCAACATCCTGTTTGTCAGCTGATGCCTGTTAAAAACGATTCAGTTTCTAAAATCTTTGAAAAATGGTGTGCCTGAAAACTAGTGAGAAAAAAAAACAACTAAACACTAAACTGTAAAAAGGGGATTCTAGCAACAATATTTGATGTGTAAAAGACTATATTATTAAAAAATTATTTTGTTAAATATAAAGTGTGTTAACCAGCAAACATTGTTTGTGGTATATTTTCCTTCCAAAATTTTCTTCTCTCAGCCCTTATCACTTAATAAGTCTCAGTGACTTCTGTCATCTGAAGTACATGTGTCATTAGACCCATGTTCAATTCAAATTAGGCATTAGCTTCAGCGTTTGCTTGTGTATATTGTCACGTTTCCTAATATAAGGCAAGGTTGACTTGGGATCAAACAGGAAGCTCAAATAAACCAGCAGTGTGAGTGTAGTGATAGGAAAAATAATTTCCTGACCCTGCATCCGTACATAATACAAATGATAATCTATAATTATTGAGTGGCTGCTCTGTTGGCGGGCCCTGGGCTGAGCAGTGATCCTGCAGCAGCCCATTCAATCCCACAGTACGTCTGCCAAGGAGGAATTCTTACTACCTCAGCTTTGTTGATGAGGAAACCAGAACACAAAGGGGTTCAGCGATTAGCCCAGGGTCATAGGTTAGTAAGTGGCAACTTGGGAATTTCCTATTATATATACAAATATACACAAAAATCAAGAAAATAGTACAGTATCAGGAATCTCCATTTACCCAATGCCCAAACTCAACACTTATCAAGATTTTGCATTATGCTTCATATATCCTTTTCTTTCTAAGCCACCTGGGTGGCTGAGTCGGTTAAGCATCCGACTTCAGCTCAGGTCATCATCTCACAGTTTGTGGGTTTAGGCCCCGCACTGGGCACTGTGCTGACAGCTCAGACTCTGGATCCTACTTCAGATTCTGTGTCTACCTCTCTCTCTGCCTCTCCCCTGCTCAATGCTCTGTCTCTCTCCATCTCAAAAATGAATGTTGAAAAAAATATTCTTTTCTTTCCTTGAGTATTTTAAAGTAAATATCAAGCATCTTATCATTCCAGCCCTACATCTTGTGGTAAGCATTTCCTTAAAAAGGGATACTTGCTTACAAAACCATGTTATATGACCAAAGCCTAACAAAATTAGGAACTCCTAAGTATCATCCTAATATTCAACCCATCTTAACAATGTCTTTGATTTTCTAAGATAAGGGATAGGGAGTATTTGCATGATCCAAATTGCCCATAACCTTGCATTTAGTTGTTATGCCTCCTGAGTTCAAAATGGGGCTTTCACCCTACCAACTAACAGCTGTGAACTCTGACAGAGTCATGAGTTTGTTGTTATTCGAGGGTTTGTTCTGGGAAAACTACTGTTTTTTTGGTGTTTTTTTTTATTTTTTTATTTTTACTTATTTCTAGGAGAGAGAGAGAGAGAGAGACAGCGTGAGCAGGGGAGGGTCAGAGAGAGAGGGAGATACAGACTCTGAAATAGGCTCCAGGCTCTGAGCTGGCAGTCAGCACAGAGCCCGACGCGGAGCTCAAACCCATGATCCGCGAGATCATGACCTAAGCGAAAGCCGGACGCTTAACCAACTAAGCCACCCAGGTGCCCCAGAAAATTACTGTTTTTTTTTTTTAAATTTTTTAATGTTTTATTTATTTCTAGGAGAGAGAGAGAGACAGCATGAGCAGGGGAGGGAGTCACAGACTCTGAAACAGGCTCCAGGCTCTGAGCTGGCAGTCAGCACACAGCCCGACACGGGGCTCGAACCCACGAACCGCAAGATCATGACCTGAGCGAAAGTCAGGCGCTTAACCAACTAAGCCACCCAGGCGCCCCAGAAAATTACTGTTTTAAAGCTCCATGTTAAGCTCCCTCCTAGAGGCTGAGCAGGGCAAGCAGTGGGCAAGAGACTTTCTACCAACTGACCTCCAAGGGGCAACAAAGAGCCTCAGAGCTAGAACCCTTGTGGATGACCAGCACCCCAAGGGCGCTACCTCTTCTATGTGTGCAAGCTTTCTTTGGGGAATAAGAACAAACTGTTATTTTTCTTCTCCTCGAGACAATCATGCTGCCTAACAGAGAGTAAAACTGAAAACTATTTTATAAATTGCCATCATCTTCTGCATTGTTGGAGGAAGAAAGAAAAAAGTCAGCCACTAAGAAAACGTCAGCATGGAGTCCCCACACATATGTATATGCACCCCAACTCTACCAACCTTTTCTTAAAACAAGATTAGACTTTCTTGCTTTTCAATTTCCCATGCATCCAATTCTCCACTCCTTGTGTCCCTTGGAAAGTGTTGTTTACAGTTAATTTATGATTCAGGTTTCATGGGAGGGCACTTAAAAGAATAGTAGAGAAAACTATGAACTGTGATTGGAGTCCTGGGTTTGTTGTTATTGAGAGCGTACCATGTTGAGACTATTACTCTTTGAAAGAAAGGTACCTTCATGATTTTGAAAGACAAATGCTCTCTCTGAGCCGCAACCTCACCTACACTTTCTTATCACATTTGTAAGGGATTTCTACTACAAACTGGAGTGACAGTCTTATCAGTAAGACTCAAACTGTACTATCTGGTGTGAATATCTGATTCTCCCTGACCAAACTTATACATTCAAAAGGCACATTGTTCTTTTAATAAACAGATATAGCTAGCACCATCACACCTTTCATAGAGTCAGAGTTAAAGGAATTGAGTTAAAAGAATTTCTTTTAAATACTGAAAACTTGTTTTACATTTCAAATATTGTCACTTGTAGTAATGATTGGATGGTCTTCTTTATTACGTTTGAAAATCTGGAACTCATAGTTTTTTGAAGCCCAAACTCCAACTTAATTAATCCCCATACCGGCATTTCAACCTGGCTTTGAGTAGAAGCACTTTTTAAATGCTATACTTTAAGAATTGACTTTCAAAACTTTTCAAATGAACAGTTATGTGGGATGGGTTGGATTTAGGGAAGAATTCAGATAGAAAGCTTAGCTACCATTTCTTGAGCCCCTTCTGTGTGTCAAACACATGTATTGGCTGCTTTACATGAAACAATGATTTACATTCATTAATTCAACCATCCTCATAACCACTATGAAATTATTAACTGGTATTCCCATTTTGTAGATCAGAACACTGAGATTCAGATAAGTTTTATGATTTTTTTCCTGTTCATTCAAAAACAGCTTTTAGGGGTGCCTGGGTGGCTCAGTTGGTTGAACATCTGACTTCAGCTCAGGTCATGATCTCATGGTTCATGGGTTCAAGCCCCACATCAGGCTTTATGCTGACAGCTCAGAGCCCGGACCCTGATTTAGATTCTGTATCTCCCTCTCTCTGTCCCTACCCCGCTTGCATGTTCACTCTCTTAAAAATAAATAAGCATTAAAAAAATTAAAAAACTAAATTCAAGAAAACCCAGCTTTTAAATCAGGAGGTTGTACGTATTAAATAGAATACTACCCACAAAACCACTTACATAGCAAGATACATAACAAGAGCCTATAGTCGTTATTAGGAATGGTGGTAATATAAGAGATTTCATGAGTAAACGATCCTGGATTTTAATCTTGTCGCTTGAGCACAAGTTGAGCAGGCATTTAGGGGATGATACTGTAGCACAGGAAAAAAAAAAAGTCTATTTGGAGTTACAAGTAGTGAGGTATAATGTGCCTGTGAGTTTGGAGATAGATAGATATGATGAGAGATGTGTCCAGGAAAGAAATTGACTGTTAGACCCCAGAAGATCATGGTTAGAAAACTGCATTTGGTTTTTATTGATACCTTAGATTTATTTACATCAAAAAAGGAAGATGAGACAGCCACATTTGTGGCTTGGAGTAACAGTTCTTATAGTAGCATGAAGGATGGATTAGGGTCTGGAGAAAGGGGCAGGGGCACTAATGAGAGGCAATTACAAGGGTCCAGGAAAGAATAATGAGGACCTGATCCAGTAGTGATGAAAGTCAAGCAGATCATCTGGGGCCAAAGGACTTCATGGAGAGACCTATAGGGATTTAAGAATTAAAATAGTGCATATTTCTAGTTCAGGGGATTACAAAGATATTGATGTCAAATAACAACTACCAAAAATGTGGAACCCCTGCTTGCCTTGAGGGCATCAGCACATAATCTCATGTTAGGACTTCAGCATCAGAAATTTTTGGGATTATCAGGTATTTAAAATCAACCTCAGGTATGCTTCTCCAAGACAGCCCACTCCATCCTATCTGCCCATGCTGTTTTTACCTTGGTTTGAATAACTCCCCCTGGAATCATAGTATTCTTGAAATGGAAGTGAAAGGTTAGAATGGCAAGAGTCACAGAATTATTCTCTAGTTTCTGGCAAGTATTAATCTTACCATAGTCAAGCAATTTGCATATTGTGATGCAAGTTGATTATAAATTTCTAACACCTCTCTCCACACATACCCCTTCAGAATACAAAAATATTGGTTTCATTTTCATACTGACGTTCATCAGCATTTGGGAAATTCACAATAAGGGATTAATTTAGCCATCCACTGTGGCCTTCTCTGTTTGTTTGTCCTTACCCACCCCATCCCAACCCCACTAGAACATATAGAATTAAATGACAAGGTAAGTCCTGGGAAAGCCTTTTGATTTGAAATTTCCAAAGATGTCCACTCTGCTCCCATTACATTTTTCTTTGCCTTTGTTTGTTTTTTGGTTTCATGCCCTTTTTAATTAATCACAACATTGGGTCAGCCAGACCCATTAACTGCATTTCTCATTTAGACCTTTCAGAGATGCAGTTGCAGATGCAATTTAATTTGTTGACCCATGATCGATAGCAATTAATAGCATCTCTTTAATCTTGTTGAAAGGTTGGTCTCTGGCTTCCAGTAGCTACCATTCTCAAGGGAAAGGTATCCACACACACAGGTTATTTAGCTCCTAGGTGACAGTTGCCCTCAACCGCCTACTTTTCTTTTGACTTAGGAGCCATTACAGAAGTCACCATTCTCTAGGGCATTTTCAATTATCACAAGAAAGTTCATCTGGACTCCAAGATTCCTCCACTGCAAGTTCATCATGCAAATGTTATGGACCAGGACCTCTGACAAAAATACTATACAGCACTTTTTAAATTCAGAATACATTTGACTTTTTAAAGTGCATTATGTTAATAAAGCAAGTTTATCAAGTTTCCTGGGACTTCTCTGTGTTGTCTTGAAGCTAAACCAATCACTGCAATCACTTCTCCTTTTATTAGTTATATTAATTAAAGAGTTTGTTCATCTATTCAATAAGCTATGTTTCAACTGGGAAACTAGACACTGGTTAAAACTAAATAAAGCTTTTTTTCCCCCACTGCATTCAAGGAGCTTATAGTCTGATGAGGCCAACAGCAAGACAATTCCATAGTAACAGAGAGGAAAGTGCTGGGCTCTAGCTGTGAATAGGTACACTGGGAATATTTACAAAAGCCAGTGCATCATCATGGGCCTGTGGAAAGGCTTCCTGGGAGACGGAACTGGTAATTTGTGTTTTAAAAGAGGAATAGACCAGAAGAATGAGGGAAAGGAACAATACTCTCTTGCAGTACTATATAAGGTGAAGTTTCTGCTGATAACCAGTTCCAACCATGTGACTGCCCTGCTTTGCTAATAATGATATCCATCCAAATCAGTAAATATGTACCTGGCACCAAACCAAGGTCTTTGAGCAAATAAAAAAAGCCACAATGAGCCACCTCCATCTTGGGAATAACATTTGTCTTGGTGCCATTAGCCTTCCTTCTCTATAGTCAATTTGCTGACCAGTGGAATTCCCACTCCTCTATCCAATTTTGGGTGCCTAATATACTGTGTTTTACCAAAAGTTGTCTTTCTATCTTAGTGGGAATTTGGGCAATGCCATCCTTCAATGGTATTTGCATTTTTTGCCTCATTTATTGACTTTTCTTACTTGGTGCCAGGCTCTAGTATGGAATGGAAGGCTGTGGCCCTGGGTAAAGCATCAGGAAACAAGCAAAAGATATGTTTTTGAGCAAGGTCCCTTTCCAAAATTTATGGAAATGACAACATGAGGACAGACACGTGCTCTGTAAACTTTAAGAGTAGACTTGAAACCAACTGTCAGAAAAGTTTCCTGTGTTACAATTGTATAAACAGATAATAAAAGGATGTTAGGCAACACCTTACAGATAAGATTTGAGGTTATTGGATATAATAAATATAAGGCATATAATTTGTAAATTCCAACTATAAAATGTCTAAGGTGCATATGTGAGTATATTTGTATCTATGTGTAAATAGTACCAGGTCTACATATCTATAGAAATGTAAACAGCTTATTGGCATTATGGTGGACCGATGGCTGTCATTAAGATCACATATGTGCTACATGTCCATAAAACTAGTACACTCTTCTCCCACTTTTGTGCTTAACAATTGCAGGCTTGTTTAGCCTACAGTAATTCTTATCCCACCTTTGCCTTACTGTGAAGCATTTCATTAGTTCTGCTTGTTCATAGATTTAATTTTCCATCCCTAATCATTTGTGGCTCATGTGGTCCATTGATTTCAGAGAGAAGCTGAACATGAGCGAAAGAGAGCTGCAGAGGAGAATGAAAATAAGTTGTCGTGGAGCCTAAGAGCATTGCAGTGACAGAACTATGTATAAAAAAGAAAACAGTATTTCATATTAAATGTGCAAAATATTAACGTGAACATATAGTTGGGGGTTTTGTTTGCTTTTATTTGGGTTTTACTTTCTTTTTTTTTTTTTTTTTTTTTTGCAACTAGATCCTCATTTCTATTTAAGAGGCCTTCTCTTTCATTTACCTGCTCTGTTTACCATTAATGTGGCCTGCAGGGCACCACTCCTTTAAGATGAATAGAAAAGGATTTCTCTGGGCACCAAGATATGCCTGAGGATACTCACATGAAGCTGGAGGAGAATGTTTTTCAAGCCCCCACTTCACTTGTTTTCAGGAGACACAGTCTTATCCTGCAGCTTGGGCTTCCACTACTTTCAGTTCTCCAGAGAACCCAGAAATGTTCCAGGAGTTTCTCACCACTCAACTGCCTATTTCTCAGCTTGACAAGTACTCTGCTCTCAAGAATGTTAACTTGATTTGCTTGAGTTTGCTTTAGATACCCACCTGTACCCTCCAACTCATGTGTTATTAAACAGCTTTGTAAGGCATACTTGAGACATAAATAGTAGTAAGAGGGGCCCAGCACCACTCATGAATGAGAGCAGAGATAATCAGTGTTCCATTCCCCACCCTCTTTCTTCCAGCAGAGTGCTTTTCATCAACAGCCAGGCCACTGCTTACAAAGTCTCCAGAGTCAGCATCCTATAATAGCTTCATTAAATGTTAGCACAGAGCCTTTTTTTTTTTTTTTTTTTTTTTTGTAACAACCTTCAGCTACCCTTCAGTGAGCAAGGAGACCAGGGTCACAGCAGCAAAGCTGTGAAATGATACATTTGAAAAGCATAAAGTAACTTAAGAAATAGGAGAAGTACACAGAATTATGATATTTCACAACGCCAATGTAGCATGCAATGATACATTTCCCTTTTTTGCACTTGAAGTAAAACCAGAACATACATCTGTAATCACATATTCCAGCCCATTGATTTGCTCTCACAGAAAATGGAAGACTAGTCATCAAACTCACATGCATATTGAAATGATGTCAACTCAGAAAAATATTCTTTGTTTACCATAAAATCTACATTTCAGTGCATATAAATCCACTGGATGTAGACTGAGTATAAAACACCATACAGTTTTCTTTACCTGTCTCCTGGAGAAATAGAAGGACATATTGGAAATGCATCATGCATGCATGAAATATAACAAAGAAATGTGTTCTCTAACCCTCTGCTCTGGCACACAATGAGATACATATTTTTAAAACTGGTTAGTTTGAGCAATTACATACTTAACATAATCAGACCTGAGGTTGAACTAAATAATCTGGTCTGAAGTAATTTTCTTGGGACACCTGATGTATGCCTGTTGAACTGAATCTAAGAAATCAGATCATTGTAAAGGCCTACTTCTTAATGGTTCTGTAGATATTGCCAGTCATGTTTGCAAGGGCAAATACTTTCTTCATTTATTCATTTTAAGTGAAAAAAAAATTTTTATTGACTTATATTGTATAAATAAAAGCACACATATTATAAGAATACTTTTAATATGGAAATGTATAGGGTTTATCACTAGCACCCCAGAAGCCCTCATGTGACCCTTTCTAGTCTATACTCCCTTATCACCAGCAAGGATAACACCACCAGGGGCGCCTGGGTGCCTCCCCTGTTCATGCTGTCTCTCTCTCTCAGAAAGAAATAAAACATACAAAAAAAATTTTTTTTTAAAAAAAGGATACCACCACCAGGAATGGATGCACTCCAAAACAGCAAAATTCACTTTTGGTTTTACAACTATGTATAAAGAATAAAAACTATCTTTTGAACCTGACATCTTCCATTCAACATTTTGTTTGTGGGATTCATCCATATTGTGGCATCTCTTTATGACAAAAAAAGTTGAGTTTATTGATAGAACTACACTCATAGAAGGAATTTATTTCCTAGGGAAAATATAATTATTAATATTAAGAATCTAAAATCTCGGGCGCCTGGGTGGCTTAGGTGGTTAAGTGTTCGACTTTCGCTTAGGTCATGATCTCGCGGTTCGTGGCTTCGAGCCCCACGGGAGCCCAGTCGGGCTCTGTGCTGACTGCCAGCTCAGAGCCTAGAGCCTATTTCAGAGTCTGTGTCTCCCTCTCTCTCTCTGACCCTCCCCTGTTCACGCTGTCTCTCTCTCTCTCCTAGAAATAAATAAAAATATTTTTAAAAAATCTAAAATCTCATCTAAAGATCAGAGATAGTGAAGAAATGGAAAATCTATATAAACTTGTCATTTTTTATTCTTATAGGGATCTCTTAATATACATTAGTCTTGGAATTTATAGGCCCCCTGCATTGGGAGCTGCTTCTAAGCAGAAGTAAATGTTAAAGATTTCCAGCAGTGACACTAAGTTTCTATTTTTTAAAGAGATGGGTTGTCCTTTACTACAGTATCTCATCACTTCTAGGTGAATTTGTCATTTATCACCTTCTGCCTTCACTCTCTTCTGTAGAGTCTTACACTTGCCTCAAAAGAGAAGCAAGACTCTCTGACAGGTGAGCTCAGAAAGGTCAGATTTGAAATTGAGAAGGAAAAAGCATTGTGATAGCCAGGATGCAGGTCACTGGAAAGTAGGAAACACATTTCCTGAGGAGGAAAGCTCATCCTAGCAGGAATTGTGTGCTCTCTAAGTTTTGCCAGGGCAATCTACACTAATACAACACTCCCCACTTCTTCCTTGGGCTAGCTGTTTGCCACCCCTCAGTTCTCAGCCTAAAAACCATTTTTAAGGAACACTAACTTCACACCGTGATTGAGTTAGGTCCATCAAGATGTCTTCCCATAGGGCCCTTGGGCTTCCATTTTTGGAAAATCCATGACTTTATAAGTAAATTATTCTTTGGTTGTGCCTTTTATCACACTATACATTGACAAGACACTTAGCAGTTAGCCTGATGTATAGCAGACATTCAATTAATGTTTCCTGAATGAGTGGATTAATAAAAAAATAAATATTTTAGGAATCTTGAAGATATAAAATCAATTTTACCCCTGAACCTTTACATTTGTCTCCTTTTTGGTGTTCTCATTTCAGGGAGGATATGTAAGTCTCTCTAAACAAAAAATTTTGAGTGTCACTATCAGTCCACTTCCTTCTAAATGCAAACTGTTTTTCTCATTTATGGGAATGTGTGCACTATAGGTTTCTTAAATAAGAGACCCAGTGGGTTGGAGCACATGGCTGGTTCAGTTGGTAGAGTGTGGGATTCTTGCTCTTGGGGTCATGAATTTGAGCCCCATGTCAAATGTAGAGATTACTTAAAATATTTAAGAGAGAGAGAGAAAGAGAAAGAGAGAGAGATCCAGTAGTTCAACATTTTGGCACCAAAACCCACCAAATAAATGGAAGTTCAGTAGGACTAACACATTTACTTAGAAATAAGCATTTTACACCATCTCAGACAAATGGATCAATGTAAATGACCAAAATGACATCTTTAAAAAGACTTGTAGCATGCATATCCTTCTCATCACATCTAGCAGATCCATGTAAGATGTGATATTTGGAAGAGAGAAGAGATAGTTAAGGTGTTGTGTTTTTATGTTTCTTATGTTAACTTCCTGTTTTGTCTTAGTTTTCTCCCCCCAGAGATATTAGACTCTTTGGCTTCTTCTCTACTTTCAAGATTCTTAGACTATGAGGAAATTTACTGAAATGACCAGGAGAACATGTTAATACTCTATTAATATTCTCATGTTAATAAAGTGTTTGGGCTCTCTTCAAAAGTGATACAGATGGGGGTGCCTGAGTGGCTCAGTTGGTCCAGCTTTAGCTCAGGTCATGATCTCATGGTCTATGGGTTCTAGACCCACATCGGGCTCTGTGCTGACAGCTCAGAGCCTGGAACCTGCTTCAGATTCTGTGTCTCCCTCCCTCTCTCTGCCCCTCCGTCGCTCATGCTCTGTCTCTCTCCATCTCTCAAATATAAATAAGCATTAAGAAAAAAAAAAAAGTGATACGAATGGTCACATGATGGGTCCAGTCTTTGCAGTTCTAGATGGCTGTTAACTACTTACTGTGAGGCAGATTAGCTATTAACAATTTACATAAATGTATTTATAATATTGAAAAAGGATTTATAGTAGATATTACATGCAGTAGCAACAATCCTATAATTCTGGTAGTGCAATGGGTTTCCAGAAACTTTTAGCCAATATCTTAAAAACCTAAGATGAAACTTCAGTGTATACCCTTTAGGACATAAAACAAAAAACTTCTTAAAACCTGTTTTAACCTATAAGTGACACAGAGAGTGTCTTAATTAAGAGCTCTTCCAAGGCTTTTTTTTTTTTTTAAATAATCTACTCAATTCTATAAAACTCTGAGCCAAAGGAAAGGAAATTCTATGTAAAACTATTAAATGTATTAATTTAACTCAAAGCCAATTTAAGAAACATTTTTAATAATTTACCAAATGGAAAGCATTTGGGCTTCATGTTGAAAGCATTAGATGAAGACAAAATGGTCTTTTTATCAAAAAACATTATAGCCTAGTAGAGACACACAGAAAACTGTCAATGAAATTTCAGTAAATAGAGGTTTGCAAAGGATATGATGAAGCAAAAACGGGGATTAATTACTTCAAATTGGATTTCAGAGATGGCTTTCTGGAGAAGCTGAGTCTTGAAAGATGAACCCGGGGTGACTGAATGTGGAGGTAAGAGTAGGCTACTGCCTCTGGAGGAAACACCATGAAGACAGACATGAATGTAAAGCAAGGCTGTAAGTGTAGAGGGTAAATCCACGTACACTCGGGTGAGAGTCTACACTAGACTCTCTAGTCTACACTAGACTGAGAGTCTACACTAGATCATTGTTTAAAGGTATAAAAGAGGTGGATCCATGTGAGCTAAATTTAGGCAAACAACAATGAGGACTTAATTGAAAATGGGAGCTGAGAGAAGGAAGAAGTGTAGCCCAAGTGAGACCTGAAATTCAACTCTTCCCTGGTATAGGCTGGATGTCTGGAAATATAGCAAGTTAAAGTTTTAGACATGTTGAGTTGTGGTGACCATGCAATTGCTAAGTAGCTTTTTTCCAACAGTACAATGGTTATATGAGCTTGAAATTCAAGGCCAAATTCAAAATAGGGATATAGGCCAGAGAACTCTAAGAATATAGAGTATAGTTAAAATCAGGAAGCAGGTAAGACTGCACAAGAAACAACTATGGGGATGGGAAAATACCCATTACAACATAGAGAGACAAGCCAAATGAAAACACGTGGAGACAATGATTAGGAGCTCATAAATCTGGATAGTCACACATTTTTTCTATATCCTATTCATGCTAAGGCCCTTACTCTGTCTCCAAAGGTCAAAATAGGCATTAATTCTTGTCCATTTAGAGGCACCTCGCTGGCTCAGTCAGTAGACCATGTGACTCTTAATCTCTAGGTTGTAAATTTGAGCCCCATATCGAATGTAGAGATTACTTAAAAAATTAAAATCTTCTAAAAAAAAAAAAAAAGTCTTGTCCACATATTTTGAAGCAGCAAAGCCAAGAGCTAATGATGGATTAATGTTGAGCAAACTTTAAGTGGCATCAATGAATATTGATTCTCTGTTATCTTCAAGAGATTCAACAGAATGCTTTGGTGTTACCTACCCATGTGGATAAATACATATAGTGCTGGAAAAAGGGCATATGAATAATCTGTTCTCATACAAATAATTCTTACCTATACGTGCTGAAATGCTCATTTCTCAGTCCATTAGGTTCAATTTAATGCATATATAACATGTCTAGGATCAATAGGAGTTTGAAGGCTTCATTTTTAATTTTACTCAGATGAAAAATTCTGAGCACTGCTTGCTAGTTCTAGCACTTACGCAGCATCAGCAACAGGCCCCATAGGAAGCATGAGGCCAAGGTTAAAGCCCTTCTAAGTCAAGGTGCTATGATACCCAAAGAACCAATTTTCATTGTATTGCATGTCTTCTGGTATTTTATTGGCATGCGCAGCATCTGAGAGCAGAAGGGGTGCATTGGGACTAATTTCAGTTGCAGATGTAGAACTCTTGGCATTAAATTTTCCTCAACTTTCACAAAATTCAAGGTTAGTGCTTTAGCTTATTAGTTTTTAGCTAATTTTTTATCATGTACAAAAAAACAAAAGTGGGAATGATGTTTTCCTCAAAATACACAAGACAACGGTGTAATGGGAGATGGAGGTCCCAGTTTTTGCTGAATTAGCAAGTATGTGCTATGGAAAGAACAGCTCTACTCACCTTTCTCATGACTAAAGTAGTGATTGTCTGTAGACAAATGTGATGCCCCTCTGGCCATGTGGCATTCCCTTAAATTGTTTATTATTAATGATAAGTTTGCATATTCCCAGCTATACTCGTATCCTCATTTGCAAAATGGCAGATGAGAAGTAGGACAAGGGCTGGGATAACCAAGGGTATACTCTATGAGCCTTCAGCCTGGAAGAAGCTCAGATACAATCCAGAAAATATCTTTTGTGCAAAAAGTCTCCTATACCATTCTACTAGCTGTGTGCCTTAAACCCACTCTTTGCAGACATATCCCTAGTGATCTCTGCATTAGTCTGACCCACAGTAACTTGCTGAAAGATACTTAATTTTGTATTCCTATAGTACTTTGTAGTTTTCAACATATTTTGATTTTATATCCTCAGAAATCACTGTGAGGACAGAGCAGCTTTCACTCCTGCATACTGGAGCAGCGGAAGCACCAAGGGTTCAATGGTTTGTACTGAATTCTAGAATTAGTAAGTGACAAACTGGTCTAGATGCTAAGTCTTCAGACTTCTGGGCAAACTTTACCTTCACCCTACCACAAGCATCTAGTAAAAATATGTAAAATAAAATCACTGAGGTCTGACTCAGGTGAGGAATAGTGCCTAGTGCCATGGAATTAAAGGATTTTTCTTACTGTTTCTTACATGGCTGGGGCACATAATAACATAATTGAAAAATAAACTTTGTCTTTGACATTTCTACTCCTTTTCCCAGAGCCTCATTTCTCTCATCTTTTCACCTTCCAAGTCTGGATTTAGGTCCTCAGAATGCTTCAGAATCCTGACAAGAGTCCTTCCCAGCTCTTCCTTGTCAGCAAATCCCCCTATTCCTTTAGAAGACACAAATATGGACTCCTCTCTGAAGATTTTCCTGATCTCCCCTCAAATCACTGATTGTTCCCTCCTGTAAGCTACCAGAGGATAACTTTGTTCATACAAATGCCACTCATTACATTACTGTCACTCATGATGTCTTAATATTTCATTCCATCCATTTTTTCACTGAACTGTGAATTCCCAAAAGACAAGTACCTATATGTCGTCTTTGTGTCAGTCACAAAATACCTAGAAGAATTGCTGGCACATAAGAGCATAAGAGATGTTCAGAATGTGTTGGGTTCAGGGATCTGAAAACTTTTAGCCTAAAGTGTTAGTGACTATGTGCTTATTCCCTTCACAGTAACAGATGAATATAAATGTTAATAGATGCCTTGAGAGAGAGGCCAATACTTGCACAAAGTAATTAATCTCTCATGATGAAATATCCCCTACTGATAGTAGGGGAAGAATTTAGGTACAGTGGCATCTTCCTATTGTTTCTCAAATCATATCAAATATTCAACCTGTAAGACCAATTCAGATTACTTCCAATCAACAAATATTTAGAATGGATATTTGATATTTTTATCAAAGTATTTGGGAATACTTTTAGAATCCTCTATGGTTTCTTGAATTCACTATTTGAGAATATTTTACAAGCGTTCTTAGTTTTCTCCCTGACCACATTCTACTGAAAATCACCTATTTCCTTTATATGCTCAAGCTGTAAGATTACTGCTCTTTAAATGTTTTTATTATATCATGTGTCACCTCTATCCTACACATAAAAAAATTCCGTTGTGAAGACTTGATGATGGTATGCAATACAGATCACTTGAGAAAGAGCAGAGAACCACAAAGTCACCATGAGATGCACACGCTGGAAGTAGCAAAATTTCAGGGCCCTCTGGAGGTCACTTGCAAAAATTCAAAATCACAAATGTTAAATCTGCAAATGCCAGGGGCTTAATGGATAATGAGTACCTATTACATGTGAAACATTGTGGCAGTATTGCAGAGATTCAATATGCATAATTGCTCCTGTCCTAAACATTCTACTAATTAATCCAGTACCTCTATCTCTTGTATTACCATTTGAGCTTACGTTTTTACTTAATAGAACTTCCTAAAGAAATAGCCTAAAGGCTTCCAATCAAGATGGTGCATTGAATTAATGCTTCAACCTTTTCCATCACACACACACACACACACACACACACACACACGACTCAGAGATTAAATACTTAAAAAATATTTAAAACTATGACATCTTTTAAAAAGGATGTAAATATACACAAGAGCTGGAAATAGAACATAAACAGCAGTAAGTAAGGGCTACAGACCCTAGATCAACCAGTTTCCAGGATTGTCTATAGTACATGTCTTAGCTTTGGTTGCTATAGACTGGGTAGCTTCAACAGGAATTTATTTCTCAGTCTGGGAAGTCTAAAATCAAGGTGCCAACAGATTCATTTCTGGTGAAAGCCCACTTCCGGGCTTGCATATGGCTAGATTCTTACCACTTGCTCACATGCCCTTTCTTCAGTGCATGGTTTGGAGAAAGAAAGCTCTCGTGTCTCTTCCTCTTCTTATAAGAGCACTAATCCCATCATGAGGGTCCTATCCTCAAGACTACTTCTGAACTTAATTACCTCCCAAAGACCCTGCTTCTAAATACCATCACATTGGGGGTTAAGGCATCAACATGAATTCAGGGGAAGGGAACGCCAAAGAGTCCACACTAGTGCATCCTTTTTTTTCTTTTTCTTTTTTTTTTTTTTGAGAATTTAAAACTGAAAAAAGCAGTTGAGATTTTGATTCACGTAGGATATGGAGAAGTACCTGAGCCAGACTAAGTGCATTAAATGAGAGACCTGAAATAAGATATCAGAAACATTTAAAAGAAGCTGAAGAAGCTATGCAAATTTCCAGGACATTAGTTTATATGAAGCAATATACTTGGATGGGGGGGTCAAGAAGCCAGAAACATCCAAGCAGGTAGGACCCAAGCCAGGATGCCCAAAAGATCATAAATGAACCCCCACTATCATGGGACAAAAGCACGAAGGCATCAATATGAAACCTGGCTCTAGATAAGTCCATGTAGAGCACTCCACAAAATCACAGACAGGGGGAGCCTGTGTGGCTCATTTCAGCCAATTTCAGTTCATGTCACGATCTCAGGGCTGGTGGGTTCGGGCCCAATGTTGGACTCTGTGCTAACAGCACAGAGACTGGCAACTGTTTCAAATTCTCTATCCCCCTTTCTCTCTCCATCTGCACCTCTCCTGCTCATGCTCTGGCTCTCTCTCTTCCAAAAAAAAAAAAAAAAGGTAACACAAACTACAGACAGGAAAGAATGGGCACAGAGAACATGGAAAGGAATTGTCACTCAAGATAAAACTGCAAACTAAAATTTCAAGAATATGATAAATAACAGAGCTGAGGGAAGAAAATCCAATCTTAGGAACATCAAAATTGACTTTCATGTACGTATACTTTAAATCCTCAAAGAAATGAGGAAAGGAATAATTTTCATAAAACAGGAACACAAATTATGAAACTAAAGCAATGAGATATGAATCAAGTATGAACAGATTAAAAAAAGACCAATTAGAATTTTTAGAAATTAAAAATTAGCTAAAATAAAAATTTCAATATAAGTTATAAATAATTCACTAGATACAGACAAAGTGAGAGAATTTGAAGGCAGAATGAAAGTCTTCACTCAGAATGAAGAACAGGGAAAGAAATATAAAAGAAAAGCTAAGATATAATAACAATAGTGAAAATGATATTAAATTGTTTAACAAAAAATGTATATAAAACCAGAATCAAACATTAAACTTTCAAAGTAGCTGGAAAAAGAAGTTGAAAAATAAATATCAATCCATGTCACAACAATAAAAGTCAGAAAATAAGATGGGGAAAAAGCAAATACAACATAGTAATAGGAAATAAAAGAGATGAATTAAGTTCAAATAAGCCAGCAATAGTAACAAATGTAAGTGGATTAAAATTACCTAATAAAAGGCCATCAAATAAGATACTTTTCATTTCAGCATTAATCTATTCTTGAGAGAAGCACATAAGATAGAACACTGAAAAAGATATACAAGATTAAAATTATATTTATAATAATATTAAGATGTAATATGCCACTTTAATTTTCTTGACATTTGTACTGATATTAAAATAACATTGGTGGATAAACTGCTAAAACCAAAGCACTGACATTAAACTGAGTTAGTTCATGTTTTCTGTTTTATTTCCATCCACTTGCAGAAAATAACCCTCCCAGAAAGCCAATTTTGCTTAAGGAAGACCTCCATGAAGTGGTGGTATTGTTAACTTTATTAAATCTCAACCAACATATCTGTTTCTTTTTCGTTTTCACTGTAACAAAATAAGAAGTGCATATAAAGGACTTTCTGGTGCATATTGACATAATCAGATTATCTTGAGGAAACTACTATTTCTTTGAATTGTAAAATGAATCGCCATTTTTTTTTTCATGGAACACCATTTTTACTTGAAAGAATGACTAATAGGCAATTTAATCATTGTTTGGGTGTGGCACTCATTTTTTCAAAAAATATCACAATGAGTCTGTCACTTTAGGTAAACCTGAGAGTTAACGATATCCATTGCCAATTGATAAAATTAAGGCTTTTAAGGGAAAATTAGAATTTTGGAAAACTTGTGATCATGAGCTTGATAGTGCCCCTGATATTTAAAGACCATTGAGATGAGATAGGTAGTTATATTAGTGAATGATATTTTTTGGATGCTGCATAATGAAATTTGTCATTTGGAATATCTACATAACTCAGTGAACCAATATTTTCCCAATAATAATTCAAAATCATAAAAAAAAAATCAAGCACAACTTCAAAAATCTATTCAAAGTGCAAATGGATATTAGTATAACAGAGTACAAATGGGTTATTGATATGATTTCAGATTTTACCTTGCACTGTCAGTTTCAGTGTACTACCAAAGAAAAATAACAATTACCTTCTACCATTCCTACTCCTCAGCACTCCATTAGATTTCCCAGTCAATATAAAAATGATAATTTTCCAAAGGACATATGGAGAGACCTGAATGGCTCAGTCAGTTAAATGTCCAACTCTTGGTTTGGCTCAGGTCATAATCTCACAGTTTGTGGGCTTGATCCCTGCTTTGGGTTCCACACTTGGGATATTCTCATTTATTCATATTATCTCTCCCCCTCTCCTTCTCCCTCTCTCTCCCCTCCCTTCACTCACACTTTCTCCCTGAAAAGTAAGTTTAAAAAAATGACATACCAGGGGGCCTGAGTGGCTCAGTCAGTAAAGCATCCAACTTCAGCTCAGGTCATGATCTCATGGTTTGTGGGTTCAAGGCTCAGATTGGGCTCTGTGTTGACAGTTGGGGGCTGGAGCCTGCTTTGATTTCTGTGTCTCCCTCTTTCTCTGCCCCCACCCCCCTGCCTGTGCTATCTCTCTCTCTAAAAAATAAACATTAAAAAAATATTTAAAAAGGACAAATGCTTTGTACAAAGACATAATTGTCATTAGTTGCAGATTATATAATTATCTACACTAGAAAATTCAAGAAAGTATCAGACAAACTGCAGAAAGTGAGTTTCACAACAGGATCAATATGCAAAATTAACCATATCCCTATCTACAATTACAGTCAAATAGAAAATATAATAGAAACAAAGATCTCATTCACAATCAAAAACTATAAGGTACCTAAGCATAACACTAATATATCTTGCATACCATTAATCAATGACTTAAAAAGAATTAAAAGACATAGGTCATCTTCATAAAGGGAATGTTATAAACAGAAAAATTCTCTAAATTATCTATGACTTCAATAAAGTTATTATCAAAATCTAAACATTTTATAAAATTTAAACTGATTTTCAAACTCATATCAATGTCTAAAATTTTAAGGTAAAATTTACAATGATGTTGAAGAATAAAAGGTATTTTATAAGACTTATATCAAAAGATCAATAGGAGTATCATGAAGAAAATTTTAAAACCTTAAAAAATATACAGGACTTAAATATATGAAGAAATGTGCTATTTGTAGGAAAAGGAAAACTCAATATCATAAAAATGTCAATTGTTCCCCATGTTAACATACAAATTCAATGAAAATCCTGGCACAATACTTATTCTATGAGACTTGAAAAAAGTGACTCTAGGTGTGCTTACAGAAAAACAGTAAATTCTTAATAGCCTTTTCTATGAATTGGGCACTTTTCTAAAAACTTCACACATAATTCTTTAATACCCATAATAACCAAATCTACAAGGTAGATACTACTTCATCCTTATTTTACCTGTGAGAAAGCTAAGGCCCAAAGAGATTAAAATCCTGAATTCACGCTCAGACAAATAGAACAAAGATTCCTCTCCAGCTTGTCTCCAGTGTGTTCTTAAGCACTATACCATACCACCAAGATTTCCAAAATTACTTTGTGGGAGAATAAGATATGGTTTGGAGAAGTATCTTTATCACTATAGCCTGACACAGTTTGGTAATTATGTATAAATACGTAAATAGACCAATGAAGCAAACTGAAGAATGTATAAACAGACTACACATTTAATATAGGAGAGGGAGGACAATTTAGACCAATGAGAAATGAGTGGCAAATCAAACAGATATTATCAAAGCAATTGAAACAAAATCCCTACTTCATTCCATAAACAATCAATTCCAAGAAGATTAAATGTCTTAAAATGTTTAAAATAAAATTTATGAAAATATTTATAGACCTGGGGTAGAAAATTATTTTAAACACACACAGAGCAAAAACCATAATCTAAGAATGATAAGCTTGCCTACATTAAATTTAACTTCTGCACCACAAAAACATACCCTTAAAACAACTGAAAAGCTAGGATGAGGTTGGAGAAGATACTCATTCATAACCAACAAGTAATTAGTATCTGAAATATATAATAAATTCTTACAAATCAATAACATATAGACCAACAGCCCAAGAGAAAAATGGTCAGAACCACAAGCAGGAATTCAAAAGAAACACAAATGATGAAAAAACATAGGGAAAGATGACCAATCTAACTGGTAATCAGAGAAATCTAAGTATGACCAGTGATCTGAATGATCATGCTAGAGATGACTGTACCCATTCCCCAACTCCATATGGTCATATTAAGTGAGGTCATGTTATTAACTTGAAACTGGCCATGACGGCAATATTTACACTAAGCAAATGGACAAATGCTGTCATTTAGAACTTTTTTTTTCTACTGCCAGTTTACCAGCATACACAGACTTATTATTTCATATCTCTGAGATTAACAGTATAAAATATAATATCAAACGTTATTAACAAGAATGTACAGTAATGGGAATTCTCATATCCTCATGGGCTTGCAAAGTAATTTAGCTATTTGAGAGGACAATTAGACAGTATTTGTAAAATTAAAGGGGTATTTATCCTATGACTCAGCAATTCCATTCCTGGGAAAATAGAGAAAGCCTTACATGTATGTACAAGGAGACATGTGCAAGTATATTGACAGAAATATTGATTGCCATCGCCAGGAAAATCATAAATATTTTCAATATCCATCAAGAGGGGAATGCATAAATCAACCATGATATATTTACACAATGACCTACTATATAGCAGTGAAAATGAATAAACTAGAAAAAGCATATATCAACTTAGATAAATCTCACAAATCCATTAAGTGTAAAAAGCAAGTTGCAGTAGACTACATAAAGTATAATACTTTCCACATATAATTTTTAAACATGGAAGCAATACTATATGCTCTTTATGCTTATATATGTTATATCTATCCATGTACATGTATTGTGTGTTTATATATATTTGTAAATTATATCAAATTGCTAAAATTTAAAATATGACAATACCAAGGATATGGGGAAAAACTAATTCTCATAAGCTGTGAGTATGATTTGGTATCACCTACTTAAAGATCAAATTGACAATATTTATTAAAAATGGATTAGTGCCTACCTAATCTATTTGGTTTTCAGGTGTATTAATCCAAAGAAAGCTCTTATAAACATACACACAAAAAAGAAATGCTCAATGATTTCATTGCAACATTACATTGTAAAGAATTATTTACTAGATGATATAATAAAAATATTAAAAGATGGATTGAATATAAACCAAATTCATGATTGTGTTTGCCTTGGAGGAGTTAAAGAATAATCTAAATGGAACTGTAAGAGAAATATCTGTAGTGATTTATTTCTTGCAGAAAATATATGAAGGAACTGTAATATGTTAACATTTGTTAAATTTGGATGGCAACTAAATGAGTGCTTTATAAGCAATTTTTGTTAGTGCTCTTTTAAAATTTATATATATTTTTTCTCCTTTTTAAGAGAAGTAATATATAATCCCTTCGCTTCCTGAAGTTGTTTTTATAGGAGAGGAAAACCCACTAAACTTGTAATGAAACACCCATATTATAATCTAAGCTCTTCCACTAGATAGCTGTGTGTTCATGGACATGACTCCCAAGTTTTAAATTGAAATGTAGTAACATCCTCACAGAGGATGGTTATATGCTACATCCTGAGATACAGAACCCCAGATACTCACCAACTGTGCATATTAGTTTGCTAGGGCTGACATAGCAGTGTACCACTGTCTGTATGGCTTCAACACAAATGCATTGTGTCACATCTCTAGGAACTACAAGTCCAAGATCAAGGGGTCAACAGGATTGATTCCTTCTAAGAGCTATGAGGGCTAGATTTCTCTTCTTGGTTTGTAGATGGCTGCTTTGTCCCTACATATCTTCATAGTGTCTTCCCTCTATGCATGTCTGTTCCAATCTGCCCCTTCTTATAAGCACACCAGTCATACGGGATTAGGACCCACCTTAATGACCTCACTTTAACTTGATTACACATATAAAGACTATCTCCAAATAAGGCCACATTGTGAGGTACTGAGGAGTAGGGCTTCATATGAATTTTAGGAGGACAAAATTTAATCCACAAAACCTACCAGATATAGTCAATACTAATGGTCATCTACAGAAAGCTGGAGTAGCCATACTTAATCAGACAAACTAGATTTTAAAATAAAGATTGTAACAAGACAAGAAGATGGGCATTACATCACAATTAAGTGATCTATCCACCAAGAAGATCTAACAATTATAAATATTTATGTCCCCGAAGTGACAGCACCCAAATATATAAATCAACTAATCATAAACAAAGAAACTCATTGGTAATAATACCATAGTACTAAGGGACTTCAATGCCCCACTTACAGCAATGGACAGATCATCTAAGTAGAAAATCAACAAGGAAACAATGGCTCTGACACACTGGACTGGATAGACTTAACAGATATATTCAGAACATTTCATCCTAAAGCAGCAGAATACACATTCTTCTCAAGTACACAAGGGACATTCTCCAGAATAGATCACATACTGGGTCACAAATCAGTTGTCAACAAGTACAAAAAAAATCAAGATCATACCATACATATTTTCAGACCACACTATGAAACTCGAAATCAACCACATGAAAAAAATTGGGAAGACCAGAAATACATGGAGATTAAAGAATTAATGGGTTAACCAAAATTAAAGAGGAAATTAAAAAGTACATGGAAGACAATGAAAATGAAAACATGACAACTTGAAAGCTCTGGGAAGTCATAAGAGGGAAGTATATAGCAATTCAGATTTTCCTAAAGAAGGAAGAGAGATCTCGAATGCACAATCTAACCTTACACCTAAGAGAGCTGAAAAAAGAACAGTAAGTGAAGCCCAAAACTAGAAGAAGGTAAGTAATAAAGATTAGAGCATAAATCAATGCTATTAAAACCGCCCCCCCCAAAAAAAAAGAAACCAGTAGAAGAGATCAATGAAACCAGAATCTTGTTCTTTGAAAGAATTAACAAAATTGATAAACCCATAGCCAGATTGATCAAAAAGAAAAAGGAAAGGACCCAAATGAATAAAACCACAAGTGAGAGAGGAGAGATCACAACACAGCACAGAAATACAAACAATAATAAGAGAATATTATGGGCAACTATGTGCCAACAAACTGGGCAATCTGGAAGACATGGACAAATTCCTAGAAACATAAACTACCAAAACAAAAACAGGAACAGTAAATTTTAACAGACCCATAACCAGTAAAGAAACTGAATCAGTAATCAAAAATCTCCCAACAAACAAGAGTCCAGGGCTGGATGGCTTTCCAGGGGGAATTCTATAACACATTTAAAGAAGAATTAACACCTATTCTCTTTAGGCTGTTCCAAAAAAATAGAAATGGAAGGAAAACTTCCAAACTCATTCTAAGAAGCCAGCAGTACCTTGATTCCAAACCCAGACAAAGATCCCATTAAAAAGGAAAACTACCAATCAATTTCCCTGATGAACATGGATGCAAAAATCCTCAGAAAGATACTAGCCAACCAGCTCCAACAATACATTAAAAAAATATATTCACCACAATCAAATGGGATTTATTCCTCGGAGGCAAGTCTGGTTTAATATCCACAAATAAATTAATGTGATACATCACATAATAAAAGAAAGGATAAAAACCACATGCACCTCTCAATAGATGCTAAAAAACCATTTGACAAAATGCAGCATCCTTTCCTAATAAAAACCCTCAAAAAAGTAGAGATAGAAGGACCATACCTCAAGATTATAAAGGCCATATAGGAAAGACACACTGCTAATATCATCCTCAATGGGGAAAAACTGAGAGCTTTCCCCCTAAGGTCAAGGATGTCCATTCTCACCACTTTTAGTCAACATAGGGTTGGAAGTCCTGGCCTCAGTAATCAGACAGCACAAAGAAATAAAAGGCATACAAATCGGCAAGGAGGAATTCAAACCACCCTTCGCAGATGATGTGATACTCTATACATAAAATCCAAAAGATTCCACTAAAAAAATGCTAGAACTAATCCATGAAGTTGCAGGATATAAAATCATTGCACAGATATTGGTTGCATTTCTATACACCAATAATGAATCAACAGAAAGAAAAATCAAGGAATTGATTCCATTTACAATTGCACCAAAACCCATAAAATACATAGAAATAAACCTAACCAAAGAGGTAAAAAACCTATATAATGAAAACTATAGAAAGCTTATGAGAGAAATAGAAGAAGCACAAAAAATGGAAAAATATTCCACATTCATGGATTAGAAGAATACTGTTAAAATCTCAATACTACCTAAAGCAATCTACACATTCAATTCAATCTCTATCAAAATAACACCAGCCATTCTTCACAGAGCCAGAACAATCCTAAAATTTGTATGGAACCAGAAAAGACCCTGAATAGCCAAAGCAATCCTGAAAAAGAAAACCAAAATTGGAAATATTACAGTTCTAGACATCAAGATGTATTACAAAGCTATAATCATCAAGACAGTATGGTATTGGCACAAAAAACAGACACGTAGGTCAGTGAAACAGAACAGAGAACCCAGAAATGGACCCACAAACATATGGCCAACTAATCTTTGACAAAGCAGGAAAGAATATCCAATGGAAAAAAGACCGTATCTTCACCAAATGGTTCTGGGAAAACTGGGCAGGGACATGCAGAAGAATGAACCCAAACCACTTTTTTATACCACACCAAAATGGATGAAAGACCTAAATGTAAGAGAGGAAGCCATAAAAATCCTAAAGGAGAAAACAGGAAAAAACCTCTTTGACCTCAGCCACAGCAACTTCTTACCTAACATTTCCCTGGAGGCAAAGAAAACAAAAGTGAAAATGAACTATTAGGACCTCATCAAGATAAAAAATCTTCTGCACAGTGAAGGAAACAATCAGCAAAACTCTAAGGCAACTGACAACATGGGAGAAGGTTTTCCCAAATGATATATCAGTTAAAGGGTTATTATCCAAACTCTATAAAGAACTTATCAAACTCGACATCCAAAAAACAATAGTCCAGTGAAGAAATAGGCAAAAGACATGAATAGACATTTTTACAAAGTAAACATCCAAATGGCTAACAGACACATGAAAAAAAAAACAATATCACTCATCATCAGGGAAATACAAATTAAAACCACAATGAGATATCCCCTCACACCTGTCAGGTAGCTAAAATTAACAACTCAGGAAATAACAGATGTTGGCAAGGATCCTTTATGCACTGCTGGTGGGAATGCAAACTAGTGCAGCCACTCTGGAAAACAGTGAAAGTTCCTCAAAAAATTGAAAATAGACCTACCCTACAACCCAGCAATTGGACTACTAGGTATTTACCCAAAGGATGAAAAAATGCAGATTCAAAGGGGCACATGTAAGCCAATGTTTATAGTAGCACTATTGACAAAAGCCAAAATATGGAAAGAACCCAAATGTCCATTGACTGAAGAATGGATGAAGAAGATGTGGTATATATATTCAAAAGAATGTTAGTGATCAAAAAGAATGAAATCTTGCCATTTGCAACAACATAGATGGAACTAGAATGTATTAAGCAGAGCAAAATCAGTCCAAGAAAGACAAATAACCTGATTTCACTCATATGTGCAATTTAAGAAACAAAAACAGATGAGCATAGGGGAAGGAAAACAAAAATAATATAAATACAGAGGGGTACAAACCATAAGAGACTCTTAAATACAGCGAACAAACTGAAGAATGCTGGCAGGGTGTTGAGTGGGCAAAAGGAATGAGAGACATTAAGGAGGACACTGTTGGGATGAGCACTGGGTGTTATATGTAAGGGATGAATCACTATTTTCTATTCCTGAAAACAAATAAATAGCAATAATACTTAAAAATAAAAATAAAATAGACTTTGTTTTTGAAAAAGAAAATAAAGCTACTTTTATTATTGAGCTAAAGAAACTCACAAGAGATTATTCTAAAATGCCTTAGGCTAATCAACTCTAAATAATGTATCTTTCTAATTCTGTATATTCTTTTTGAAGAAATAAATAGACCTTAGATGTTTTAAGAATATAAAGCTAATCCCCAACTAAAAGTGACTTTAATTTATTGATAGTAATTCACTGATCAAATGTTGGGAGACAGAGCTGATGAGTGGTGGAATGAGATGTTTCATTATAGCTCCTTCCTTTTCAGATGCACTAGGACACCAGCGTTGGTGAGCCCTGTGGCCAAAAATTGGCTGGATCTGCCAGCTTCTCATGTGTCACCCCACAGCTGGTATGCTGCCAATGTGGGGGATGGGGGCATGGAGGATAATGCTAGCATTGCCAAGATTCTACCTTTGATTCCCATCAGAGCTAATTAGTTTCACTCATCCCTACAGATAGCAGGCCACTTTCTACTGCCTGCTGACCCACAGAACAACCAACCTAGGCCAATCAAAAACAGAGCACTGGCTGTTCAAAAGGCCTTGTCTTCTATTCTGAATTCCAGAATTTATAACCCAAGAGCAGGAAAGAGACAATGGGAGGCTACCTTTATCCCTCTTCAAACGACACTTCTCATGTTATTTCAGATCTCCATGATCAGGTGATTAACATCTTGCAAAAAAAAAAAAAAAAAAAAAAATCCTCACAGAATGAAACAGTCTATGCAGACGAATGATTGGGAACAGCAAATTGGGATAAATGGCTTCAAGGGGCCATGGACTGGATTAACAACACTCTTCTAATGTAATCACTTTTCTACCTAATTAAAAATATCATATTAAAATAATTACATATAAGTTTAAACTGAATAATCATTGCTTACAAATATTTTGTCTCCATTATCAACCAATCAACGACTGCAGGTTTTTCCTCTGTAAAAGACTGTATATTCTACAGAATAAACTATTATAAACTTTACCCCCAGAAAAGTATGTTATGTCTTTCTCTGGCTTCTTGTTTGTTTGGGTCAAATCTTGGTTGCAAATAAAGACAAAGGCCCTAACATTCAGACACAGAAGATAGTAATAACATTCTCAGTTTCTCATGAAAGCTTTCAAATTCCCAAGTTTTTCCTCTTTAAAGTGAGAAATTCAAAGCTTCTTCCTGTTTCTGATACTCTAAGCTTTAGAATTGATATGGATTATAAAGCAGAGAAATCAGCTGTGAACACAATTCATTGAATTCTTCAATACACAGATATGATTTGGGGGGACACTATTTGCATTTCCCCCCTTGTTAATATCCTTAGAATGATGACCACAGAACATATGTCTGAGAGTACTCTTTTGATTGTAATTAGAAACCCACTCCATCCTAACAAAAATTCTCAACAGGGATTTTTGACCTCTCATAATTTCAAACTCTACTTTAGGCACAACTGAATTCAGGTGCTCAAACTTCAAGTATCTGTTTCCTTCCATTTCTCAGGTCTATTTTCTTAAGATAGGCTCTTCTCAAACAATGATACAAAGATCTAATAGGAACTCTCAAATCACATCCTACTGGTTTAGCAACACCAAAAACAAAAGATAAAACCCTTTTCCAAAATTTCCAGCAGGAATTCCAGGTTTCATTATTGCATGCTTAACCGTGGAGCAGCCACTGTGTCTAAGCAGATGCTGGGCTCTCATCTGTATGCCTGGTCCATGCATCCACTTCCTGAGCCTAAGAGATGGATCAAACTCCACCCCAAATGGACAGAAATGGGTCACGACTTGTGCCCCCAAAGGAAAATTGGGGTACTGTAATCAGAAGGACAAATGGCATACAAAACCAATAGATAACAACTTAAGACTTCAACAGTGGGTATTTAAAAAATATATATATATACTATCAGTCACCACGGGGGTGCAGTCAGAATGCATGGCAAGCTCAGTCTAAATTCATCATCACAACTGGAAAAAAATTAATTAAAAATCCATTTTCTACTGCTGGAGGGTCAACACTGTGCTGTCATATGGACACATAATTATAATAAGTCATAGCTATCATTTGAAAGCTGCTCAGTAGGTATGAGAAAACAGCAAATGTAGAACGGCACTGCAAGGCTGTTTCACTCATCCCCAGCGACAGATAAAATCACACCCAAGCCTTCAATTTTTGAAGACCCACAGAAACAAGGTGCTATCATCATCCTTCCATCACAATTAAATTATTAAGAAAAATGATATACATTGCCTCTTAGCCCTCTCCCTGCAAGGGAATGCCTCCATCTGTATAGGTCACTAATTAATTTTTTGTAACAATTATTTTCAATGCTCCTGTGAGAATGCCAATCTATCAAAAGGGTAAAATGAGGCACTCAGATAAAAGTTATGTTTCTGGGAGGCATGAATTTCCAGCCCTGATAATGACTTTAGGATCAAAAATGTTCCCTCGCCCCAAGGACTATTCACTCGGAGTTCAAAAGGCTATGAAAGAAAGATGACCTCACTAGGTGGGCTCTTTCCACAACCAATTAGGACAACTCTTCTATTTGAAATTTGGTCCCTTGGATTATCTGTTTAATCGTAGAGTCAGCCACAAGAATCAGGCTTTTTTTGCTCCTGTTGTAACACTCTATCATAGTTAATGACAATGTCATACTGTACTTAATGTAAATTAATTCTGTGTTTGTCCAAATAACCCAATACAATTTGTTTAAGTTTACTGTGCAGCCAGGTTTCTGAATGCATTATATGAAAGATGGAAAAGACATTTCTCCACAGAGCATTTTTTTAATCAAAAATTAAATAAATAAAGAGCTCACCATATGTGCAGCCTGGGACATTGCTTGCAGCATTTAGCAGGGTCAGATTATCAAGTTTCATTATTTGATACATTTTTCAGGCTTGCAACAGATTCGCAAAGAATTGATGGGAGCAGCAAATTCATTTTAAAATGGGTTTATCGCTTCATCAGGTATTCATTTAAGCAGAAGCCACAGCATAACTGGATCTCTTTGGCCCTATGTGACATGTTTTTCCAAATGGAATGATAATAAGTATAGAGATATAATATGTAGTTAAAGACTTCCCATCTCCGTGAGGCACCCAGATCTTCAAAGAAGGAAATTACTTTCATTCTCAAGCCACTGCTCACTGGACGATCAAGGGCCAGCTGGTTTTAGGGCCCTGCTTAAGAGAAATCTAGAGATGCCACAACCTTTTTGGTTTGAGGCTGATAGCTATGTTATAAGGAAACCATCTTAAAGGCTTTAGTTTCTGGTAAGAACAAAATTATAAATTAAGCATTAAATAAAGTATTATATTACATTTTCTTAGAGTTACTAAACCAGATCAAATAGGAAAATGACATGAAATTAGTTGAGAAAATAAAATTACAACCCCTAAAAAATGTTATTAAGAAACTTCAAGCTCTTTTAGATTTCTAGAGCATCATAAATTATGTAGAAGATATGCATACCAATCCAAGGTCTACAAAATCTGACTTCTAGTCTCAAATAGAGACTGTTATTTGCTGAGTTCTTGTAGAATGTCTCCCACTTAATAAACTATCACCACCTCCCTGCAAAATGGACTTTGACATATAAACTGTTGATTTTCCAAATACATGTTCACATTATATTTTGAAAATATAAAAAGCTGGTGGTGTAGTGGAATATACAATTGTTTTACATAACAAAGGCTTAATGTTATCATCATGAATACAATGGGCATGATAATGTGTAAAAGGTCACCCTTATTATTGATAATGCTATTTTGAAGACCTGCATCAATCGCTACTTAAGCGTACTGTGAATCCTGCCCCACAGTCTAGACACTGGTGTCAACGTTGACTGCACATCAGAATCACCTGGAGAACTTACGAAATACATCATGACCAGACCAATTACATTAAAAGATTCACTAAGGATTGGCCACAGGCATCAGTATTTCTAAAAACTACACACATGTACCCCAATGTTTATAACAGCACTTTCAACAATAGCCAAATCATGGAAAGAGCCCAAATGTCCATCAACCGATGAACTGATCAAGCAGATGTGGTTTATATGTACAATGGAATACTATTTGGCAATGAGAAAGAATGAAATCATGCCATTTGTAGCAATGTGGTTGGAATTGGAGGGTGTTATGCTAAGTGAATAAGTCAGGCAGAGAAAGACAGATACCATATGTTTTCACTCATATGTGGAACAGGAGAAACTTAGCAAAAGACCATGGGGGAGGAGAAGGGGAAAAAATAGTTAAGAAGAGGGAGGGAGGCAAACCATAAGAGACTCTTTAATACTGAGAACAAACTGAGGGTTGATGGGGGTGCGGGAGAGGGGAAAGTGGGTGATGGACATCAAGGAGGGGGTTTGTTGGAATGAGCACTGGGTATGGAACCCATTTGACAATAAACTATATTAAAAATTGTAAAAACCAACCTGATTATAAATAAATAAATAAGAATAAAGATGATAGATAGAACTCCCCTATGACCCAGCAATAGCACTGCTAGGAATTTACCCAAGGGATACAGAAACGCTGATGCATAGGAGCACATGTACCCCAATGTTCATAGCAGCACTCTCCACAATAGCTAAAACATGGAAAGAGCCTAAGTGTCCATCAACAGATGAATGGATCAAGAAGATGTGGTTTATCTATACCATGGAATACTACATGGCAATGAGAAACAATGAAATCTGGCCATGTGTAGCAACATGGATGGACCTTGAGGGTGTTATGCTGAGCGAAATAAGTCAGGCAGAGAAGGACAAATATCATATGTTTGCACGTATAGGAGGATTAGGAGGAACTTGACGGAGGAACAAGGGGGAGAAGAAGGGCAGAAATGGTGGGGGAAAGGGAGAGAAGCAAACCATGAGAGACTCTTGAATGCTGACAAAAACTGAGGACTGATGGATGTGGGGGGAGGGGGGGATGGGCATGGAGGAGGACACTTGTGGGGATGAGCACTGAGTGTTATGTGGAAACTAATTTGACAATAAACTATTAAAAATAAAAAAAATAAAAAAATAAAAAAATAAAAAAATAAAAAAATAAAAAAAAGATGATAGATAGATACATAGATACATAGATACATAGATAGATACTTAGGTGCTTCCAGTATATTCAAAGAACCAGTGGTGTAGGGTAGTGGTTCTCAAAGTGAGTTGCCTGGAGCAGCAGCCTCCACATCAGAGGGATTTTCTCAGGAATACAAATCAGGTCTGAACCCAAGTCCTATTAAATCAGAAACACTGGGGAAAGTGGTAGCAGAGCAGATGGACCAGGTGATTCAGATGAATACTAAACCACTGATCTAAAACTTAAAACAGCCCATCCAGAGTCAAGTTTGGATCTGCAGAGCAGACACACCTACCTAAGACCATCACTTCTCACTGGTCCATAGTGTAAACTGCAGAAAGCCAGAGGTGGATCCAGGCTTTGAAGAGCTTAAAGTCAATGCAATTTCAGGACCTGTTTTTAAGAAAAGCAAAAAATACAATATTAGGTACAAAGTAAATATTCATTTAGAATCAGAGAAATCACAAATTTTTAAAATTTCAATGTTTGTAAGTATTACATACTATAATACTTTATTTCCTGAGACTCCCCTCTAACATTCTTTTCCTATAGATTTTTCTGCTGAATATTCTTTCATTGACTTTTCATTACAAAATGTGTAAAACAAAAATTCTATAATATTTTTGACAGGGGTAAAAATAATTATTTCCTTTAGTATGAGGAGTTCTATTTTTATAAAAGATCTTAGAAGTAGTCTTTGCAGATGAAGAGAGTAATGCTTTATTCACTTTATGCTAAATCTACCTTGTACAGACTTCTGATAAATTAACTTCCCCAATCAACCCACCATCCAGGTAACTCATTCCACTTCTGCAGGGAGAAGGAGGAGAAGGTATAGAGAGCTAGGAATGTGAAGAAAAAAAATTCCTCCTGATAAAAACAAAATAAAGAGATCTTTGACCCTCCTACACTGTTGGTGGGAACGTAAACTGGTACAGCCCCTCTGGAAAACAGTGTGNAAACTAATTTGACAAAAAACTATTTGTAAAAAAAAAAAAAGTATTTTGGAAGAGTAAGATGATTTAAAAAAAAAAAAGAATAAAATGTGGTAATTGTGTATAAAAAAATAAATAAATAAATAAAGAGATCTTTGTTTCCCTGAAAGAGAATGGCAACTTTGGAGTTATCTACACATGGACAAATGTGTGCAGTGCACTGAGGTCACATGACAAGATTCCCTTCTATTTGTCTAAAAAGTGTGATGCTTCAGCTTCTGAAACTAGGAAGTCCCAACCGGGTGTCATCTAGTTTTATAGCTATCAAAGACCAAGGTGTATACTGATGGTGTGGAGTGCCAAACCCTGCTCCCCACCTTTGTGAGATTTGACTGTTCAAAAATAGAGTATTGAAGATCCTAACCAGATATACAGGGTGAGAATTATCATTTGGGCACAGTTCCAAATGGATTTTTAATTTGGTTCACTCTCCAATCATCAAAAAAAAAGCAGAATATGGGATGTATGGAGGACACAGATACAGACACTGATACAAAGAAATAAATAGCATGGCCTCCCTTGTCACCTCCTCGGTATGCAGCAGAGGCGCAGAATGAACCAACCACTACTTGAGAAGAGCTTGAACCATGGGTCTGCTGCCTTTTACAACCCCAGCCACTTCGGCCCTCAGACACACCTTCTTTAATACATAAAATCAATAATTCTTCCCCTTGGGGAACACTTGTCTAGGTTTCAATTCTAAAAGTTCCTGCCAGGCTAGCACAAAGACAAGACAACATCTCTTTACATGCACCTACTTTATGGACTCGGGAGCTTTCCATTTTTGTCCACTCATGGGCAGAAGGCTTTGGAGCATAACAAATATCCAAAAAATATTTGTAAGATGAATGAATAGATGAGCTTAAAGTTCACAGGGTGATAGGATAGGCCTGGATAAGTACATACCTGAGAAACAAAGTGTACCTGTTTTAGTGTTTTCTTTTAATTTGATAGTTTCATTTTTAAAAAGCTGCCTAAATGAACGGCTGTTTACAAGCAGTCTTTTATCAGTATTTGTCTGCTTTCAGGCTAAAAAAAAAAATAAAAAAAACAATGAAACTATTTTGATGGAGAACTCAAGAATGGCTTAATGAAGTAGGTGGCATTTTGTATGGGTCTTGAAAGATGGAATTTGACAGATGACATGTTTCAGAAAGACATCCCAGATGGAGGGAGCCTCATTAGCAAAAGACACAAAAGTAAGAAAGCATGAGACATGTTTGGAGAAAAGCAGTAATATAGTAGGATGCCTGAAGGGGCAAAAATCTACACTGAAAGTTTGGGTCTAGAGTGTCAATCTGAAGAGTTGGTAGTTCTTTCAGTAGAAATGTGGACACACCAGAGAGTTTTCACGTTTTGATGAAAGTTAAAAGTGACATAGCAGAACTATTTTAAGAAGATGTATCTGCCATTGAAGATGTAGCAAGGACTAAAGAGAAGGACTACAGATCCATGAGATCAGCTAAGATATTAAAGCAACAATCCAAATGCAAAAGCATTGATCTTACCTAGGATGGTAGGTAGCTCTGGAAATAGAAAGGAAGAAATGAACGTGTGGAACAAAGTAGGGGAAGTTTCTGCTAAGTATCTCAATTAGGAGAATTAGTGAGGAGGGGTAAATGGGACAATAGGATGTGGAGAAGGAGACATCCAAGGAAGCTCAGAAATTTAAAATTTGGATCTGTCAAGGTAAGTTTGCTGGGAACATACTGTGTAATTTTCAAGTGTTGATACTGGAGACAGTCCAACAGACCACTGAATGAACAGTTCTGGACCTTTGGAAGTCACCGGGATCTAAACATAAGCTCACAAAGACAAGAATTGTTTCTTCTCACAGCCGTGTCTACTCACCACATAATCTCATACCTACAAAGAAGAAATGTTTGCTAAATAACAGAATGAAGATTATAGCCAGAATCAATGACAGATTATATGAATGAAGATTATAGTGCAGAATCAATGGAAAATGCAATAAATGTAGAAGTTAGGGAAATGGTTCAAACACAGAACTTTAAATAATAAATTGTAACTTGTAAGAGGAAGAAAACCACCTTGGACCAGCAACAGTGCTAGACAGTTTTGAGATGCAACAATAACAACTCCTAACAGTAACATTGAGTAGGACATAACTCACATGCTTAGAGTTCACCAAAAGAGAGGAAAGAAATTGTACCTAGTGTATCCATGGACCCTGGAGCAAAATTTACAACATTATAAGTTGATTTTTTTAAAAAGAGTTTTGATTAAAAAAAAAAATGGATGGGAAAGATTGATGTCCCACGATACTTATTAGGAGTAATCACACTTTCTGAGTAATCTATTGTTAGGGAAGTTTGGGATATGTGAATATCTTGATGCCAGAATGACCTTTTTATAAGATGTGTAAGAGATGCCACACACAGTCAAAAATTTGCATGTAACTTTTGACTCCCTAAACTGTAACTACTAATAGACTATTGTTGACCATAAGCCTTACTGATAACATAAACTGTTGACTAATGTATATTCTGTATGAAATATATATACACACACAATGTACTGTATTCTTATAATAAAGCTAGAGAAAATAAAATATTAAGAAAATCATAGGAGAAAATGCATTTACAATATTATATTCATTGGACTATATTCATTGGGGGAAAAACCATGTATAAGTGAAGAACCTGCATCATTCACAGTCATGTTGTTTAAGGGTCAACTGTAGATCATATACAACATAAGATCCATCTCTACGATTACTGTATAGATAAGCAGAGACATCCCTAAGCACCTGCCCCTCACATCCTACCTGGCTCCCTCCTTTTCCTCAAAGCAAGAAGTTGTCCATTAGGCCTGGACTCATGAGAAAATATCCCATGAAGTAAAATCAGGCCAAGGTTATTTTTTCCACAATGCCCGAGTAAAAACTAGAAGAGTAAGACCAACAAGTAGATTGACCCGGTGACAGACACAGCTGCATTTGTGCCGTAAGTGGAATGTCACTTCACTAAACAATTTCAAATGTCAGTCCTTTGTGCGTACAGACCAAAATGCTTTAATATTTATCACTTAATAAACACATGAAAGATTGCACAAAATCTGTGTCCAATGATCCTTGATGACAAAGCATTAGTGACCCAATCCTTCCCCAGATGTAATATTTTGCTCCAGTAGTGTAGTGCTGGATCTCACATGAAACAAATAAGGCATTCATGCATAAAATTAATACAGTAAGCTCTCGAGGCAGTGATAAATTTGGAAGCAGGCCCACAGAATCTTTTCATCCCTCTTGAAGGCAGATTTCCTATAAAACCTGGAGTCACCTACATCTTGACTTGTAAGGCTCTTTTGAAAATTATATCATCATCTCTCATGAAACCCAATAAGGCATGTACAGTCAAGGTGAATATAAAGGGGACAATGAAGCTGTTGAGGAGATGCTTAGAAATAGGACCACTTCATTTTATGTGGAAAAGCAATTGATCTCTAAGCATTGAGAGAGCTTTCAACTTGCCCTTTACTATTAAGTTATCCTCACCATGCTGTTCCTTTCTGTTCACCTGTGTGCAAATGGGTCCTCAATTCTCTTGTTTTATGGAGGGGTAGCTGCAGGTGATTTTATGCCCTTACAACCTTTGATTAGCAGCAGCATCAAGAGTATCATCACAGAAAAGCAGGGTTTTGTTTGTTGATTGTTTTGTTTTGCCAGTAATTACTAGAAAGGACCTCTGCTTCTGAAACATCAATCTAATGACATCTACAAACAAACCTGGTATCCTCAGAAACAGGTCTTAGTCACTCCCAACAAACCTCAGTGGTAACGTTCATTGTAACAATATTTGAAAGTAGATTATGAAAGTTGAACAATGTTACACCTAAACACTCCCATTTGTAAGTTTTGAAGAAGGAGGAAGGTAACCATTGCTGCATGGGTCCCATTAGACCTTCCTGAGAAGAGGAAATGAAAAATTTTGATTTTAGGATCACGTTATTGTTTTGTTGTAGGAGTCATATTATACTGGGGTGCCAGCTGAAAAAAATAAGGGATCCTCGTTGAAATTATATAAGTGTATCATTGGTTGTTGGTTTTATTTGGCCAAGCTCAAAACATCATCAGTTATGAACTTCAGATACCTATGAGGGAATTTATCTCATCGAGACTCTGGTTGCAAAAGTGAGTTTTTAGAATGTGTGTGCCTCATATGGCTACTGCACACTCAGTAAATTACATATGTAAGTGTGTTTGATGGGTTCATTTTAACCTTGTTGGCATTTGCTTCTTCTTGCATCATTTTGAAGGAGAATATGAGAAACAAACATGGTCTTCTAAGGTTCTGTTTCCAAAAGGGGAACTGACTAAACATTCCCTTTTTATCCCTTCCAGGTAAGGGGTCCTGAATCACAACAGAGTAGTTTACATATTAAATTGATAACACAAGTCTCTATGGAAATATGAAAGGCAAGCTAAAACACACCCTGAGGGAATTCTAAGATACAGAAATGTGATCTTGTTTTTGTATAACCAAAGCATTAATAGTGAAGTTAGGTGTACTTGCTTAGCAAGCAACTCTTCTCCCTAGGGTGTTCTCACAGTACTGACAATCCCCTGGATTCTGATTGTTTCCTTACTTTGAAGTCCGGGCACCAGGGTGTGAACTTTTTCTTGCCTATTCCTCTTTCTCCTCACAGGTCAGAAGGAGTCTTACTCACCCTTTAATCAAATGTTTACTTTGTTCCATAATTACACAGGGATTTCCCTTCCTCCACTGTTAAAGGCTCTTTATTCTCTATTTCCTCTATACCAATCTTATGCTACGATATAGAATTTTCAATAGCAAGAGTCCTACATCCATGAATTATGCGAGCTTAGGTTAATTATTAACTGAAAAATCACTAATATTTAAGTATACTTATAAAGTTCCCCCCACCCCACCCCCCAAAAAAAACCCTAAAACAACATAACTCGCCAGAAGAGAAACTGCATTTCACTCTGCCATGATCAAATTTCCACTGTCATGGACATAATTTTGCACCTATCACTTGTTTTAGTGGTGCATGTCTTTGGAAATTTAAAGAAAATGTGAGTAAATATTGTAATTAATGATAAATAACATAGGATGCTTTTTTCAGAATGATCGCTTTTTATGTTACTACTTGTGTTTATTTATCAAGCATTCCAATGACAGTTAAGATTACCCTGTTATGTATACGGTAATCAAATCATTCTAAAAAGCTACACATACACGTAGGCGCTGACGCAGCACATGTTGGATCATTTGGGGATTACAAGAGTTCAGTGTCCTAGCCTCCATTTTGGCTTCTTCAAGGAAGATTGGACCTCTGTGAAAAATGGAAATAAGGATTTTCTGTGGGGAAACAATGTTTTTCTAGCTCATTCAAAAACTGTGAATGGGAATTCTTGCTAAAACATATGTAAGCTAACTTATATCCACAGCATTATTTTCTCTCCCTAATAATTGCATCTTATGGGGGGTGTACACAAATAATTCTCAACATTGGAAAAATAAATTTTTATGTGTTTAGATGCTGGGAGCCGCACCGGCCTCGGTGGATGACAGTCACAGCGAGGAAATAGCAGTGTTTGTACAGCTCCTGCCATAAGAAACAAAAACTGGTATCTCCTTCTGCTACTTCTGGCTCATGTTGGAAATGAGCCTGTGGGTATTGACCAGGCCTCACAATATTCCAAATCAGACCGATATTCCCCACACAGATTCCTCATAAGGAAAAACATATTCCTGCCTTTTCAAAGGAGATTTCAGATGAAAGCATTGTGGATGGTTGTCAAAAGGCTCTTCCTATGGGCCTTGTAGACTTACATAATAATAAAGGGGGTTAAGAACACAAGAGTTACAATTGAGCCTGGCCCTGAGACAAAGAGCCTAATTCAGAGTTAAGGACAGATATCCACCCCCACCCAATTGTTTCTGCTTGGAGCACCTGTCCCCCAAGGCATTTGTGATCAGTATTCAGAGTGACTTATTCTGGCTTGAATATGCTGATTGCACCCTGTGAAGGAACCTATTGAGGAACTTCTTTTGTAATTATGGGAGCAAACATTGGGTTTCCTGAAAGACCTGTTTTTCTTAATACTTCTCCTTAAACAAGCTATTGACCCCTGGTCACAAAGAACTAACTTCACCCTTTTTATGCTAAAAACATTGTCTTGTATTCTAAAGATACCTTCCTTCCCCATAGGATAAGCATCTAAATCACCTACCTCAGTCACTATTGATAAAGGTTATGCAGGAGTCTTCTACAAATCTATGTTCTGGGAAATTCTTACATATCAAAGAAGTTTGTCATCAGAAATCATTGTCTAAGGCAAATGCCACTTTTGTGTCATCCCCCAAACACTTAATTATAAAATAAAGTTAAGCCCCAGTCAGAGCAGAGATGCTTGCCTGGTGATCAGAAAGATTCTCATGGCTATCTCATCCCTTCCTCGCCAACACCATCCATCTTTCAGGGACCCCTGGACCCGGTCGGAGCCAGCCTCCAACATTTAGAACTCTAATGCACTGGAATGTTAAACCTGCAATATTTTAAAGTTCATGTTGTCCACCTCCATCATTATATAAATGAGAAGCCCATTATATAAATGAGCCCCAAAGAGAGAAGTGGTTTGCAAAAATGACACAGTAAAGAAAAAATGTTGTATAATTGTAAAGGATTAGGATATCTAGAATATCATATAGGAAGTATCTGTTAAAAGTAATGCACTGAATATTCATATTCATCTGTCTTACTAAAATGTTAGTAAATGTTTTATTTTTTAATTAAATTTTTAAATGTTTATCTATCTTTGACTGGGTGTGAGCTGGGGCGGGGCAGAGAAAGAAGGAGACACAGAAGAAGGTTCCAGGCTCTGAGTGGTCAGCACAGAGCCCTACGACATGGGGCTTAAACTCACAAACATCAAGATCTTGACCTGAGTCAAAATCCAATGCTTAACCATCTGAGCCTCCCAGCCACCCCTAGTAAATGTTTAAATATGAACTCAAAACAGCAAAAAAAAAAATAGAAAGGAGGTAGCCTGTACATGAAGTATTTCATAGAAATTCTAGAATGCAAAGCTGGATGAAGAAAGCATAATTAATAGAACAGAACAGAGGGAGCCATGTTCTCAGAGTTAACATGTATGATCTGTGGCAGGAGGCACAGGAAGTCTCAAAGTGGTGCAAGTCCAGAAAACTCAGAGAAAATCTAGCCCAGCAATTAGTAGAAAGACAGATGGCTTTATAAGAAAGGATCCTGGAATAACGGGTGAATGTCAGGGGCACCTGGGTTGCTCAGTCTGTTGAACGTCAGACTCCTGATTTCAGCTCAGGTCATGATTTCGTGGATGGAGGCATCAGGCCCTGCATTGGACTCCAAGCTGGTATCATGGAACCTGCCTGGGATTCTCTCTCTCCCTTTCTATCTTCCCCTTACTGGCTCATAGTCTGCCTGTCTGTCTGTCTGTCTCTCTCTCTCTCTCAAAATAAATAAACATTAAAAAAAAAATACTATTTAGGGGCACCTGAGTGGCTCGTCAGTTAAGTGTCTGACTTTGGCTCAGGTCATGATCTCACCACTGAGCTCAAGCCCTGCATCTGGCTCTGTGCTGACAACTCAGGGCCTGGAGCCTTCTTTGCAAACTGTGTCTCCCTCTCTCTTTGCCCCTCCCCCTCTCATGCTCTCAAAAATAATTAAACATTAAAAAAAAATTTAATACTATTTTTTATAAAGGGAGGAATATCAATACGATAGAGATTTTGAGAAGGATGGATGGGAGTGTATATGACAAAGAAATCCTATTACAAGATGAAAATAAAGCTAATTTGAAACGACAGGCAGGGGGAAAAGTGCTGCACAAAAGAATAGAATCATAATTAGCAGTCAGCATTATCCAAAAAGAAGATATTTTAGAATTGTTCAGATAATTCAATTTAACCAACATTATTGAACATTTACTACAGACAGAGAACTGTTGGAGTTATGAGTTGAATAAGAAAAAGTCCTTGTCCTCCAGGACATTAGGTCTGCTGAGAGAGACAAACATATACACATATGCTTATAGCAGAAGGTCTAGGAGCACATATTCTACAGGAATAGTGTGAGAACTTGCTACTTGCTATGGTAGCTCAAAAAGAGAAAGGCAATTGAGACTGTAGAATCTAGAAAGATTTTTTTATTAGACTTTAGTCTTAAAAGACAAGTAGGATTTGATAATTTAAAAATGATGGCAGGAAAGCCTTTTGTTAGGAGACAATAGGAAGAGATAAGCCATATATACAAGGAAAAAACACTAGTATATGGGAATAGTGAGTGAATTGGTAAGCACGGTCCATGGAGAATGCATTTGCCAGATCATGGAGAGCCTGGAATCCCAGAGAAAGAAATTTGGATATGTTTAAAAAGCTTAAGTGGCATTGAGCTATTGACTATATGGTAGAGGAGAAAAGTAATTATTTTTCTAAGTTTATTTTGAGAGAGAGAGAGAAGGGAGAGGAGGGAGAAGAGAGAAAGAAGAGAGAGAGGTGAGAGATAAAAGAGGATAGAGAGAGAGAAGAGAGAGAGAGAAAATCCCAAACAGGTTCCACACTATTAGCACAGAGCCACACACGGGGCTTAATCTCCCAAACCAGGAGTTCAGGACCTGAGCCAAAATCGAGAGTTGGATACTTAACTGACTAAGCCACCCAGGTGCCCCAAGTAATCATATTTTAAAAATCAGTCTGATAAAGGTAGGATTCACATCCAGTAAAATCCACCTATTTTAAGAGTTTGACAAGTGTTGACAAATGTACATACTTGTGTAGTCACCATCCTAATTAAGATATAGCACATTTCCATTACCCCAAAGATTCCCTCATGACTTTTCTCAGCCAGTCCCTACATGCTCTACTCAAGCAACTACTGATCTGATTTCTATTACTGTAGAGAAGTTCTGTCTGTTCTGCGAATTTACATAAATAGAATTATACAGTATGTGCTCTGGCTTTGTGTCTGGCTTAATTCACTCAACATAATGTTTCTTGAGTTTTATTTCTCCTTGCTGCTCCTTGCCCACGTACCTCAAAAGGAAGCTCCATCAACAGAACTTGGGCATTCTCACAGATCCTGTTTCAGACTCTGTTCTACTTATCTATTGTTGTGTAACCATCCCAAAACTTAATGGCCCAAAATAGCAATAAGCATTTATTTTCCTTATGAATAAGCCATTTGGGCACAACCTGATGGGAACAGCTCATCCAGGCTCCACACAGCATCAGGGAGGCTGGAGTATTTACTTCCAAAGTGACTTACTCACATCACAAGCTAGGTTGGGCAGTCTTCTGGCTGAGAATTTTCCCAGGGTGTCAGTCAGAAATCTTTGTTCTTCTCCTAAGTGGCCTCTCCACAAGGCTTGTTGGGCTTCCTCTCTGCATGGTGACTGGATTCCAAGAACTAGTATTTCAAAAGACAGGGAGTAAAAGTTACTTCTTAGTCTCAGAAACTGGCACATCACCACTACTGCATTCTATTAGTGAGGCAATAACAGAATTTATTCAGAATCCAGAGGCAGAGACATAGGCCCTCTCACCTCTTGCAGAAGTACCAAGGAATTTGAAACATTTTTAGCCCAACACTCCTTTCCATTCTAGCAAGAGGTCTTTTAAATAAAAGATTTACTCAGCAACTAAGGAAATCTACACTCGCTATCTACACAAATTAACTTAGTCTTGTCAGACATTTAATAAAAATAAATGCAGGAGAGAGAATGACCAAAATGAACAGAGTCACAGTAGGGGAAACAGAGCTGACACAAATAATTGGAAATACCTTGTTTCCATTTTGAGTTTAATTCTAATTAATCTCTAATTATCCCCAAAGATAATAAAGAGAATATTACATCCATAAACACATGTTGCTATTTTTTTTTTTTTCAAAAAAAGGAACTTGAGAACAAGAATGGATTCCTGGAAATTACACAGATATATAATTACCAAAATACAAAATTCACTAGAGATTAAATCTAAGAATGGATATGGCTGAAGACCAAGTTAGACATCTGAAAGATAATGCAAAAATAAATCACTTGGAATTTAAAGCTAAAAGACAAAACTATGAAGCAGAGGAAAATTAAAGCACACAGAAGCTAGATCCAGAAGGCACAACATCTGTCTCCTAGACGTTCCATAAGGATAATACAGAAAATTAACGCAAGAGATGAGCAAAGAAAAAATTACCCTAAAAATTACATACATGTCAGATTGAAGACTCATCTAATGTCAAGAAGAGTGAATGACAAAAGGCTCCCACTTAACCAGTTTTGGGTGAAGTTTCTCAAGTGTAAGATGAAAATCAAGCTCTGAAAGCCTGGGGTGTAGGGAGGACAAATTTGATCGTAAAGAGAATCCAGTGAACATTAACCCTAACATGGAACTCTGAAAGAGCCAAATTAATGTCTTCAAAAGTCTGAGGGAAAATGATTTAAACTTATAATTTTATGACTAAATCTATCAAGCAAATGTGTGGACAAAAAAAATTACATTTTCAGACATGTGAGGACTCAGAAAACTTATGCTCCAAGATCCTTTATGAAAACAGTGCTTAACATTATATCCCTGCAGAAATGAAGAAATAAATCCAAGAAAAAGAAATTGAGCCCAAGAAATAGTAAACCTATCCCAGGAATGCAATGAAATGCTCTCCCAGGAGTATAGCAGTAAAGCAGCTCAGATTATATAACAAGTGAGAGGCCTCTAGGAAGAATGATTCAATCATATTTCTTAAAGAATGTGGAAAATCTTAAGAGTTTCATTGAAAAAAAGGGGGGGAGGAAGCATTTAGAAATTCTGGGAAGGAAAATAAAAAGACTATAAAAGAAAGCCATGGTCCAAATAGGAAGACACTTATTGAGTAAAAGAAAAAAGAACCCATTTGATTTCAACATGGAGAAGATTCTCTTTCAAATAGCATGGAAATGTTTAGGGACAGAGCATTATATTTCCTTCTCTCTGGATCAAATCAGGAACTTCTTGGTTTAGTTCCACAACAAATAAAATTCACATAATCATAATATATTATTTAATGTTTATTGTTTTAAATGTTATAACTAGCCTATGGACAAATAGATTCAAAATCCTGGAATGAATATTTCTCAAAAACATACTCTTGTATCTCTTTTGAGTATTTGGAAAAATATTTATACATTTATGTATGTACAAATGACACACACATACATGTATAAATCTATGTATATGTGTATATCCTAATACTCATCTCCTCTATAATACATCAGTGAAATATCTGACCAAAAGGAGTAAAAAGAGTGGCAGAACTGCTTAATATTAATGGTTCAAAAACTCGAGGTTTAAGTATATAATTTATAATCCTTGAGTAACAATTAGAAGAACTAACAGAATAGTACTTTAAAAATCCAGAAGTTAATGAGCGGTATCATATATACACTGAATTCCTCAGTTTTTCCAGTGGTTAGTATCCAGAGGTTATTTAATGTCATTAAGTCAAAAAATACATGTAGAAGTATGCAATTCAGCATTGTTGAACTAACTTTTTGAGGAGGCAGGAGTGAGATGGGAGCCCAAGATATATCCTACTGTCCCCCAGGAAGGAACAAGGACTTTTTTGTTTCTTTGAGAGAGAGAGAGAGAGGGAGAGAGAGAGAGAACCAGTGAGGGAGGAGCAGAGAGAGAGTGACAGACAGAGAATCCCAAGCAGGCTCCACATTGGCAACATGGAACCCATGAACCGTGAAAACATGGCCTGAGCCAAAACCAAGAGTCAGATGCTCAAGTGGCTCAGCCACCCAGGTGTCCCAGGATGGGGCCTTTTTCAAGCAGCTTCCCTGAGCTTGAAGGAGAACCCCTCCTGCTGAGCAGCTGGGGACAGAGCACTCCTGAAGGACCCGGGCGCTGTCCCACAGCACCCACGGCAGTGAGCAGTTGTGTTTGTGAACAATAATTCATATAAATGGAATTCAATAACTGGGGTTTTGTTCTATGGAGATTTCTATAGGAGCTCGATAATTATGAGGTAGTTCTTTCTCATTTGTATTAAAAATATTAGTGTTAGAAATAGCATAGAAATAATTTCAAATAATTATTTCCAACATGAATTTCTTTTTGTAATACTTTGCTACAACCATATGCAATTAAGACATATTTGCTCAAACCTTCCAGAACATAAGACCTATTCTTCTTATGCAAAATGAAGCTTTAAAATGTGTGAAAATCTCATCTCTCCTAATTACAAATTCTCTGTTAAATTTATTCTACGTCTACTCTGTATCATGAAAAGATAATAGTACAAATTCAATTCTATCACTTCATCTATAGGTTACAGCAAAATTGCGTTAATTCTGTTTCTACTAAATTAGATTTATAATTATTTCAACAGAGGATGAGTTGACATTTTTATTCTATGATTTTTAAAGTAATATCTTTATAGTTTCTACAAATCATGCATATTCATAAAATGCTCAACAATTATAGGAAAGTATAAAGAATAAGGCAATCATGTAAAGTCACACCTTTCAGAAATAACCAGTACTATCACTCTAGATATCTCTCTGGATAGATGGATAAGTGGATAGTTCAGTGATAAATAGAAAAAATTTGTATAATTGGAATTACATGTACATACTACTTTACAGAATCTTTTCTTTATAGAATAATGAGGTGTCAAATTTTAAAAATATTTATGAAAATCATCTAGCCCCGTAAAGTGTCTCATTAGAAATCATTGTGCTGTGACCTACTTTTTCCAGTTTAAACAATCCGAATAAAATTATTTCTAAGTTTATTTTTTTGTCTTCATAATAAAAATACTGCTAACATAAACATTTACAATGTGTCAGACATTACGTTAAGCACTGTTAAAAGGGTCATCTCATTCAATGCTTCCAGTACTGCCATAAAAAACAGAGTCAGAATAGAGAGGTTAAGTCATGCCAAGTCACACAGCTAAGTATCAAACCGGATTTGAACCCAGGCATTTGGATTCTGAAATCTATATTTTTAAGCACTGGACCATACACAATACATAATCCCCTTATTAAAATAACTCCATACCACACCAAAACACATTTTTCCTCATATGAGTTTACAGTGTCCTCAACTTGTGACAATCTACTGTCATATTCAGTAAATAATTAACAATCTACTAGATATCAGGCACTGTGCTGTGGCACAAAGAATTAAAACAAAGGAAAATGAAAGATGTTTATATAGGGTATTTTACCATAAAACTACAAATAACCGAAGGAAACTGCTTGTATATTTTAGTATTTTTATATTTACTGATTGGAAAATGAATAGTGTTTTCTTACCAGTCCTTTTTCTATATACACAATATGTAAATATGCATTTTCTTATAGAACTGAGAACATGTCAATTTCCATGTTGTAATCTGCTTCTTTTTTCAATTATACAAGAGCATTCTCATATCAATAAATATTATTAAAAATAATTCTTTAGTAGCTCTTTGGGTATAATTTTAATTGGCACAATCCAGCATATGGTTCAGCTATAAAAATTTTTAATTATTCCCCAAATGTTTAATGTTTCTGCTGCTAACTTTTTATTATAAAACAATATATTTAATAAATCCCAGGAAGATCTTACCACAGAAATAAAGTAGTTTTACTTTTTCAGTTACTCAAGACAAGAGGAGGGTGAAAATTTAAGTAAAGAGAGTCTCTGCCACTTTGAATCCCAAGTTCATCTCTAAAATATGGTATTCAAGGCTAAACAGTGTTCTATTTTTTATCCTTATGTGAAATGACAAAATCATTTTTTCCTTTAAATCTCCTCCCTCTTCAAAAAGCAATAAATCAATAAATAAATCTCTTCCCTCTTCAATGTATTGTTTTCTCCATTTCTTTTATTTTTCTGTGTAAGGGTCACCTTTGACACTGAAAATAGCCAGTTAAAGAATATCTACATTTCTAGGAAATGTAACTCTTATTCTTTCTCATTTTACTATCTTCTTTTCCAATTAACATAAGAAGATTTATACAGCACCAGTCTGTATCCAATTGCCCAGACTAAGAGTCACCATCATCACTGAAGAAAATTCCAGGCTTTGATTTAGAAAATTCAAGCACTTCCAGAAGAGATCCAGTTTTCTTAAAGTAATGTGATGTTAATGGCTTTGGATGTTTTCTTTCCCTTAGCAGAGGGAAATAGTTCAGTGGCTTAATTTTTCATGCCTTCATGAATTTAAAAATAAATAAATAAAATGATTCAAAGGCAATAAATTATTCAGCATGTTGCTTAGTCTTAAATCCCTGGGTAATTTTTTTCTATCATTCCCACATATACTTTTTCCTGTTCCAGAATACTTCAGATACCAGTTAATAAATATATGTGCTTACATGTTGATCACTGGGTTTAATCGCATGAATGTTTATCAAATCCAAGGGACTAATTATAATAAGCTTTCCACTGCATCGAGGAGCATTTTGCCGGGAATTAAATATTAAAAATGCAAAAGATCTCACTCTCTCCATGCAAAATGTAAACTGATATATTCTCACAAGAAAAGATAGTATAAGCTGAAAGCAAATTGGTAAAAGAAAGCAAAATATATTCTAATTGGCTTCCTTGAATCCATTTTCATTTTGCTTCTTAATAGAGTTGGAGGAGGAGCCATTTAAAGCAATTTGCACAAAAAGACTAGAAACCAGTCATCATATATGACACCAAAAATGTCTCTGGAATTCCATTTACTACATGTTGGGGTTAGTCATTATTATTATAAGCATTTGAGTAAATAAGTGGTAACCAATGCTTAAATACAGAATATGACCTTTTGTATATGAAAATGCATCTCTTGTGGGCCAGTGAATCCAGAGCAAGGCTTTTAAGGCTTTTACTGGTTTAATATAAAACTGTCAGTGGGACAGATATCAGCAGCATCATTTTTGTCAAATGCCGGCATCTGTTTAAAGGATACAAATTGCCTCATGGCATAATGAAATCATGGCTAAAAATAGCCCCAAGCTGAGGGAACACTTGCATTTGACAACAGTGGACCAGTTTTTAGAATATCTATATACACTTTTGCTAACTATTAGAACCAGGAATAGGTATCAGAAATTATTTTTCCCAGTGGCTTTTAAACTGTATTCCTGGAGCCTTAAGAAATGTCCACAGAAGTGGAATGGAGAATGTGAAAAATGGGGAGAAGGCTAAGTGGGCCTTTCCCACCTTTCCAACCAAAGTTTTTCAGCTTCTGTGTAATCACCTGGGGAGAAAACCTGGAATGTCCTTTTAGCTAAGAGAAATAAAATTCTTAGGTCCTACTCCCTCATTTTACAGGTGAGAAAACTAAGTTTCAGATCAGATGTTTACCCCCAATTATCTGGTGATAAAAATCAGGTGTATAACCCAACCCTTCTACTCAGCCCAACATCATTAAACACACCACACACACACACACACACACACACACACACACACACACACACACACACGATACCACTTAGATATTCTCAAGCGTCTACTATGGACTGAAAACTTCTAAAAGTCGGGTTCTTTTTGTCCAGTTTTTTTTCACAACTTGCTCAATACAACTAGAATGTCGAGCATGGAGAGAATTATCAAAAGGGAAAGATTTTATTTCAGTGACCCAACTTTCCTTTTCTATAGGAATCTTTCTTAGGTTTATGTCTTTAAATTAGTAAACGTTTGCTGTGCCTTAATGTCTCTATTTTTTAAGTGAGGATAGTGTGATACCACTATATTGCAACAACAATAAAATATCACTTTACATCATACTAGCAAAGATAAAAATCTGCTATTAGGTGTTGTTGAGGAAATGGGGAGGTAAGAACACCCAACCATGCTCATGAGAGAGTAATTTGGTTTACCTTTGAAAAGAATTTGGTAAAATCTAGTAAAGTTGACAATATAGTATTGTATAAGCGAGAGATACTACTTCTAGTTATATGTACCTAAATGTCTTCTAAGAGAACCATAGAGGTATGCTTATTGCAGTATTTCATAAGTAGAAAACTGGAAACATGTCAGGGGAATAAGAGTGAAGAGTTTCCAGTTGCCTATTTAAGCTTGGAAGTCGCTGTTCTGTTCAAACTAGTATAAAGCTATACAGACTAAAAACTCAGCAACTCTTCTTGGATCCCTAAGAAAGAGGAGGACACAGAGCAAACCACAGTTGCCAAGATTGGAGAGGCAAACAAGCAAATATGGGGAGTTACAGCTTACCGAAGTAGAGACTCTCAAGGAGGACAATCCACCCAGGAAACCAGCTCTGAGAAGGAAACACTGAACTGTAATTGATGAATTCTGAAGGCTCAGTGCAGACAAGTCATAGGGGAATCCAGTCTTAGTGGTGCTCCCACAATATTGTCAGATTTACCTCCAGAAACTCGAGCAAATTTCCACAGTCCATACCCAGTAAATATAAAAGAAAAATCCCCTCAGACTTCTAGCAGGGAAAGAGGAAGAGGAACCATTTTGAAATCCATCAGAACACTGTTCTTAATAACATCTGCCCTCAGGGGAAACCAGTTAAGCTGAGAGTAATCTGCTGGGATTTTATCACTGCCTAAATGACCTGGTAGAAGGGAAATACCCAACTCCAGCTGGATCTAGTCACCCCACTTGTGGGGGTTGAGGAGAGCCAGAAACATTTGTAAAGTTGACAGTCCAGAGGCATAAACTCACTAAAAGACTGAAACCCAATCATAGGACTGAAGAACACTTCCCATACCCTCACACCTTACCACCACATCACTAAAGATTTATTTACCCTGTACCTTATATCCAGCTATCAGGAAAAAATTACAGGGCGTAGTAAAAGGCAAAAAACATAAGAGACAGAGTAAGTATAAAAACCAGACATTGCAGCGATGTTGGAATGATCAGACCAGAAATGCAACACAACTATCGTTAATAAACTAAGGATGCTAATGGACAGAATAGACATCATGCAAGAAAAAGATAAATGACACAAGCAGAGAAATGGAAATCCTAACAAGGAACAAGAAAACAAAGCCAGAGGGGGGAAAAAACACTGTAACAAAAATGAAGAATACCTGTTATGGCTTATTAGTAGATCAGATACAGCTGAGGAAAGAATCTCTGTGCTAGATTAATAGACTCTTTGAAAACTGAAAAACAAGGAAAACAAAGATTGAAAAATTGAGAATAGAATATCCAAGAACTGCAGAGGGATGGAAAATATATAACATCCATGTAATGGGAATACCAGAAGGAGAAGAAAAGAGAGAAAGAAGTAGAAGAAATATTTGAAACAATAATGTTGGAGAATTTCCCCAAATTAATGTCAGGCACCAAAACACAGATTCAGGAAACTCAGAGAACAGCAAGTAGGATGAATGCCAAAAATTAAAACAGAAGAAAATAAAATTTAAAAAAAGAAAAAAACCCATACCCTAAACCACAGAAACCAAAGATGAGGAAAAAAACTTGAAAGAAGCAAGAAGAAAAAAAACCCACTTTACTGTATAGGAACAAAGGTAAGAATTACATCCAACTTATCAAAAATCATGAAGGCAGAGCACCTGGGTGGCTCATTTGGTTGAGCCTCTGACTCCATTTCTGCTCAAGTCATGATGTGGGATTGAGTCCCATATCAGGCTCTGCACTGAGCATGGAGTCTGCTTAAGATTTTCTCTCTCGGGGCGCCTGGGTGGCTTAGTCGGTTAAGCATCCGACTTTCTCTTAGGTCATGATCTCGCAGTTCGTGGGTTCGAGCCCCGCGTCGGGCTCTGTGCTGACTGCCAACACAGAGCCTAGAGCCTGTTTCAGAGTCTGTGTCTCCCTCTCTCTCTGACCCTCCCCTGCTCAGGCTGTCTCTCTTGCACGCTCTCTCTCTCTCAGAAATAAATAAAAATATTTTTAAAAAAAGTTTCTCTCTCTGCCCCTCTCCTCTACTCATGCTCTGTCTCTTAAGAGAGAAAAATGAATGAAATATTTAAAGTTTTAAAAGAAAAAAAACCCCACAAATCCAAAATGCCAAGAAAGGGGAGAAAACTCATAGAATTTGTATGATGTAATATTCTATAGCAGTTAAAATACATAAACTAAAAACTGTGTATCAATATGAATAGCAGAGTGACCATGAGCAAGTAACTTAATCCTTTTGTCAGTTTCTTTAAAAAATGATAATAATGAGTTAATAATTATAGGGTTGTGGAAATTAAATGAGTAGAGATATGTAAAGCACTTAAAACAGCCTGGTACAGAGTGAGCTCTTTAGAAGTGTTTGCTCTTGCTACAATACACCTGAAAATAATATTGCATGAGGAAAGCAGGTAGCAGAAGTACACCAAGAATCATTCAGTCTTTCTATATTCTGGGCAAACATTAGTCATCAAGATTTGAAGTGAAAAATTCAAATTCTCAGGAATTCCTCAATCATGATTTATTCTGTGTTTTTCACAAGACTTTTTACAAGTTTTTAAAATAATAATAAGTAGCCACAAAAATAAAGAGGGAGTCATATTTTGTGAAAGGGTTATACTGAACATTTTAGAGGTATTTTGTAAAAAAATAGCAATAATAATAAACATATGATTATTATTAATTCCTTTAATGTGACACAAATATATTTTAATGACATATAAAGTTATCTCTACTTGATATAAATATTAGAGAATAGAAAACTTTTTAAAAAATATTAATTATTTTGGGGGCACCTGGGTGACTCAGTTAAAGGTCCACCTCTTTTTTTTTTTCTTTTTTAATGTTTATTTATTTTTGAGAGAGAGGAAGACAGAGTGTGAGCAGAGGAGGGGTAGATAAATAGAGTGGGAGACACAGAATCCAAAGCAAGCTTCAGGATCTGAGCTGTCAACACAGTGTCCAATGCAGGGATTGAATTTGAGAACCATGAGATCAAGACCTGGAAATCTGATACTAAACCAACTGAGCCATCCAGGCACCCCAGAAAACACTTTAAAAGGTAACATTAACACAGAAAATGTCAATAAAAGTCATGTTCTTTTTTTTAAATCTTTTTTAATGTTTTATTTATGTCTGAGAGAGACAGCATGAACAGGGGATGATCAAAGAGAGAGAGAGACACAGAATCTGAAGCAGGCTCCAGGCTTTGAGCTAGCTGTCAGCACAGAGCCTGACGTAGGTCTCAAACCCATGAACTGTGAGATCATGACCTGTACCGAAGTCAGATGCTTAACCGACTAAGCCACCGAGATGCCCCAAAAGTCATGCTCTTAAAGGAAAGATAATTAAGATTCCACATATAGAAAAATTGCTTTAATCTATTAACACTTGTCAAATTCTAAAGTTGCAAACAAGATCATCTTCAAGTTGAATGTTAGGATACATGTTGCAAAATGTGAACTAATTTCCTTTGCTTCCAAGGGAAATGTTTTATCTGCTTTACAGTAAATTGTAATTTATAATAAGTATTCAAACATTGGAAAATATCAATGAGCATTATTGGGCAGTAGTCAAACAGCGATTGCAGTTAAGAAGTGACAAGGTGATGAATATACAGAGGTAAATAAAAGGAGCTTAAATTGTATCTGCAATGTGTTCTCTTTTATGTAAAATTCAAAGCAAAAATGATAAAAATTAGATCTGTTATTTCTAGTGGAGGGTATGTTTGTGTTTGATAAATTACTTTTCCTGAATTTTAAAGTCTTCCTAAAGGAACTGTTAATGCTGATTCCTGGGCCTCACTGCCAGAGATTCTGAATCTGTGAGTCTTGGATGGAGACTAGGAATCTTCATTTTTATTAGAGGATAATGGGGCAGATGGCACTATACCAGACTTGGGTGAATGCTGACCAAGTCTAGGGAAGTCCAGCTGCAAATCAGAGGTACTAGTAAGAAACCTAAATAGCGGCCAAGCTGGATTTGCAAATTGCATCCTGAAGCCAAACAAGCAAACCCCATCAGCAGGAATCGTTGGATGCCTTTGCCCAGAATGTGTGTGGTAGGAAAGCCTCCCAGTCCTCATCATATAGAGCTGTGTGGATGCCTTTCACAGCTCAGGTAGATTAGCAGTGCTGTGCCAGTTCACACCCACCAGTGCACACTGGTTTCAATATCAACACAACTGGGTGGGGAGGTGAAGAAGGTAGAAGATAAAGCTCTATACTGAAGGACAATATTTTAAGAGTTTCCAAAGTTCTTTCTTTATTAAAAGAAAAATACCAAGGCACTTTTGTACATTTGCTTTTTTCAATGTACTTAAAAAGCACTGTCTGACCTCACTCTTTCTTCTGAGTCTTTTCATAGCACATTATGTTTTCTGATTGCTTTGCAATCATGAAGCAGTTAATGATTAAATTATTAGTTTCAAACCCTCATTATAAAGCAATAATATTAACGTCCTTGTTTCCCTTGATTACTTGATTTAAATTTTTTAACTCAGTACCATTAGTTAGACCATATGCTAATATTTGAGAAATATTTATGCCACGAGAAATTTATGTATGTTTTATGATACTTCAAAGTGAAGCAAGAAGCGAGTTCTAGGGCTTATGGCGATTAAGAGAAAATAAATGCATTCTCCTGAATTCTAAAACCAGTGTGTGTTCTCTCTTTATTCTTTCTGTAGAAAAATAGGGTATTAATTTCTTTATTTTGAGGGAGAGAGAGTACAAGCAGGGAAGGGGCAGAGAGAGAGAGAGAGAGAGAGAGAGAATCCCAAGCAGGCTCTGTGCTGCCAGCATAGAACCCAACGTGAGGCTCAAGTCCATGAATGGCAAGATCATGACCTGAGCTGAGGTCAAGAAGTGGATGCTCAACTGACTGAGCCACCCAGATGCCCCACATTATTAATTTTGTTTTAAAGGAGGAATAGCCACCTAGAGTTCTTAGAAAAATCCTAGGTTCTGTATCAGTCCTTTGACTTCCAATAGCAGAGCCTCTGCAAGTTTGGTAAACTTGACCTCAGCTTCTTACTTCTGCACCCAGACCTTTCCCTCTCTCCTCCCATCTCATATCTGATATCAAACTGAAGGAGAATTCCCTGGCCCAAATGCAACTGACAAGGCTCATTGTCATCCTGATCAAAGCTACACCATGTGGAAATTATTTGGATATTTATCCAAATGCCATGGAGTAAGTGGAATGCCATCTGTACAGAGTTTCACAGACTGTTATTCTGACTTTGGCATTTAAACAAGACCAGAAGCTGCTATTATGGTATAATGGGGCTATACCAGCTATATACACAAACTTTCAATTATAAAGAAAATAAAACTTTTATTTTAATTGTGCTTCATGACTTCCAGGTGACAAAGACATCTATTTACCCAGGAGTACCTGGGATATGACATGACCTTCCCACTTTCCACTTAACCTCAGTTGTTACAAGTAACTTACATTTCAGATTATTGAAGAGCCCAGTGCCAGAATCTGAGTGGTCTCTACTCTAACTCTGAGGCATGGGAACTGAAGACAATTGATCCAGGCTTTGCTTCATGAATCACAAGCAGAATGAATTAAAGTAAGAAAACATGTCAATTTTGTTTGCTCTCTGTTCCCTGACTCAAGTACTACAGTTGGTGCCAACCAAACCTTCACGTGCATAAACTACTACTGTTCTTCAAGACAAGGAAAGTACCGTATGCATGACCCTGTCCTCAGGATCTTACTATGCATCAACAGATAGTGCATTCTAGAATACAACCAGGGAGCAGCAAATGTGATGGTGAAAAGTCAATGAGGTCAGCCTTGAACATGGCCACTGCAACAATTTACAAGAAAAGTGCTCTCTCTTTGGAGGTGCAGAAAGGAAAAAGTGTGATAGCAATCCTTGCTGTAAAATACTGTTATTTAGTCTATTATTGTAAAATATTTGAGAAAAAAAAAAGAGACCAGTAGGAAAAGATGGCACTGTATGAAGATGAATTAAATTAGATAAAAGTGCTCTTCATGTATTGTTGTTCTATTTCTCATCATAGCCACTCAAGCTCAACATTGTGAGCTGGAAAAATTCATTTTTCTTCTAAAGTACAGTGGAACCTAGTTCCCAAAAATTTTGGAATCCATTCATTAATTTAGCACATATTTACTGCCTACATGGTCCTGTAGCAAATAATGAGCCAGATCAGAGACAGATGGTGTGCATGTCACTACATGTTGAGCTCCCTAAAATCACAGATGACCAAAATGCAAGCGAATAAAATGTAAGTGACTTCATATAAGGGAAAATAAGGTGTTATGAGCATGCAGAGGAGGGAAGAGGGCACTTCAAGGAAGAGGGAATCACGAACTCTGTGCTTCCTAGTAGGGATTAGTGGAAGTGAAGAAGAGTGTTCCAAGACAAGGTACTAACAAGCACCAAGGCAAGGATCAAATAAGGAGCAAAGAATATGTTTGAAGGCATAGACATGGTGGGCCTTGAATGCTCAATCTGGAGTATTCCTTAAAGAAAAAAAAAACATACAGATACTTTCCACAAAGAAAGTCACTGGTGTTTCCTGAAGTGCACAGTTAAAGTATCAGAGCTGTACTTCAAGAGTCAATAGACCTCCAGTAAAAATATATAGAGAATAAAAATGGATAAGAAAACAAGATCCATCTGTACACTATTTACAAGACACCCATTCTAGACCTAAAGACACCTTCAGGTTGAAAGTAGAATAATCTAACATGTAATGGTCACCAAAAGAAAGCAGGAGTAGCCATACTTATATCAGACAAACTAGATTTTAAAACAAAGACTGTAACAAGAGATGAAAATGGACGTTATATCATAATTAAGGGGTCTTTCCACCAAGATCTAACAATTGTAAATATTTATGCCCCCAAAGTAACAGCACCTAAATATATAAATTAACTAATCACAAACATAAAGAAACTCCTTGATAATAATACTACAATAGTAGGGGACTTAAACAACCCACTTACAGCAATGGACAGATCATCTAAGCAGAAAATCAACAAGGAAACAATGGCTCTGAATGACACACTGGATCAGATGTACTTAATAGATATATTCAGAACATTTCATCCTAAAGCAGCAGAATATACATTCTTCTCAAGTGCACATGAAACATTTTCCAGAATAGAGCATATACTGGGACACAAATCTGCACTCAACAAATACAAAAAGATCATAATCATACCATGCATATTTTCAGACCACAACACTATGAAACTTGAAATCAACCACAAGAAAAAATTTGGAGAGACAATGAATACTTGGAGATTAAAGAACATCCTACTAAGGAATGAATGAATTAATCAAAATTGAAGATATTTTAAAAGTACAGGGAGATAGGAACGCCTGGGTGGCTTAGTCGGTTAAGCATCCGACTTTCGCTTAGGTCATGATCTCGCGGTTCGTGGGTTCAAGCCCCGCGTCAGGCTCTGTGCTGACTGCCAGCTCAGAGCCTGGAGCCTGTTTCAGAGTCTGTGACTCCCTCTCTCTCTGACCCTCCCCTGCTCAGGCTGTCTCTCTCTCTCATAGAAATAAATAAAACATTTAAAAATGTTTTTAAAAAAGTACAGGGAGATAAATGAAAACGATAACATGACAGCCCAAAACTTTTTGGATGAAGCAAAGGTAGTCATAAAAGGGAAGTATATAGCAATCCAGGCCTTCCTAAAGAAGGAAGAAAGTTATCAGATATATAGCCTAAACTTACACTTTAAAGAGCTGGGAAAAGAAGAGGAAAAAAAAAAAAAAGCCCAAAACAGCAGAATATGGGAAACAATAAAGATTGGAGCAGAAATCAATGATATCGAAATAAAAAAAATAGTAGAACAGATCAATGAAACCAGGAGCTGTTCTTTGACAGAATTAACAAAATTGATAAAGCCCTAGCCAAATTGATCAAAAAGAAAAAGGAAAGGACGCAAATAAGTAAAATCAAGAATGAAAGAAGATAAATCCTAACCAACAGCACATAAATACAAACAATAATAAGAGAATAGGGGCGGCTGGGTGGCTTAGTCATCTGACTTTGGCTCAGGTCATGATCTCATGGTTCATGATATAAAGCTCTGCATCAGGCTCAGTACTGACAGCTAAGAGCCTGGAGCCTCCTTCAGATTCCGTGTCTCCCTTTCTCTCTTCCTGTCCCCTGCTCATTCTCTGTCTATCTCTGTCTCTCAAAAATAAATAAACGTTAAAAATTTTTTTTAAAAAAAATAAAAGAATATTATGAACAACTATATGCCAACAAACTGGGCAATCTGGAAGAAATGAACAAATTCCTAGAAACATATTACTACTAAAACTGAAACAGGAAGAAGTAGAAAATTTGAACAGACACATAACCAGTAAGGAAATTGAATCAGTAATCAAAAATCTCCCAACAAACAAGAGTCCAGGGCCAGATGGCTTTCCAGAGGAATTCTATAAAACATTTAAAGAAGAATACCTATTCTTTTGAAGGTGTTCCAAAAAATAGAAATGGAAGGAAAACTTCCAAACTCATTCTACAAGGCCAGCATTACCTTAATTCCAAAATAAGACAAAGATCTCTCTAAAAAGGAGAACTACTGACCAATTTCCCTGATGAACATGGATGCAAAAATTCTCAAGAAGATACTAGCCAATAAGATCCAATAATATATTAAAATATATATTCACCACAATCAAGTGGGATTTATTTCTTGGATGCATTTCTGGTTCAATATCCACAAGTCAATCAATGTGATACATCACGTTAAGAAAAGAAAGGATAAAAACTACATGAGCCTCTCAATAGATGCTGAAAAAGCATTTGACAAAATACAGCATCCTTTCTTGATAAAAACTCTCAAAAAAGTAGAGATAGAAGGTCCATACCTCAAGATCATAAAGGCCATGTACAAAAGACCCACCACTAATATCATCCTCAATGGGGAAAAAACTGAGAGCTTTCCCCCTAAGGTCAGGAACACGACAAGGATGTCCACTCTCACCACTGTTATTCAACATAGTGCTGGAAGTCCTAGCCTCAGAAATCAGACAACACAAAGAAATAAAAGGCATCCATATTGGTAAGGAGAAAGTGAAGCCTTCACTCTTTGTAGATGACATGATACTCTCTATGAAAAACTCAAAAGATTCCACCAAAAAAAGCTGCTAGGACTGATCCATGAATTCAGCAAAGTCGCAGGATATAAAATCAATACACAGATATTAGTTGCATTTCTATACACCAATAATGAAGCAGCAGAAAGAAATCAAGGAATTGAACCCATTTACAATTGCATCAAGCCCATAAAATATCTAGGAATAAGCCTAAACAAAGAAGTAAAACGTATATACATTTAAAACTATAGAAAATTTGTGGAAAAAAAATTGAAGACACAAACAATGGAAAATATTCCATGCTCATGGGTTAGAAAAACAAATATTGTTAAAATGTTGATACTACCAAAGCAATCTACAGATTCACTGCAATTTCTATCAAAACAATAAATACTAGCATTCTTCACAGGGCTAGAACAAACAATCCTAAAATTTGAATGGAACCAGAAAAGATCCTGAATAGCCAAAGCAATCCTGAAAAAGAATAGCAAAGCTGGAGGTATCACAATCCCAGACTTCAAGATATATTGCAACGTTGCAATTATCAAAACAGTATGGTACTGGCACAAAAACAGACACATAGATCAGTGGAACAGAACAAAGAACCCAGAAGTGGAACCACAAACATAGGTCCAACTAATCTTTGATAAAGAATATCTAATGGAAAAAAGACAACCTCTTCAGCAAATGGTGCTGTGAAAACTGGACAGCGACATGCAGAAGAATGAACCTGGACCACTTCATTACACCGTACACAAAAATAAACTCAAAATGGATGAAATACCTAAATGTAAGACAAAAAGTCATCAAAATCCTAAAGGAGAAAGCACACAGCAACTTCTTGCTTGACTTGTCTCTGAAGACAAGGGAAACAAAAGCAAAAATGAACTATTAGGACCTCATCAAGATAAAAAGCTTCTGCACAGCAAAGGAAATAATCAGCAAAATCAGAGGGAACAAGCGAAATGGGAGAAGATATTTGCAAATGACATATCAGATAAAGGGTTAGTATCCAAAAATCTATAAAGAACTTATTAAACTCAATATCCAAAAAACAAATAACCCAGTGAAGAAATGAGCAAAAGACATGAATAGACAGTTTTCCAAAGAAGGCATCAAGAAGGATAACAGACACATGAAAAAATGCTCAACATCTCTCATCATCAGGGAAATACAAATCAAAACCACAATGAAATACCACCTCACACCAGTCAGAATGGCCAAAATTAACAAATCAAGCAACAACAGATGTTGGTGAGGATGCTGGTAGGAATGCAAAATGGTACAACCCTTCTGGAAAACAGTATGGAGATTCCTCAAAAAATTAAAAGTAGAACCACCCTATGATTCAGCAATTGCACTACTAGGTTTTTAACCAAAGGATACAAGGATGCTGTTTTGAAGGGCACAAGCATGTTTATGGAAGGAAGCACTATTGACAATAGCCAAAGTATGAAAATGCCCAAATGTCCATCAACTGATGAATGGATAAAGAAGATGTGGTATATATACATATACAATGGAATATTATTCAGCAATCAAAAGAATGAAATCTTGCCATTTGCAACAATGTGGACAGAACTAGAGTGTATTATGCTAACCGAAATTAGTCAAAGACAAATATTATATTATTTCACTCATATGTGGAATTTAAGATACAAAACAGATGAACATAAGGGACGGGAAGCAAAAATAATATAAAAATAGAGACAGAGACAGAACATACAATACTCTTAAAAACAGAGAATAAACTGAGGGTTGTTGGAGGGGTTTTGGGTGGAGTGGATGGGCTAAATGGGCAAGAGACATTAAGGAGGGCACTTGTTGGGATGAGTACTGGGTGTTATATGTAGGAAATGAATCACTGGGTTCATTTCACTTAGATGTAAGTTTTAAAAACTAATAAATAAAAATATTTTAAAAAGAAAAAAAAGAAAAAAGAGTGTCAATAGAAAACAGACTGTAAGTTGGATTGGAAGGGAAGATTAAAGGAAAGTAGAAAAAAAATCTAGATAGCCTGAGAGAGATTTATTAACAGAAAGCCTAATTTGGTGTTATGTTCTATTTTACAGAGGAGGAAACCCAGAAGTTAAGTGACATCTCCAAGTCACATAACTGGTTAGTGAAAGAGTCATAATCTATGTCTGGGAAATCTAGTTCCAGAGTCCATACTCTTAAGCCTTCTGCTATTAGATTTCTCAGTATTAAGATTTTTCAATAATAATCTGTCCTTGCCAGCTTTTCCTAAAGCTAAGAGCATAACCATGACATAACATTTAATGAACGAATACTTAAAGTAAAAATTAAAGTAAAAATAAAAATATGAGCAATCTAAAAGTTCTATAATAGGTAAGGATGTGGGCATCAATTATGAAACATACATACCATGAGCATTAAAATGATGTTTAAAAGAATATTTAATAGTATAGGAATAGTTTCATAATATGTTAACTGAAAAAATCAGATTACCAACCTACATCTACATGTCCATAGAAGAAACATGAAAATGATTCATACAAAAATATTTGCAGTTTTTCCTACTTATTTTAAAGGGAGGTTTGGAGTGATTCTGATTATTTTTCTGCATTTTATGATTTTCCTGCTTCCTTCTGTAATAAAATTACAATTTTCTAGTGCTAAATAACCGATTTGCTCAGCCTTTTCACGTCTTACATTATTTCTTATGTAAAAAGAACCTCATGGCTTCATGTTTAGTTTCTTTAAAGTATTTGAGCACTAAGCAGGTACCAGACTAAAGTTACAACTGTGAATAAGATAAATAGAACCATGAACCTCACAGCCTAGTATAGAACAGTATCCCATTCACAATTGCACCAAAAACCATAAAATACCTAGGAATAAACCTAACCAAAGATGTAAAAGATCTGTATGTTGAAAACTATAGAAAACTTATGAAGAAAATTGAAGACACAAAGAAATGGAAAAACATTCTATGCTCATGGATTGGAAGAATAAATATTGTGAAAATGTCACTACCCAAAGCAGTCTACACATTTAATGCAATCCCAATCAAAATTGCACCAGCATTCTTCTCAAAGCTAGAACAAACAATCCTAAAATTTGTATGGAACCACAAAAGACCCCAAATAGCCAAAGTGATATTGAAGAAGAAAACCAAAATGGTAGGCATCACCATCCCAGACTTTAGCCTCTACTACAAAGCTGTCATCTTTAAGACAGTATGGTATTGGTACAAAAACAGACACATAGCCTAATAGAATAAACTTGAGAACCCAGAATTGGAACCACAAATGCATGGCCAATTAATGTTTGACAAAGCAGGAAAGAGTATCCAATGGAAAAAAGACAGCCTTTTAAACAGATGGTGCTGGGAGAACTGGACAGCAACATGAAGAAGAATGAATCTAGACCACTTTCTCACACCATACACAAAAATAAACTCAAAATGATGAAGGACCTGAATGTGAGACAGGAAACCATGAAAACCCTAGAGGAGAAAGCAGGAAACAACCTCCTTGACGTCAATCGCAGCAATTTCTTACTCGACACATTCCCAAAGGCAAGAGAATCAAGAGCAAAAATGGACAATTGGGACTTCATCAAGATAAAAAGCTTCTGCACAGCAAAGGAAACAATCAATAAAACCAATAGGCAACTAACAGAATGGAAAAGATAGTTGCAAATGACAGATCAGAAAAAGGACTAGTATCCAAAATCTATAAGGTACTTACCAAACTCCACACCTGATAAAAAATAATCCAGTGAAGAAATGGGCAGAAGGCACAGGAACAGACACTTCTCCAAAGAGGACATCCAGATGGCCAACAGACACATGAAACGATGCACAATGTCACCCATCGTCAGGGAAATACAAATCAAAACCGTACTGAGATACCACCTCATGCCAGTCAGAAGAGCTAAAATTAACAAATCAGGAGACTACAGATGCTGGCGAGGATGTGAAGAAACAGGCATCCTCCTACACTGTTGGTGGGAATGTAAATTGGTGCAGCCCCTCTGGAAAACAGTGTGGAGGCTCCTCAAAAAATTAATAGTAGAACTCCCCTGTAACCCAGCAATAGCACTGCTAGGAATCTACCCAAGGACTACAGGAGTGCTGATGCATAGGAGCACATGCACCCCAATGTTCATAGCAACACTTTCAACAATAGCCAAATCATGGGAAGAGCCTAAATGTCTATCACCTAAAGAATGGCTCAAGAAGATGTGGTTTATATATACAATGCAATACTGCCAAGGCAATGAGAAAGAATGAAATCTGGCCATTTGTAGCAATGTGGATGGAACTCGAGGGTGTTATGCTAAGTGAAATAAGCCAGGCAGAGAAATACAGATACCACATTTTTTCACTCATGTGTGGATCAGGAGAAACTTAACAGAGGACCATAGGGGAGGGGAAGGGGAAAAATTAGCTAAGGAGAGGGAGGGAGGCAAACCATAAGAGACTCTTTTTTTTTTTTTAATGTTTTTTATTTATTTCTGAGAGAGAAAGAGAGACAGCATGAACAGGGGAAGGTCAGAGAGAGAGAGGGAGACACAGAATCTGAAACAGGCTCCAGGCTCTGAGCTAGCTGTCAGCATAGAGCCCGATGTGGGGCTCAAACCCACGAACCGTGAGTTCATGACCTGAGCTGAAGTCGGATGCTTAACCGACTGAGCCACCCAGGCGCCCCATAAGAGATTCTTAAATACTGAGAATAAACTGAGGGTTGATGGGGGATAGGGGAGAGAGGGAAATGGGCAATGGGCATTGAGGAGGGCACTTGTTGGTATGAGCACTGGCTGTTATATGGAAACCAACTGGACAATAAACTATATTAAAAAAAAAAAGAAGGAAGTTTAAGGTGAAAAGTAAATGTGAAGTAAGGTGTGAGGGTAAGAGAGTCCCAGGATGGGCAAAGAGCATGCATGATGTCCATAGGAGAGGCAGCATGAAAGTGATAAAAAAAAGACAAAGATTCTGGGAAGACAATGGAGATCCCGGCCAGTGTACAAGGTGGAGGGTCTTGGAGAGAAGTTAATTATGGTAGGATTTGTCCTGCCGGTAGTGGGCAACCACTGTTGTCCTGTGGAGGCTGGTCTGCTGAAGGACAAGAGAGGTTGCTATGGGATGAGTTGGGAGGGTTTTCTAGGAAGGTTGGTGGCTTGAACCAGGATAGCAGAAATAGTTAAGGAGAAAAGCAGAGAAGTCAAGAGTACTTAAGAAGTAGAATCAGCAGGACTTGAATGGATGAAGTTAGTGAGGGTAAGAAAACTGTCGGAGATGACACCCTGCTGTCTGACTTGATCAACTGGACAGACAGGTAATTTACTGAGATAGAAGTCACTAGAGAAGAGGCAAGCAAAGAATGAAACAGAACCCTTACCTCTAAAATCTAAACTAGTTTAAAATTCTAAAGTAATGTCTATACTGCCTAATGGCAGAATTAGCAGCCGATCTCCAGCATAATTTTCTGGGAGTGACTGATCAGCTTTCATAAGTTCTTATAAAGATGTATGGTCCTCCTGACAGCTGGACTTGGAAAAGAAATACAGAATTCCAATCACTTAAGTAAGCAATGTCTTAAGCAGACCTTAACTTCATTTTATCAACCAGAGTTATCTAGACAAACCGACAGTTCTGAGTGGTATCTGGGGGTACACACCTTAAGTCAATTACAATAGCATGATACATCACAACATTATTACTTCAAGATGGAATTTGTTTATATTTATTAATAAGAATCTTTAAATATATTTATTGTTTTTAAATCATTTTATAATACTTTTTTCAATAAGAGCAAAGCTTGGAAAATTAAAATGCTTGCAGGGGCAAGGCAAGGTATATGAGTGATTGAAGTAAGCTGGATATAAGGGGAATAAAACCTGCAAGCAATGTTAAATGATAAATAATAAATTGCTACAGAGTTGGTAAACATTATGGAGTGGTGGGGGTGATAGCATTATGGAGTGTCCATGCCCTCTCCAAAAAAAAGTTAACCAGCTGATTATTACTATGGAGGAGTTTTCCTGAGTTTCCAGGTTTTTTGTTTTGTTTTGTTTTGTCTTAATAGTTATATGAGCCTCTTGATTGCTACATATTATTAATTCAACTTTTTAAAATGTGTAAACCAAATAAAGGAAGCCTATCAGAGGCTATCAATTCACAACTGTGATAGGAAAAAAAAAGCAACTGTGCCAATATTTTTCAGTCACGCCTTAGTTAAAAGAGGTGGTTTCTTCTGATTATGAATATTCTTAATATCTGACATTCTTACATACATAGAAGCTATGAATCCTTTGCTCATGTGCCCCGATAGAAGGAGATGCTGGATAAACTATAACTGAGAGCATATTATCTTGTAAGACACAAGGCTAAAAAATACTTGTGACATTGTCAGTTTCTGTAGATGAATTCTAAGTGAACCAAATCCATTTTTAAAATTATTTTTCAGTATTTGTTAGGCAATAACTCAAGACAAGACAAAATGGAAAATGCAGTCCCTGCCCAGGGGGCATGAAGCCTACACAAGGAAGACAAACATTCCAGAAATAAAAACGCCAGCTGGGAAGGAGACATAATTAATGAAATAGTGCCAAGATCGTTGTCTTGCTGCAATTACCAGGTGTTTTGGATACTTCAACAGAGACTGATGACTCATGGTGAAGGGGGCAGACCAGGAGCTCACACACTTAGAGTTGTAGGTAGAACTGAAATGGAGTGTAAAACTCTCATATGCTGCAGTGCCTCATTCTGTCAGCAAAAGGCAGCAAGTAAAACTAGCCTATTTGCAAAGCACTGCAATAGTTTCTAATGATAGTCATTCTACAATTATACAATTGCCTTGGCCTTTACAGAAAATTAATAGCATTAAAGTGACTTACCTCTTCCAGATTCACCCCAATCTATTTTTTAAAGGACTTTGATATTGTTGTCTGACTTTTAAAAAAGACTCTAATAAAAGATGAGGAAAAATAAATGGGAAACATACACTGTAATCAACAGAATATGACCCCCATTTTCTTTTTATAAAATGCACATGAACAAAGAAGAAGGGTCAAAATAAAGAAACGAAGATACACTGATTATCTGTGGGTGGCCAGTATCTTGGGTGGTTGATAGTGTAACAGCAAGCAGAAACCAATCATGTTTTCTCTGCACTGCTTTTAGGATCAACTCCATGAATTTGCTGTGCCCTGCTCCTTGGGTGAAATTTCAGAGATTTTGCATAATATTCTTTGGTAACTCTTACATAATAGAATAATAGTCTCTTTCTCTGGATAATAAAAGGTCCAGTCCAACCTAAGAATCACACAACTCCAGTCAGGTGTAATATTAAAAGTTAAAATAATTTTAAAAAAATGTTTAATGTTTATTTATTTTTGAAAGAGAGAGAGAGAGAACACAAGCCAGGGAGGGGCAGAGAGAGAGGGAGACACGGAATCTGAAGCAGGATCCAGGCTCTGAGCTGTCAGTACAGAGCCCAATGCAGGGCTTTACCCCATAGACCATGAGATAATGACCTGAGCCAAAGTTAGATGCTCAACAGATTAAGCCACCTAGGTACCCCTAAAATCTCACACTATCCAATGTATCTCTTTACCTGTAATGAGCAATAAATGCTCAGCCCCGCTTGAGACCAAATCCTGCACAGTGGAAAGGGGATGGCAGCTCTGCTCGTTCGGTCTGTGCATCCTCCATAATTTGGCAGCTGAAATGTATGGCCCCTTGAGAGGTGGCTGAGAGTGAAGGGTGAAGAGAGGTAAAGGTAAAGGGAAGGTTTTTTCCTAATGACTCACTTGTAATCTGGTGGTAAGGCTCTCTGGAAATGGTAGTCCAGAGCTGACTCTTCCTTTCATAGGGATCTTTTGCAAATTTCTCAGACATTCATCTCTTGGTACCTCTAACTGTGGCTCCTTCTCAAACCTTCAATTCCTCTTCTCCAACAGACATCTGACACCCCCATGGCCCTGGACATCCAGCACTCCACATTCAGGTTGGAGCCAGATTTTCCTTTCATATGGTCTGGACAGTCTGTTTTAATATAATCACAGGGTGCTCCTTTCAATGGGGTCTGGTTTCCAAGAAAGAAACACCTTTGTCCCACCTTCAAAGGAAGCACACACTCACTCTGGCCAGTCTTCTTCTTTCCGGGAAAAATCCTAAAGTATCAAGCCCCAGTTCTGAATTCATCAAATCCCAGGGGATGAATGTCAAATCCTCCAAGTAAATCTTCTGAAACTCCTTGTCTCTCTTGGCTTTCATGAGGAAGAAGCAACTCAACTCTTCTATGCTGTCCACATGGAAGATTACTCTGGGTTAATGCTGCTGACCGATACTTCCATCATCCTGTGAACATGGTCCACATCTCACTTTTGAATGTGAGGTACATGAAACCTATTTTATTATGCTTAGCCTTTCAAGTTTCTGCTGAAACTCCATGAGTTTTACATATTGTTTATTGTTTTACATATTGCTGTGTTATTTTCTTTTGTATGTTTTCCTCTTTTTTCTAATTTTCCTACATGTATTATTTTATATCAATTATTTGACTATCAGAAGAAAAAAAAGAGTATTTTTTCCTAGGAATATCCAGTCTTAATTCTGTGGAAATAATTGGGCAGCAGTTGCACATATTTGTTCAACAAATATTTTTAAATATTTTTAAAATTAAAATCATGGAAATAATTATCTTGAAATTTGTAATTATAGAATCTTTACAAGTTTCTTTTAAAATTTTGCTACATATGTAATCAGAAAAGAAAACACCCCTATAACATGTCACCATGTCCACATCAATGCCACTCTTTGTCTTTCCCCATTAATATATTCTGTAGTAATTTAAAGAGTTGTGGCAAGGTCAAAGGCTAAGGGAAGACTTCCAGGCTAACCAAGGAGATTTTCAAGAACAGTACATCTCTGGGGTGCCTGGCTGGTTCAGTTGGCTAAGTGTCCAACTTTGGCTCAGGTCATGATATCGTGGTTTGTGGGTTCGAGCCCTGCGTCAGGCTGTATGCTGACAGCTAGCTCACAGCCTGGAGCCTGCTTCAGATTCTGACCCTCCCCTGCTCATGCTGTCTCTCTCTCTCAGAAATAAATAAAAACCATTAAAAAAAGATTAAAAAAAAAAAAAAGAACAGCACTTCTCTAGTGAAGTCATCATTACCCCAGGACTTAATCACAGCTTTTCAGTCTGGAAATTCAACATAATTAGGGAAGCCAGAATTTATCGGACTTGAGATAACTAAACAAAATCATCTAAGAGTGACATAAATGATATAAATGTAAAAGGCCAAATCTCAGATCATAAACTTAGTTGTTCAAGAAATGTTACTTTCTGCATTCTTTCCTATCGTGAACTTTGAAACTTTATGTTGCTGAGGGGAGACATTTTATATTGGTCAGTCATCCATTGATTTCAGGATTCCTTTACTTACTCAGGGTATCCACATAGAATGCAGGTGGATGACTGACACAGCTTTGGGGAAGGGCAATCTGGTCTTCTACTATCCTTGATGAAAGTTCCCCCTCCCCAGAAAAAAAAATCTTCCCTGCCTCTCTCTCAGCAAGCTCCCACTCACCTCCTCAAGCATTCACAGGTTGTCGTTAATTGCAGTTGGCAGCCACCCCAATAGAATCACTCTAAAAAATAGCCTAGAGCCAACCTGTACAAGGAAAAAAAAAGTATAAACAAATAAATCAGAGGGGCAAGAGGCAGAGCAGAAAAAGTGGGAAAAATGTGATAAGAAGTTTAAAATTTATTCCACTGCCTGTGATTTCAAAAGCCATGATAAACTACTTTCCCATTTTCTAGCTTTGGAGTCATCCATGTGGATTTAGGGGGCTAGTACCAAGAAAGAGCTCACAATCCCCCCAAAAAACAGTGTAGTATTAACTATGGGCAACTCATCTTCAAGAAAATAACTGAACTGGTAGAGGGAGATTTAATAAATTATAGTACTAAATGGTACTTCGGTGGCCTGGGGAAGTTAACTTTTTTTTTTTTTTTTTTTTTTTTTTTTTAANTATATAGTTATCCTGGTAGAAGCTAACCCGGAAACAATGTTGGATCCAGTTCTCTAATAATGCATACTTATTACAAGCCTACAATGGGAAATACTGAGTCAGATCAGAGACAGAGTGTGTTTATGGCTGGGCTCCCAGAGAGTGCAAATAACAACAATATACCGTGAAAGGCAGCAAATGCCCAAGAGAAGAAAAGATGGAATGTTATAGGATCTGAGAGGCAGGTACAGTATTTCAAGAAAGAGAATTGGAAAAAGCTTTCTAGGGGTTTGAGTTGAGTCCTAAATGACAAGGATATGGATGTATGGAGGTGATGAAAAAGGGTAGTACAATGTACTGGCGTGAGTAGAGGCAAAAGGCAGGAAAGGAAAGGATCGTAGAAGAAGAATATGGTTGGAAAAAAAGGTTGGTGAACAGACAAGAAAGGCCTTGAAAACCACCTAAAAGACTTTAGAGGATTTCTTTTTTGGTGTTTCTTTGTTTGTTTCTTCATTTGTTTATTTGTTTTCCTATGCTAGGGATGTACTTGTGATTACTGAGTAAGAGAGTGCAAATATTTGAGCTTGTTTCAGAAAACAATTGAAAGAAGACTGTAAGTGGGGCTGGAGACAACCAGTCTATTTAAACAGTCCAGGTGACATCTGCAGAAAGCCTCACCTGGAACTATGTCACCCTGCTCCTTTGGCGATCCCAGAACGCACCATTTGCTGCAAGGGCTAAATAGGATGGGTTTGAACAAGGAAGATGAGGGAGAGAGTGAATGAGTTAAGTTCTTCACCTAGGAAAAGACTGGAGTGTATAACGAGGAAGACGAGTTTTGGAAAAGGACATTGATTCCTACAGATAAATCTAAAACTATGTACAAAGGTTAGGTCATCTAACAGGTGGGAAATTAGGGTCATAGTGACTGACAGGATCTTGGAACTCTACTCTCTCTCTCTCTCTCAATCTCTCCATCACGACAGGAAGAATAATTTAACAGGTATATTCTCTTTCTCCTTGTAACCCCATACCCCCTGTAGCCTCAGAACATATGCAACAAACGTAACCTTCATCAAAACATAAAATAAAAAACCTATGTGATTATATATTATCTAGAGACAAAAATATCATCAGCTCATTAAAGGTGAATTGTTTAATTAATAACTTGGAAATTTCAGCAAATTACTTATAACTTTATCCCCAGAGGTAAGCATATTTAGTTTGTATAAACCCTTCCAGATACACGTAGATATATGGAATATAAGTCACTAGATTGGTAGACTTACAGATAGAGAAATATATATTGCCAGATAATCTTTTCATTTGCAATGATCTTATCATCTGTTCATTATCTGAAATAAATTCTTATGTTTGTTTTCTTAAAATGTTGTCATTGTTGCTTTTACATCTCACAGAGTCATCACAAGGTTAAAATCTACACCAAAATTAAAGAACTCTGTTTAGCTATCTCTTGGACCACATTACTGTCCTTACTTTAATTAGTTATAATATGTATATAGGACATTCACTGCAAGGGAGCTGGCAGCCTTGACAATCTCCAGGAAGTAAGTAGGAACTACTTTTAATCTCAATGCTCAGATTCATAAATGCAGGCATCCAGCAGTTCATAATGAGCTCAAGGTCACCTGGTCCATGAGAAGCAGGCCTGGATATCAAAGCCAGCAATCTGCAGACTGAAACTTTTACCTAAGGATGAAAATCTCTTCACAGATTGTTCAGTTTTACAGATCTGGACTTGAGAGCCTACTTCAACCTCTTCAGTTTACAAACATTGAAATAAGGCTGTTGAGAGGTTTTACAGCTTATGTGGGTCACATGGATGGTTGATGACTGATCAAGTTACCTCTTTCCATTGTTTTAAAACTAGAAAGAATACAGAATTTCCCTAAATACTGAGGAAAAAAGGTATTAAGGGATGTTCTTCAAAATTAAAAAAAAAAGTTAAAACAAACTCTTATTTAGTCAAAAATTAAAGTTCATTTAAATGAAGAAAAAATAGCCTTTTTGACTTGATGAAAATGACTTAAAAGTGAATTTCATTTTTTAAAAACTCAGTGTCTATTACTTCAATGACTTTTTAAATTAAGTTATTAAGTCAATACATGTTTTATGATTTTTAATTAACTTTACTTTTTAAACATTGCTTCAAGCTTTGCTACACATTAGAAACAGATTCTGTCAATGTGCAAAAGGATTCTATATTTTTTAAGTGGGGGTAGGTTGGAGAATTATGTGTGTAGGGATTTAAAAAGTCACACATCAAAATATTAATGGATGGTGGTGTTTCAGATCATTTTTATTTACCTTTCTCTTATCTGTGCTTGCTTATTTTCTCCTTTTTCTACAGTAAATATATATTTCTTATACAATGGAAAAACGACCTTGCCAGAGAATCAATGCTCTTCCCAACCTTTGTGGGAAAATAGTCATTTATTGTGTTTGAAAAGCAATGAGCTATTTACTCATTGCAGTACATACTGTGTGTGGCTTGCCTGCTTAATAACAATTCCAGCCTCTTTCAAGTATATCTTCCTATAGTGTGGTGTTTGCAAAGCTGAACATTTTATTTTTAGAGTCCTTTGCAGCAATGCTTTGTAGGGTTTCAGATGAGACTTAAGTTCTATCAATCAGATGCCCTCATGTGAAGCTAGAATTTGAAAGTAAGTTGAATGGGGAGGGAGGCAGGTTGTGGGGTGCAGATGAAGGCCAGTCACGGCAGGGGCTGCGTGTTTCTGCAGTGTCTGCTCCCCAGCCTCCTGCCTCAGCAGCTTCTTACAGCAGTGGTGGAAACTGTACTGAGGACAGCAGAGGCAGTGTGATTCTGGGGGCTGGGAGCTATTGCTGAAATTCCACCCACCTTTGACTTTTGCAATCATAATTCTTCTGATAATACACCTAGTAAAAACTCCATTCTACTTAAAACCAGCTATGATATTTCTGCTGCTTGCAACTGAGCATTCACCTGCGGTCATGTTCAAAATGTTCTTATATACCATCTTTCAAGTTCTTAACTCTACCACTACTTTTTCTCCTTTTGCAGTTACAGTATTTGCCTGCTGCAAAAAGAGAAAAAAGGGATTCGATGCCAAAGTTAGTTATACATTAGAAAATGAGGGGCACCTGGGTGGCTCAGTCAGTTAAGTTTCCAACTTTAGCTCCGGTCATGATCTCCCAGTTCCTGAGTTTGAGCCCCGCGTCCGACTCTGTGCTGACAGCTCAGAGCCTGGAGCCTGCTTTGGATTCTGTGTCTCCCTCTCTCTCTGCCCCTCCCCTGCTTTCTCTCTCTCTCTCTCTCTCTCAAAAATAAATAAACATTAAAAAAAAAAGAAAAATGAAAGTCTATCCTCATGCTACTCACCCCTCAGTTTATATAACAGAGTAATCCACTTTATTATTTTTTTTCTTTTTTAAAATGCTTTATTTCAGACAGAGAGAGAAAGACAGCATGAGCAGTGATGGGTCAGAGAGAAAGGGAGACCCAGAATCTGAAACAGGCTCCAGGCTCTGAGCTGGCTGTCAGCACAGAGCCCCACGCGGGGCTCGAACCCAAGAACTGCAAGATCATGACCTGAGACGAAGTCGGACGCCCAACCACCCAGGCGCCCCAGAGTAATCCACTTTAAATAGTTTGTTGTTTCATATCCTTCCAGATATTTTTTTTTATCTTGATAGAAGGTGTGAACACATAGAGAAGTGGGTTTTTTATTTCATTTTCACAAAAATGATGATACCACATATATATAAAACCTGCAACTTGATTTTTTAAAAAAACTTTTATGTTTGTGTGTACTGGCTACCTGGTTCTTTTGAACTACTATACATTATTCTGTGCTGTGGAGAAACGAAAATATATTTCAACGTTCTACGGATGGACATGTTAATAGAGACAATGTTGTAATAATAATTTATCATATATCTTTATGCATATATTTGAATATTCCTAAAGGTAAATTCTAAAATCTAAATGCAAAGCATTTAAATGTTGTAAGGTTGCATTTAGCAATGTTTTTAAAGAATAATGTCTGTTTTGCTTCTTACTGTATCACTGGTGCTCAGAATAGCATCTGCCACGTAGAAGGCACTAAATAAATGTGTGTGAAATGAATGCCAAGTGAATGATTGAAAATAGATTAGGAAATGCATTAATGCAATTCATCACATGAATAGATTAAAGGGGAAAAAAGTAAATACATACACAACCACTATGATAGATGTCCCCACAAGCCGAGTAAAACTCTATATCCATTCCTGATTTTTAAGAAAAATTATTCATCATGAAATTGAAGAAATATCATTAACCTGATAAAAGGACTTATCAGAAACCAACAGCAAATATATATTTCTAAATATTTATAAAAGAAAGGCTAGTTATCACCTTCAAGGACTCAATTATGAATAAAAATAAGCTCACAGACCTGAGATAGGAAAAGAAGCAAAAATATTAAAATAAGATATAAAATATTAAAGACCTACATACTTCCACAAAGAAATGCAAAGCAGTTCTAATCAAAAAGCAAAATCATCAGCCACACAGGTGCACTGAGTTTACTATGAGGAAGTTCATCATATTAGGGGCAGACCAAGTGGCCCAATTTTAATACCTAGGAATTGACATGGTCAGACAAGGAACTACACTCAAGGAAGGGGTGGGTTAGCCTATAGCTCTTCTGCCTCTTTTCCAATACTCCTGGTCTTATCAGCAGAAACAAAAAAACTTACTCCCTCCTTTTCCCTAGTGCTCTGTTCTATCATTTCGAAATGTTTCTCATCCCCATCCCCTAATTGTGGTCATTTGTAAGATAGGGACAGGCCAAAACCAAGACCCTTTTCAACTTCAGGAAACTCTAGGGTGTAATATCAAATTACAAGAAACAACAAAGTGCCCCAAACGGGAATATTATATAACCATTTAAAAACATATGCAACTTTATATGTTCTTAAAGGGGAAAAAATATCCGAAGCTATGTTATAATTTTTTTTAAACTTTTTTATTTTAGAGAGAGGGAGGGGGAAGAGGGTGAGGGGCAGATAGAAAGAATCTTGAGCAGGCTCCATGCTCAGCATGGAGCCCGATGCAGGGATCAATCTCATGTCACTAAGATCATGACCTGAGCTGAAATCTAGTCAGATGCTCAACCAACTGAACCACCCAGGCGCCCCTACCCCTAAGCTGTGTTAAATGAAAATCTAGGGTACCAGTATGTGTACACATGATTATATATGCAAATGTTTTTGTTTCTAACAACTTTAATGTGATCTACTACATATAAATTTACCTATTTAAATTGTACTATTCTGCTATTTAAATCTATTTAATAGATTGTACACCTTTCACCTATCACCATAATCTTATTATAGACTCTTTTCATTATCTGAAATGTAACTCTGTACACCCATTAACAGTCACTCACAATTCTCCCTCATCCAGACCCACTGAGTAACCACTAAATTACTTTCTGTTTCTGTACAGTTACCTATTCTGAACATTTGATATTGTGGAATTATATAATATGTGCTCTGATGTGACTGGCTTCTTTCACTTAACATAATGTTTTCAAGGTTCATCCATGTTATACCATATATCAGTACTACATTCCTTTCTATGGCCCCGTGATATTTTATTGTATGAATATATTATACTTTATTCATCGAATTGTCTATTGATGGACATCTGGGTTCTTTCCATGTTTTTGGCTGCTATGGATAATGTTTCTATGAGCATTTCTGTAGAAGTTTTTGTGTGAACATATGTTTTTATTTTTCTTGAGTATATATCTAGGAGTAGAATTACTGGGTCACATGGTAACTCTATGTTTAACATTTTGTGAAAGTATCAGACTGTTTTCCTAAGTGGGTACATTTTACATTCCCACTGGTAATGTGTGATGGTTCCAATTTTTCCACATCCTCATCAATATCTGTGATTGTCCATCCTTTTATTAAACCCATCCTACCGAGTGTGAAGTGACATCTCATTTTGGTCTTAATTGCATCTTTCTAATGAGTAATGATGTTGAGCATCTTTTCATGTGGTTATTAGCCATCTATCCATCTTCTTTAGAGAAATGTCAATTCAGAGCCTTTGACCATTTTTCAACCAGATTCTCTGTCTTTTAATCATTTGTGGTCATATATTTATATATTTTGAATACAAGTCCCTAATCAGATATATAATATGCAAATATTTTCTCCGATTTTGTGGGTCATGTTTTCACTATTTTGATGATGTCCTTTGAAGCACAAATTTTTTTTAATTTTAAAGTATAATTTATCTCTTTTATAACTTTCATTTATGGTGTCATAGCTAAGAAATTGTTGCCTAACCCCAAGTTTTGTGTACATTTTCTAAAGCACATAAAAACCCCTATGTAAGCATATGTGCCTTTTCCTCTTTAAAGATTCATGGAAATATTAGTAGTGGTTAACTTTGTGAAGAAGGAAAAGAGAAAGGAAACAGAACTTTATGTTTTACTTTACTCATGTGTATCGTAGAAATATTTTACCATCTTCATGTTTTACTTCTATTTTAAAGATTTTTTAAAATTCAGATTAATTACTAATCAAGAGCAACTGACCACTGTTGGCATTTTAGAAGGCCTAATAAATGACAATCTTGTTTTCTGCCTGAATTCAGAACTGAGGGAGATAGAGATACAGGAATCCGAGAGGTGAAAGCCATAATGTCAACCTGATTTCTGATAAGGCTGTATTGTAGGGAATGGCTTAGTGTAAGAACCAAGTAGACCAGTTAAAACACCCTGTCCTCCCTCATCCTGGTTTATACCTTGAAACAGTCTACCTAAGAAAAAGTTTGAGTCTAAGAATGTATACATTTCATAAGGATCAGTGCCTAGCACTGATCAAGGGGAGAGAGAATAGCAACAAAAGAAAGGATCCTCCATTACTAGAAACTTTTCATGTATTAGCTTCACTCAATAGAAAATTGTGAATGGATGCCTTTCATCTACCAACCACTTAAGTCATCCTATTTCCATGGCAAGAACTAATGGCTGAGATAAGAGGCATAAACATTTAAGAAAAGCACTGTCCATGAACTACGGAGAGCATGGAAATAAGCATCTCTCCCTAGCAATTACCATAAAATTTCAAGCTACAGTAGATAGAACTTTGTACCTAGATATTGTATATCCAATTGCCATGTACATTCAAATAATTGGTAATTAAGCAGCCAACTGAGGATCTAAACCATTTTGGAAACCCCAACGCATCTACACAGGCTTCACATTTCCTGTGGAGGAAATTTTTGGAAAGAAGCTCAAGATTTCAGTATACAGGATTTATACCCAGAATGCAGAAAAAAGACCATTTTAATTCTAAAGCACAAGAATGGAGCTAAAGAGCAGAAGTCTTTTCAATATGGAAAAAAAAAATCAGCAGAATAGTTACTGAACTATTCCCTGCTTACCACCATGATGAGCACTGAGTGAGGCCAGCGCTTTCCAACCCATATGCTGCAGTATTTAGTGCTCCAAGAGATTGATGCTCTCAGCCCTCATGAAAGATGGTCAGAGTGTGGAGTCATTAGAACCCACAGGCTGGTCACTTCCAGCCTGATTAGCCTTTCGCATTTCCCTGGTGGGTCACTGAAAGAACAAGATTTGCAGTGTTTGCCTTGAGATGAACATTGTTAGAAAACACTGTGACATTAAGATACAGGGAAGACTAAGGGTTTTAGAAATCTCACCATTGAGTGAGTGAGATTTATGCAAATAACAGTAGTTATTAAATGCAATTCAGTAAGTGCTAAAAAAGAAACATAAACAGATGAGAGCTTCATTTAAAGTACCACAATAAAAGCTTATCTTGGGTGAGAAATTACTATGTGTGAAACCCTGTGGTAAGCAGTTTACAAACATTTCCATTGTGCCTAAGAACCCTCCGAGGTAGGTTCTATTATAATTCCCTTTTACAGATGAAAAGATCAAGGCACAAAAAGGTTAGGTGGCTGGGTTTCCTAGCTAATAAGCAAAGGAAGTAGGATTTGAACCCTGCTATTTGAACCTGGAAACCTTGCCCTTAAGCGCTGATCATAGACAACTTCAACCATCCACTCATGATCAAGAAGTAGGTATTTAAATAAGGTGCTGAATTATGTCTCTCAAATGTCTTCTTACTTAATTCTTGGGACATTTGGTTTGAGTGGATCCTTGCCTAAAAACATGAGGGTAAATAAATAATACTGTATTTTGAGGGTCTAAGCGACCAATAAATGAGATAAATTCATCACATTCATTTAAGTGTAAAGCTCCAAATTGTTCACAGCTGAGCGGAATCACATTTCATGAGGACAAAGCAGGTAGTGTCTTTTTCATCTTAGGTTCTTAGTATCTAGTGTATCTGCATCTAGAGTAGATGAGGAACTCAACAACACTTGTTGAATAAATGAATGAAGAAATAAATGAAAGACCAAATTAAAATAGTTGAGGGACATGCAACAAAAAAATAACAGTACAGAAGATAAATGAGAACATCTCATTATCTAAAACAAAACAAAAATAGTGGTGGCTTCATTATTTCCTATGATACAAAAGTTATATAAAGTCATAGTGCTTAATGTTGACATTGAGCTTATTATATTATTTGAATTTTAGAATATTACATTTCCAAGAGATATAGAAGATATTTAGTCTGACTCAGTTTTGAAAGTCTCCCTGGTAGCCTAACAGGATATCATTAGGCCTCAATTTAACTGCATTCAATGATAAGAAGCTGCTTGTGAACAGTTTAAATTGTTTAACATATAGAAGTCCTCCCCGTCTTAACCCAGTACCTGCTTTCTGGTCCTAGTTCTACTACTAGAAACCATGTACAGCAATCTAATCTTTCCAGCTTATGATGGCCACCAATATTATCTGAAGACATTCATCATGTTTTCTTGTTCTCATCCCCGTATCTTTCTGTTTTCCTACAGTACCATTTCTTTCTATTGATTTCATACAACATGTTCATGTACGTGTTTTGCAACCAGATGGGTACATGATTAATGGAAAGTAGCCACAATCATGGTTAGAGTCTTGAGAAGTCCTTTTAATAGCACATATTTGGAAATTTATAGTCAATATTATGTGCACCTCTACAGAAATAGAGCTTTTCAGGTCTCCAAACTGAGAATAATATAGGTAAATACCATCTACTCTCTTCCTAGAATGAGGATTCTGCCAGGCATATCTAATATATATTATAATATATATATATTAATCTTCACATTTTCTTGGGACAATTTTTTTAACGGTTAAGATGGTAGTTTTACTTCATGTATTTTTTACCACACACACACACACACACAAAACAACAACAAAAACACCAAGACAGCATTCCAGTCACTCAGTGGAGAATGGATCGAGGGCAGCAGGAGGTGATGACAGGGGTATACATAGAGGGGTTGCTGTGGCAGCAGGCCAGAGGGAGAGGTGGCTTCAGCAGGCTGGTGTGGTGAAAGTGCCCATATGTACTTTCTGGAAGAGAAGAAAGAAGGAGGTGAGGAATAAAAGATTTTAAAAGGTAGAGTGGAGTGCTCAAGGTAATTCCAGAGAACTATGAACCATCATGGGCACGAAGATTGGCGGAAAGATGAGGCTAACATTTCCATGTTTCCTGCTTGCCCAACATTGTGCTAGTGCCTTATCTCTTGTCTCTCCTCTAGGAGACACAGTATCTCTAATCCTTCAAACAGCCCGCCATCCAGTATGGTAGCTACCATCTTGGGGCAATTTTTATACCTTCATGGCTTCCTCTCTCTCTTATTCTTGAGTGTGTGTTTATATACTCAACAAACACAACAAAATAATGCAACCTGACCCTAAAGTATTTACTATGAAACTAACTGAAGTAAAGTCAAGTTTCCAGGAATATCCCTCAGCCTGCCAATAGTTCGGTTCTGGCTAAGTTTCATTCCTACATTCTCGGATTTTTCCCCTCATTTTTTCTCTCATCCTAATTCCCTTCCTCTTCATCTTAAGTTTTCGAATATTTAGTTTTTCATTCCAGGAGAATGAAGGGCCCTACACATCATATGCTAAGTCAGTACTGTTGTAGAAAAATCAATTCAGGTTCAGAATATAAAAACAAGACTTTGCTATTTATACAAACTGCCCTGCAGGAAATAAGAAGCAATGAAAGAAGGAACCATGCTCCAGTTCCCTAACACATCTACATGACAGACTTTGGTTTATACTGGGCACAGTCTAAGATCCTCCAAGATTTGCTTTGTGATCGGGAGGGTAGGCGGTGTGACATGACATTCAGTTAAGGAAAATGAGGTCTCACGACATTCAATAGGAAAAGAAAGGGCGAGATGCGTACAAGAAGACATTGCAGATTTATAAAGGGGGTCTCATATCTATCTAGGAGGGTAAAATATTAAGGAGCCCTGTTAGTTGAGAATTTTATCTCTTTGAAAATAAGACAGAGTTTGTAGCTCATAAATCCTATTTCTCTCTTCAGTATAGAATAGGCTGTGAGTCTCATTTCTAAAGGGCAACTTGTTCCTTTACCTCTCCCTAGAGGAGAAGATTTCAGTGTGCGCTACATGTAGAGCTACTTTGTTCATTCTCTCATGTCCCCTCCACCTTTTGGCCACAGGGGACTTTTAATGCTTTAATGTGGGTGGAGAGTGGTAGTTTCAAACTGTTATGACTGAACTAAAGTCCCGCTAAAAAAAAGAAAAAAAATTCTATGTATTTAATTTGGCTCTTTAAAATTACGTTAAGGAATTGCTTCTCTCTTTTAAGAAGTCATTTTTTTTTTGCCATTTAGTAATGAAACGTAATGCACAAATCAATGTTAATTTATAACAATGGAACAATAAAATATTGATGAAATAAAAACCCCCAGACTTCAGAAATGAAAACAGGCATTTAAATCAATTCTTCACACAGCACCAAAGCAATCTTTCTAAAGCACTAACCAGTACTTCTAGCTTAAAACACTTCACTAGCTTCTTACCATTTGTAAAATAAAGTCCAAACTCATTAGTAACATGAAATATTTCCTTTGTAGTTGATTCTTGCTTATTGCTCATATCCCACCATTTAGATGCGATCTTGTTTCATACTCCAGCAATACCAAGCCGCTCAGAGTTCTCCAAATACATCAAGCAATTTTATGCCTCCTGGCTTGCATGTTTATCATTCTAATAGAATTCCCTTCTTCAATGTCCATCCAGTAAAATTCCATTCATCCTTCAAAATCCAGCCCAGATTTTACCTGCTCCAAGAAATCTTTGTATTAGTGCTTCCCTGAATGAATCCATCACTTTTTCCTCTCTCTGCCACCTTGACACCTCATCCATATTTCCATATTTTTATTGTTTTATTTAACCCCAATGTCTGTAGACTCTTCAGGAACAAACTAATTTTTGTGTCACAGTACACAGAACACTCTATAGGTACAGGTACTCCATTAAAAATTTAAGTTGGATGACAGTTTAGATTATCTGATAAAAAATACTCTATATTTTCATAGACTATCCAAAATGAAAGCAAATACTAGTACTTTAATGTTATGTAGCTCAGACTTGATCCCCACAGTAATCTTGCAAAGAGAGCAAGACAAATATTTTTACATCATTAATTCAGAACAGCTAGTGGGTGGAAGTGCTAGAATCAGAACCTAAGACTTTTGATTCCTATTTTGACTAATACTCTACATACTACCTACCTTGACAACCAAAAACTCGCTCTGAGAGACTTTTCTGATCAGGTAACTTGATGAAAAAGACCCCCATAGGATGAATCACCAACTATGCTGAGGAAATGAAGCCACAGGAAAGAATATATACCATATGATACCATTTATATAAAACTCTAGAATAGTGGTTCTCAGTCAGGGTCAATTTTACCCCCTAGGGGACATTTGGCAATGTCTGGTGACATTTTTGTTTGTTGCAACTGGGGCAAGAGTGCTACATACATTTGGTGGATAGAGTCAAGGGATGCTGATAATATCCCCTGTGGTGCACATGACATTCTTCTACAACAAAGAATTATCTGCTCCCAAATATCAATAGCACTGAGGCTGAGGTAGAGGTTATCTACTGTAGAAAATGCAAACTAATCTGTAGTGACATAAAGGAGATTAGTAGTTGCTTAGGGATGGGGGCCAAACAAAGATGGGAGGAAGGGATTACAAAAGACCACCAGGAAACTTTCAGGGATGATGGATACATTCATTACCTTTAGTGATCACTTCATGTGTGTAAACGTGTTAAAACTAACGAACTTGTACATTGAAACATTACTCATCTATTAATGCCTCAATAAAGCTGTTCTTTAAAAAAAAGTTCAAAAATTAAGTGACCGAACAACAATGAGAAAAAAATCTTTGCTTAAGGGTTCGTCTGTATGACTGACAAAATACAGGTATTATGGTATATCACTTCCAAGATTACATATAAAAAGCACTTTGGATACCTCTTGCTCTCTTTCTTCGACATGCACCTTGGAATAAACCAACTGCCACGTCATGACCAGCCTTGTGGAGAACCCCATATGGTAAGAAACTGAGGCTGCCAGAAACTGAGGCTTGCCAACAGCCACGTGAGGAGGATCGTCCAGCCCCAGTCAAGCATTCAGATTACAATTTAACTGCAACTTCATAAGAGATCCTGAGCCAGAACCACTCTGCTAAACCATTTCCTGAATTTCTGACCCTCAGAAAGAAACTCAGTGAGGTAATAAGAAGTATTTGTTGTTTCAAGCTGATAAGTTGTGGGATAATTTGTTATACAGTAATAGGTAATTACTACACCAACCTACTCCTCAAAGATGGTAGTTAGACAAAAGCTTACATTCAGTATGTATATTGCCCACACCCAACCTGACAGCTACTTTTAGAATGGCATCCCAGAGCCCACAAATGATCCAGTATGCTCTTTGGACAATGTAAGGAAAGGAAGAAAGATATAGGGTGGTCAAGGGAGTAAATGTAATCTGATCTGGTCCCCCTGGGTTTGTATAAAGGTGTTGGGAAAAAGACAGACATCCCTTTAATCCAGATCAAGTACCTGTTCCTTTTTGGGAAGCACAACTTGGAGACCTTAACAGAAATCTTTCTTACGTGATTGTTCCAGGCAAAGAGAGTAAGGGCTGGAATGTGATTCACGAACTAAGTAGAGACTTAATAGCCAAACAATTCACTTAAAATCTGCACTGTTAAATGCACAGCTTTGGGTCTCTAGACACTGTCTCCAGAATACCCTAGTTAAAACACCCCATGGCATTGATTAATAATGTTCATTTTCCTTTTTTCACAAAAGTTACAAAGAGAAGAGAAAAAATAAAATAAAATAGGGACAGAGTTTCTTTCAATTGGAGTGGTATCAAGGGCTGTTAATTAAAAAATAAACAACAATAAAAAAATAAAACCACAAAATGATTCACAATCTTAGCTGCATACGGGAATTACACAGGGGGCGTTAAAAAATACTGATGTCCAGAACACATTCTATATCTCTTACTTCAGTGTGTTTGAGGGTGAGGAGCAGTCAGCCATGTTATTTTTAAAAGCCCCCTGGATGATTCCAATATGTTGCCATGTTTAACAACCACTGAGCTGTGGGATATGAGACATCCAAGAACACTGCAAGAGCAAGAAGAGAAAGAAAAACAAACCACTGAAGTCAATAAAGTTGTCTCATCCCCTTCAAAGGATAGACTAATGCTCTAGCTGCCACTATTTACTTGACAACATAAACTCATCAAGCTATTTCAGTATTGTATTCCTCATTTTTCACAGCACCAAGCATGCTGTTAATGTTCTATAAATGTTAAATAATAACAATGGTTTGCTGTCAGATTTCTCTTTATAGTTGTCATTACTGTAAAGCTGGATGTCAAGGGAGAGATTTTGTTCAGTAAGTTCCAATTATTTGGATATCACAGTACTGTTCAAATCATAGTCTACCACAAACCTCAGGGCAGTGAAGGTACAAGTGGAGTGTCAACAGAAGCAGTCCCTGGAATGTCACCTTATCTTTCCTACAGCTATGTGACTCCATTGCCTTTCCAGAAAATCTGGGTCTCTGTCTCTCATTTTGTAGCTATCCTAGATTTCTCTCCATTGTCAGAATGTGCTATGATCTGAACCCAAAATCCAGGCAGACTGTCTCCCAGAAGTAGCTCTCTGGCTCTTCTCTCTTAACAAAACATTTCCAAAATCACCTGCTCTGAACATTTTGGGTAGTTGCTGTAAAAGGAACACTGAAGTAGGTAAAGTCTGTGGAACTCTCCAGGTGTTGATAAGGAAAAAACAATTAAGGATCAAAGCCTTAAGAAAATTACATTTCCAATGTCATATTAAATGACCTTTAATTGTGAGTAGCTAAGAATTATTCCACGTCCAGGCTCTCATGTGTCTATCTAGTATCTTTACATTACAAAATCCAAGCTTCTGCTTTGTTTTAATAATGTCTTTAGGCTTCCACTGGGAATTTCTTCAATACACAAAGATGTTAATTGGCGAACAAGAAAAGTATTTGAAGGACTTCATGACCTACAATTATTCTTTAGGAGAGTCAGATTTTTGTGTTAACATATGAAAGAATATTTGTGCCTCCTCTTCTCAGGGAAAATCTGTAGCCATAATTCTATCAGCATGTGGCTATTGTATGTTTTAGGATTTTGAATAAAAGTTTCTTCTGTCAGAGGTGGCATTCCAAGAAAACTTAATGAGAAAATAAAGCAAGAGCAATGCAATTCTCTTGTGAATGCAAACACCTAATTCAATGAATCAGACAAAAAAATGTGGAAAATGCAAATGAGATTCTGGCTCTTCATTTATGCAAAGAACTTTATTTTATTTATTTGTTTGTTATTTGGGTGCATGAACACACACACACATACACACACACAGGCTCAAAGTTTCAAATTTTCTTCTTTTCTAATTCAGAGACCAAATAAGTTCAAGGATGTTATATACTTTATTAGTAAAATATATTAGTAAAAAGGACTTTCATCACAGTAATACCACACATTATACACAGCCCTTTGAGAAAAGGTAAGGGTGTATTGCAAGGCAATGTTAATGTTTTGGGGTAATTTGTGTGCCTGAAGTTCCTTATTATAATACTCCGAATCTGAGAGATGTAATTATTATAGAGCAATAAAAGACAATTGTATTGAAGGTTTACTTGTCCATTACCTGGGTTTCAGGTACATTTTTATTGCTGCTCTGTGCAACATATGATAGAACCGTGGCACATGAAAGCACAATGACAGGGGCACCTCTGTTGCTTGGCTGGTTAAGTGTCTGGCTCTTGACTTCAGCACAGGTCATGATCTCACAATTCGTGTTTTTGAGCTCCACGTCAGGCCCTGTACTGGCAGTGTGGAGCCTACTTGAGATTCCCTCTCTTTTTCTCTCTCTCTAACTTTCCCCCATTCATATACTCAGTCTCTCTCTCAAAATAAATAAATAAACTTCTAAAAAAGCACAATGACATGTATGTAAGGCTTTTGATTATAGCACTGTTTGTAACTGCAAATAACTCAGGAAAAGCTAAATATCCATCATTAGGAATATTTTAAACAAATTATGCTATATCTGTTCAGTAAAATGTTCAGCAGTTGTTAAAACAATGTGATGATTTATGAAATTCTCTATAACAGAAACAGTTATATGAAAGTAAAAGGTGTAGTTTAGTATATATAATATGCAATCACCTGTGGGACTAAAAGAGTATTAGAATGTATATGTAACTTATATGTGCATAGGCTAATGAGAAAAATAATAATAATTACTATGGAGAAGAGGATTGAAAGAGTAAGAATTAGGGGCAGGAAGGAGAAATTTTACCTTTTTGTTTTGAGTTATATGTTGTCTGTGCCTTTCTTTAAAAGATTTTAACATAGATAATGTGACATAAATGTGTACATTCAATATTTTTACCTTATTCCTGTACCTGGGATAGGGGGATTAGTAAATATTTGAAGTTCCTTAATCAGAAATACATATTTGAATACTTATTAATAATAATTAGCTTTTAAAAGTGCTAGTCAAAAGCACACATTGCATAAATAGGCTAATATAATCACATCATTAGTCTTGTCTTCTGATCAATAGCAAAGGTTAAAGGTTATATTAGTTTAAAAAATAGATTATATTGATTTATTCATATATTTAATGAATATTGATTAAGCAACTCTGTGAAAACAAGTATTTTAGCACTTTCTCTATATCAGTGAACAAAAACACAGATTTATGTTCTTGTAATAATCTAATACATTTTTATAAGACTGTTTTCATTAATAAGATTAGTGGGTTTGACTTCCTTTTCCAGCTATGATGGGTTAAATAGTATATGACTTTCCCCTCAACACAAATAATTAAGTAATTGTTTGCAGACACTAAAAACCAGAGAGTCCAGGAAAAGCAAGGAGGCCAGGGAAACAAATAAGGTGACTCCTACTTGTTGCCCTGGATTTCTGTCTAGAGGCACTTTTCAGAAAGTAGCACAGAAATGGGAACCCCAAACAAACCATAGTGGTCTTACTGATCAGAGCCATGGAGGCACCTGAAACTTGCAGGAAAGAACACTGGAGAGGAGAGTGATACACAGAGGAATAACTCAAGAAATCTGCACAGGCAGCCTCCTGGGTCAGAAAAACTAAGGGTTATTGTGGGGCGCCTGGGTGGCGTAGTCGGTTAAGCGTCCGACTTTCGCTTAGGTCATGATCTCACGGTTCGTGGGTTCGAGCCCCGCGTCGGGCTCTGTGCTGACTGCCAGCTCAGAGCCTGGACCCTGCTTCAGATTCTGTGTCTCCCTCTCTCTCTGACCCTCCCCTGCTCACGCTGTCTCTCTCTGTCTCCTAGAAATAAATAAAACATTAAAAAAAAAAAAGAAAGAAAAACTAAGGGTTATTGTAAGCTGAAAAATTTTCCGTGCTGGGAAACATCCATGCTCCAAACAGTGTGGAGACTTCACTGAAGCAATGATACATTCAATAGAGACTCCAGAAGGGCCATGCTTTAGTAACAAAGTTAAACTGGGTTTACAGTAAGGACTGCATAAGAGTCACATTAACAAAGCTTAAGAGCAAGCCTCAAAACTATCACACTATCTCATCTGCCTGACAAAACAAACTTTAACATTCTTTCTAAAAAAGACAACAAAATCTTGGGGCACCTAGGTGGCTCAGTCAGTTAAGTGTCCTACTATAGCTCAGGTCATGATCTCGTGGTTCATGAATTCCAGGCCTGCATCGGGCTCTCTGCTGTCAATGTAGACCACTTTGGATCTTCTGTCTCCCTCTTTATACCCATTTCCTCCCCAAAAGAATAAAAATGAATAAACATTTTTTTGAAATAGACACAACAAAATCTTGATTCTCAATAATGTAATATTACAATGCCTGGCATCCAAACAGTAATTACTAGATATGTAAAAAAAAAAAAAAGGACAGAAAGAAAAATCAAAAGAAATAATCACAGAATGTCAGAGACAAGGGAATTACAAAAACTTTAAAACAGCTATTTTAATTATGTTCTAATATTTAAAGAAAAACATAAACGAAATAAAGAAATGGAACCAGTAACAAATAGGAACTTCTAAAAATAAAAAAGTATAGTATCTGAAATGATAAGTTTGCAGAATGTACTTAGTATCAAATTAAACACTAACTCAAAGATATGGAAAAAAACCCCATCCAAATGGAATCATAGAAAGAAAAAAACTGAATAAAATTAGCATATAGTGACTCCAATGTAAGTACCAGGAACCAAGTACCAAGAACAGTACCAAGAGATGGAAGAAGAGAAAAAAGAATTAATGGACAAAATTTTTCAAATTTGTTGAAAACTGTAAACTTACAGAGATCCAATATGTTCAGCAAATTCCAAGTAGGCACATCATAGTGAAATTGCTGAAAACTGTCAAGTCTTTAAGACTGCTAAAAACAGTCTTAAAAGCAGTCGGAGAAAGAAGACACATTACTTAAAGGAAAACAAAGGGGGGATTACATTGATAAATCATCAGAAATAACTGAAGCCAAAAGACAATAGGATGGCACGTTAACAATGATGGGGGGGAATATCAATCTCAAGTTCTATACTCAGTGAAATTATACTCTGAAGATAAAGAGAAAATGAAGGGTTTTATCACACAAAAAGGGAGAAAAAGAGAGAGAGATATCACTATCGAAGGAAGTTCTTTAAATAGAAGTAAAAGAATACCTTATAGAAACTCAAATCCATGTAATAGAATGAAGAAAGCCGGACACAGCTAGTATGAAACTAATATTTGGCTTGTATTTTCTAATTTTCCTTACTTATTAAAAATAATAATATATTGTGGGGTTTGTAACATATGAAGGAATATAATGATTACAATGATAGCAAAAGGAACAGGAGGGAGAAGGGAAAATACACTGTTTAACATTCTTATATATGAAGTGGTATATTATTTTAATTTAGATCTGCTAAGTTAAAATATGATATCATAAATCTATAATAGCCAATAAGAAATTCAAAGAGGTAAATCCAAAAAGCTAACTATGATGATAAAATAAAATGATTAATCTATACTTTATGTATTTATCCAACATGTGAATTTTGTGTTGTTTGTGGTATCTGTTAACTCCACAAAACTGTGTGATCATTTTGTGATTTCTCTTTCTTTTCTTTTCTTTTTTTAAAGAGCAGGGGAGGGGCAGATAGAGATAGAGATAGATGATCCAAAGCAGGTTCTGCCCTGTCAGCACAGAGCCCCATGCAGGGCTCAAATCCACGAACTGTGAGATCATGACCTGAGCCAACCAGGGTCCCCTGTGATTTCTCTTTCTAAACACTCATTTTTACCTCCAATTTTGTATTTTGAATTTGGTGTTATTTTTTTCTTAAGTTTATTTATTTATTTTGAGAAAGAGAATGTATGTGATCAAGGAAGGAAAAGAGAGAAACAGAGAATCCCAAGCTGGCTCTCCACTGTTAGCACAGAGGCAGATGTGGGGCTCGAACTCACAGACCATGAGATCATGACCTGAGCCAAAATAAACAGATGCTTAACTGACTGAGCTACCCAGGTACCACTTATTCTTTTTTTCCTTAAAGAGAGCTCTCAGGATTATTTAAGCTTTGGTCTATGTAAGACCTGTAGGTAAGGCTCTCAGAGGGCCCATAAGAACAAAGAGTGGGTTCTCCCTCACGCTTTCAGAACAGGCAGTTTTTGTGCCTGCTTGCTGTTTTCTTATGTGACAGAATGCGGTCTAAAACTTGTTTCCAAATATACTACCCAGTAAGGAGGTTGTTAGGAAGGAGACCAAAAGCATGGCAGCCATATAATTGATCATCCAATGAAGACACTGTTAAGAGTGCTCAACTACTCACTGAATGGGACACTAGAACGTCAGGCACAAATGGAGGCTGGTCCAAGCAAACGGAACAAGCATCCTTTGCCTCCTCTAACTATTGGATGCTATAGAAAGCCTTCAAAAAAGAACTCTGATAAGACCAAATGGGCTCAGGTCAGTTTGTTAACATTTAGAATTTATACATGTATGTATATATACATTAATTTACACATGTATGTACAAAATATATGTACATGTACGCCTATGTGTATGTGTGTGTGCATGTATAACTATGTGAAGCTACATGTATATACATGTGTGCATGTGTGTATATCTGTGCACATATATTTATGCATATACAATGTATGAATGTGTATCTACAAGTCTATATGTGTGTGCATGTATGTGTATAGCACATGCATATATGAGTTCAAACTTTTGTGTATATTTATGTATGTATGTGTACAAATACTTGTGTATATACATATATGTGTGTGCATGTATATACACATGCATGTATATGTATTTTATTTTTTCAAAATAAAAACACAATCTGCTGATTTTTTTAAAATAATTTGACCACTGGGCACCTGGGTGGCTCAATCAATTAAGCATCTGACCTCAGCTCAGGTCATAATCTCATAATTCATGGGTTCAAGTGCCACACCAGGCTCTCTGCTGACATGTAAGAGCCTGGGGCCTGCTTCAGATTCTGTGTCTCCCTCTCTCTCTGCCCCTCCACCACTTGCATTCTGTCTCTGTCTTTCTGTCTTTCTCTCTCTCAAAAATAAACATTTTAAAATATTTTAAATAACTTGACCATCACTTCAGGCATGTCCTCTCTTTGGGAACAATTTAAGATGTGGTTTTAGTGTCACTTTGTACTCAAAAGATATAGATACCCAAGAACAAAATCAGGGACTTTTTTTTTAAGGCAGAATAATTACATTACTTGCATTATTTGTTTTCTGTAGGGAATCCAGTTGTCCACTAATATCACAGTAGGAAAACTAGAGACGTCAATGCTTTCTCAGAACCCCGTCAAGGCAGAGGTGAGAGTGGGTGATAAGGGAGACATGTAAAGGGCTCTAAAGGCAAGACCTACATCAGGCAGCTCTTCTGGGCATCATTGTCTTTGTGTTTGTATTCCATCCCCAAACCTTCTTTTTACACAACTATCCCCAAAAGGAATGTGCTTCAGGAGAAGCATCTCATGAAATAAGTAAATATGGCTAGAATTCTCACAATCCTGTATCTGGGATGGTTTCCTTAGACTCTAGAAGCCAGACGTTGCCCTAAAAAATCATTGAATCTTGGCTAAGTTTCTGAAATTCTCAAGTATCTCTGACTGATTCTCTGGGTCTATTTCCTATTTGGAAAGGCATCTATCATCTCACATTTCCCCAAATGGCTGCAAATTGGCTTTCATAAGAAGAGGCTCTCAGCACACATGCCAGTCAGTGCGGGTTTCCAAATACAAGGTGACAGCAGAGTCATTAGGAGAAAATATACACTTGCTGTGATTTCACATTGAAGTGGCTTTCAGTTTCTCATTTGAACAGTATGTTAAAGGCAGTGAAAACTGAAAAGGTGCAACAGAGAAAACAAAACTGTTCAATCTTAAGTGACCATGATTAAATCAACATTTAGATTAAGAATGATTTTTTGAAAAAAAAAAAAAAAAGATTCTACTGGGGGTGCCTGGCTCAGGCGATGGAGCATGCAACTCTTGATCTTGAGGTTGTGGATTCAAACCCCATGTTGAGTATGGAGATTACTTAAAAATAGACTCTTTTGTCTATGACTGTAATGAAAAATAGATTCAAAAACAGTTTGTTTTAATAGAAGTTGGAATGCAGGAGTGCAGTCCACAGAATTGTTTGATTTTTGTGTGTGTGTGTGGGGGGCTTTACTAAAAATGGTATTAGGTTTATTTTCTGTTTTTGTCAATATTTCTAATATTCCTTGTACCAAGTCCAGTGTCTGTCATTGTTCCCATTGTCACCAATAACTCTGAAGGGACATTTTCTATGGAATGAATGAATGAGTGAATGAATGACTCTGAAGGGACATTTTCTATGGAATGAATGAATGAGTGAATGAATGACTCTGAAGGGACATTTTCTATGGAATGAATGAATGAGTGAATGAATGAATGAATGAATGAATGAATGAATCACAGAAGTTTAGGGAATTGAAAGCTGCTGTTTGGCTCACCGGTCAGTGCAGGGCCTGGGTTTTGACTCAGGCCTCCCTCTTCCACGAGGTCTCTTAGTGCTGCTTCACTCTCTCTTCTGCAATTCTGATCTCTTTTCTTATTTTTCTTTTTGTGTTTATTTCCTTTATCTTAGGTACACAGAGTTAAGTTAATGATCCTCTGCCGTGGCACACCCTTATCCCTAGTTTATTCTCTTTGCTTTGTTTTATTTCATGATCTGTCTGGTTTGTTTCTCTGTCCCCTTCACATTCCTTTTCCCCATCTCTAGACACCTACTTTACTGTATTTAAAGTAGCCCCCTAATATGCTTTCCTCACATGTATCAGATTAACCCACATCCTTAAAATATTTTTGTGTTGAGGTGCCCAGGTGGCTCAGTCAATTGAACATCTGACTCTTGATTTGAGCTCAAGTCATGATCCCAGGATTGTGGGTTCGAGCACTGTGTTGGTCTCCATGCTGAGTGTACAACCTGCTTGGGATTCTCTCTTCCTTTGCCCTCTCCCCTACTTGTGCTGTCTCTAAAATTAAAAAAAAAAAAAAAAAATGGGCACCTGGGTGGCTCAGTTGGTTAAGCATCCAACTTCAGCTCAGGTCATGACCTCACAGTTCATGAGTTCAAGCTCTGCCTCAGGGCTCTCTGCTATCAGCGCAGAGCCGGTTTCAGATCCTCTGTTCCTCTCTCTCTTTGTTCCTGCCCCACTCATGCTTTCTCCTTCTCTCAAAAACAAATAAACATTGGGGTGCCTGGGTGTTGGTTGAGTGTCCGGCTTCAGCTCAGGTCATGATCTTGCAGTTCATGTGTTTGAGTCCCATATTGGCCTCTGCACTGAGGGCTTAGAGCCTGGAAACTGCTTCATATTCTGTGTCTCCCTGTCTCTCTGCCCCTTTCCTGCTCATGCTCTGCCTCTCTCTCTCTCTCTCTCTCTCTCAAATGAAACATTTTAAAAAATTTTAATGAACACTTAAAAAGTTAAAAAACAAAATCAAAAATTTTTTAATGAAATAATTGTTTTACAAAACTTCATAAATGATATTAGATTTAAATACCATTATGTATTAAGTTTTTTTTAACTCATACTATTTGTGAGTTCTAACCACACTGTTCTTTGTTAATGTAGCTGATTAATTTCAAAAGCAACAGAGTAATCACCATGTGGTTATAGCCACTTCAGATCCCATTCCCTTAGAGACTATCACCTACCAAGGACCAAATTCTGCCCAATGAAAATGCTGCTGTGAACTTCCTCAGACACATCGCCTTATGGGTCTGTGCCAGAGTTTCTCTGAGGCATATACACAAGAATGGGTGTGTGAGGTCTAAAGGTACTTCCATATTTAATGTCGTGAAGCACTGTCAGGATGGACACTCCTCAAACAACCACATATATGAATTCCTACCAGCATGGCCTCTCCATCCTCACCGTGAATTTCTCACTTAGCATGTTTGGCAAAATTAGTGTTTATAAATTTAATTTGCATTTCTCCAATTATTAAAAAATTGAACATCTCTTCATATGCTTCTTAGCCATTTAACTTCTTCTTCTCTGAATTATCTATTCCTTATCTTTGTCCAGTTTTCTATTGGGTTTTGTTTTTTCCTTGCAAAACTACAGACATTTTCTCTATGTTCTAAGTATTTATCCTTTCTTAGATTTTAGAAGTTGAAAATATCTTTGTCTCAATATAATATCCCATTTTAACTTGCTTATGGTAAATTTTGTTTAGACAAAAAAGTTAATTTGAGGTAAAATTCAAACACATAAGTTTTACCTGATGGTTTCTGCTTTCAGGAATCTCATCTTTTAAAAAAAAATCCTCCACAATCCAAGTTAATAAAGATATTATCATATTACATTTAGCTTTATAACTTTATCAATCTAAATCTTTAATTCATCTGAGGTTCATATAGTATTAATGATCCAATTTTATTTTTTCTCTCTATAGAGAAACAGTTTATCCAAGATTATCTATGAATAACCTATCCTCTATCTACTGATTTGTAATGCTATCACTATCATGACACAAATTCCCATATGTATGGACCATACTTTTCTATTAGTCAACTCTCTTACTCTGTGCCAGTACCATTTTGTTTTATTTCTTTGTAATACATCCAGTGTTTGATAAGAGCTTATGTTTATTCATAGATTTTTATTTTTTCATCTAAATTTTAGAAAACCATATTTTCAGAGTTCATGAAAGAATCCTTTAGGAATTCCAGCTGGAATTGCATTGAGTTTGAGATTAATTTGGAAGTTGGGTGGAGATATACATCTTGACTATGTTACATGACTTCATCCTTGAATATACTGTCTCTTGACTTAACTTACTAAGTTTTATTTTACAACTTACAACTTTAAAAAATTTTTCTACTTGAAGATCTTATACATTCTATTAGGATCATTCTTGAACATTTTATGCTTTCTGTTGTTATTATGAAAGATATCTTATTTTCTTATATTTTTACTTTTTATTATATTTTCGAAGAGAATGCATATAGAATTCTATATGTGAAACCTGTACCCACCGTTATTGATTTAGGTATTTTCTCCCTTCCATTAACTCTTTTTTCTCTTTCTGTGATTAACTAATGTCACTAACATTTTTACCTCTAGCTTTCATATTTTTTAATTTTTCTTTCATTCTTCCCATTTTTTATTGTCCTTTTCTGATGCCTTACAGAGTCTTTCAATCTGATCTTCCACTTTACTGTTCTTATTCTTCACTTTAGCTCATCCATTGAGTTACTTCAACAGCAAAAGTTAACTGAAGTCCACTGAGTAACCCTAACTGATGCCACATGAAGTAAAAGAATCATCCAGGTAATCTCTGCTCAAATTCCTGATGCACAAAATTGTGAGATATTATCTTAAAGATGTCATTAGTTTGTCACATTCTGTTACACAATTGATAACCAGTTCATCATGAAATGGTGGTAAAATTGTTACTGTGAGAGAAAGATGAATCAAATTCCACTGTAGATTTTGAAAAGAAAATTAAAATAACCTAAAACTTGTTTAATGTAGACTTTAAAAAGAAAATAAAAGTCAGCCCACACTGGTCCCTGTGGCAGATGATCTCTTCCAGGCTCTAACCTCTCAATGGTGTCATAGGAGTCATGGCATCAGAGAAATGTCAAGCTCACAGGGGTCTTACACATCACTAGACTCATTTGTGTGAACCATTTGGGGGGCACTTTCATTCATAGTGTTATGGCCTATTTATTAACTGAAGTAGCTAGCCTCATTATGAATACATCAAAATGTGCTTGTGTTTGCTCTTTGGATTCTCAGAGTGATTTTTAAAACACCTTTTTGATATGCTAAGAGCCTCTAATGAGGACAGAAACCATCAATTCAAAAAAGACACTAGGCTGCAAAAAGAACAGCTAACTATCTTTTTTGCTGTTAGTTGACAGTCCACATATGGAGGTCAAACAATGGATTGTCATTTGTCAGTAGGCCCCACTAAACAATACAACCTACTACCGACCTTGGATAAAACAAACAAGAATTTGCCTTTAATTTGTCTCAATTATGTAAAATTCATAGTTTCCCAGAAAAGAGTCGAGTAATGATGTGAAGAGAAGTGGGGGTAGAGTTACATATCCTAAAGCCATTGTACCATGTGGAAGGAATAGAAAGGTCCTAGAGAAAGTTGTTTTTTTTTTTTCTATACTTAACCTCAGTTTTCTCATCCATGAAAGGAAGATAATAATACCCATTCTTAGGGCTAGTGTAGATTTATATCTAAATTGCCTGAGAAGCGCTCAATAAATAGTAACTGTCACTTTTATTACTACCATCATCACCATCAGTAATAAGAAAGGATGAATCTCAGTAATTCAAAACAGGGTTAAAACCTAAAGAGGCCATGTAAAGATAAACTTTTGTCAAGATGTCACTCCAAAACCAGTGAAGTTATATATTATCTAGAAAAGTACTAGAAATACCATGACTAAGTCACTTGGAGGCACCAGACCAGAATCTAGGAAGTCAGTTTAGGCCAAGTATTCAAATGGATTCAAGAAGTTGAAGAGCTTGTAGAGATAGCAAATTTTTGACTTGTACAGTTTGTCCTACTCTCTCTGACATTTTGAAAGGGCAATTTGCCTTGATTAATTCCCACTATAATATTCAAGAGTAGGGAAATCATTTTGATGAAGGGGCAATAAAAATAAAATGGGAGGGAGCAATGCTGTGCCCCAGAACTCCTCTTGAAGAAAGCATTCATTTTGGAAAGAATGTTTTGATAAGGGTAGCAGACATGGTTCATGTTCAGCCTAAATCTTCTCGGATCCCACAACCCTGTTTCTTTGTGCCCTTCTGTGCAGCTTCAATGTGCACTTGCCTCTCAGGGCCCACAATGGTATCTTTTCTTTGGTGGATTGATCTTAGGCAATAGAAACCCTTAGCCTGCACAAACACAGAGCCTCACGTACATAAGAGCTTATTTCTTTGGTTTGGCCCTTTGCCAATGTCTGCTAGTACCAGAATATGGAAATTTTTGCCTCAAGGCACAAACTATGAGGTATAATTTTTACTGCATAGGACTAGATCAAGTCTAGGGCTTTACCTGAAGTGTCACCTTTGCTTGGTTTCTTCTCTTTTTGTGTTCTACTCCTCTCACTCCTTTCCTAGTTTCTCCTGGGAACACCTTAAATAAATTACTTACACTATAATTTTCATCCAAAGGCTTACCTCTGAGAACCCAACCTAAGACAATGAGCCAGTCAGGTACTGGCTACCACCCCAAAAGCAAGCATAAGTAACAAAAGATAATTGCTATCTGCCTTCTACAATTAGTGGGTCTTATTAATCAGATAGCCTTTTGTTTCAGTGGATTTGAGAATATAAATTCAGTAGTAGTGACTAAGACAGAACTGGTGACTTATATGACAGAACCACTCCCCGCCACAACCACACATACACTACACGAATCATCTCTGTAAAATGTTAAGCAATGTCTGTATTACACTCTAAGATGCTTACACACAACTAGATTCTTTTGAAGAATGGAACCAAGTTCGGGGGTCTTCACTGGGATAAGCAAGAAACAAAAATGGAATTCGTCCTTGTGTGTCTCCACAGGGCCAGAGAATTATGGCACATTTCACTCTAGTTACACATATAAAGGATAAGATTTTAAGTTGTAATCAACAACATAGAATGGAAAAATAACAATAATACTATTAACAAGTCTAGTTGTTCTCTTTATTAACCCTTTTAGAAATCCACTCTTCCCATTTTAACCAAGTTCCACTCTGTCTCTTCTCTATTCTCTTTTCTTTTACCTTCATCTGGCCAATGCAAGTAATATAGATATGCAAACATTTCAAAATGCTTAAACTATTTGTACCATTTTACATTCTCTTATTCAAAGTCTAACATAATTAAAACCTTTGCTTCCTTCCTTCTTTCAGTGATCAAACACTACACTCTATCCTGTCAACTCTTCATCAGCTCTTTTCCCATCTTTCCATGTCTCCTTTCTTAGGGTGTCCTCCCCTATTCCTATAATTGAAGGCTGATGTCATCTTGAAAAAACATGCACTCTCTATTTTCAGAGGCTCTGTCATTAATGCAGCTGTCTGGCATCCTGTCATTGCCCATCTCTGTCAGTTAATACAAGAACACAAACCTTCAGTGACATTATGCAAATGTATAACCTTCCCTGGAGACTTTCTGCCTGGATGCCAGTACTTAGGTTACACTGAAATAACACATTGTCCATTTAGACAGCTGTAACCTATTCTAATATGTGTCAGAAAAACAAAGAAAAATTATCTTGATCTCATCTGCTAAGTGAATCTATAATTTCTCGAGTGGAGTAGTATCTTAAGACCAAAAGTCCCACAAAGAAAAATGCTTTGAAATACTGTAACCCAAGCCATCTAGGAGAAGCCCTTGATAGAAGGAGAGTTTAAAATTCTTTGAGCAAAATTGCCTCTTCTGGTCCTCCAGTAGGCAATATAGGCTTTTCATGATCCATACCACATCCGAACAGAAAAGGAAATGGAAGAAATCCACTTTTCTCATTTTAATCAACTTCTACTCTTCTCTCTTCTCCTCCCCCTTAGGTTTATCAAGCAAATGCAAGAAATCAAGATACACTAACATTGCAAGATAGCAGGGCATATAAGTTATTGTCATTCCCTACAATTGCTCCTCATGGCCATTTGAGCCACCAATATCCCTAGTCTTCCCTTTTATTCCTTCTTCATTGCACTCAACAAATATTTCTTAACTATTAACTGTTATGGAACACTTAATAAATCCTGGGAAAAATTCAGTCCTTGAATCACCAAGGACTGGTTCTCAAAGAGCTTACATCCTAGCAGAGCTCAGACATAAAATCAGTGGGAGAACACACACTGTTTTGATGACCAAAAGTGTTTCAGGAAACAGGTAACATTTATAAGCAAAGACAGAGAAAGAAGATTATAGTAATTTTCTTGTTGCCACTATAACAAATTACCACAAACTTTGTGGCTTAAACAACACAAATTTACTCTCCTACAGTTCTGGAGGTCAGAAGTCTAACATAAGTCTCAAGGAGAAAAATAATGAGCTGGAACCTTCTGGAAGCTTTAGGGTGGGGGAGAAGCCAATCCTTGTGTCTTTCAGCTTCTGAATGCTACCTTGGCATTCCTTAACTCATAACTACTTCACTCCAATCTCTGCTTCTGTCTTTATATCACCTTCTCTCAATCTGATCTCCTGTGTCTCTTACAGGGATTATTATGGTTATATAAGGCCCATCTGGGCAATAATAAACAATAATCTAATCTCCCGTTCTCAAAATCCTTAACTAAATCACAGCTGCAAAGTCCCTTTTTGCCATATAAGGTAACATATTCACAGATTCCAGGGATTAGGACATGGCTATGCCCACGAGAGGACATCATCGTTCAGTCAACTGTTATTCAGCTACAGGTCATAGAAGTTTTCTAATTAAAAGCACAGAAGCAGGTGGGGATATCACCATTTGAAAAATGGAAAGGTGAAGGATTTATGCACAGAGATAGAGAATCTCCATGTAAGTGGAAAACAAAGTGCTACTAAAGAGGCTGAGAACTTTATTTAAAGACAATTAGAATCAGTCAAAAGTATGGAGAAGAGTACTTTTAAAAACTAATGTGGCAGGTGCTCGCTTCGGCAGCACATATACTAAAATTGGAACGATACAGAGAAGATTAGCATGGCCCCTGTGCAAGGATGACACACAAATTCATGAAGCGTTCCATATTTTTTATAGAGAGCTACCATTACAACAATATTGTGTCTTCTAATAAATTAACATGGTAACCCTCATATTTATCTTTCTTCAATTTCTCTCAGGATTATTTCAGAGTTTTCAATAAAGTCTTGTACCTACTGTTAATTTAACCCAAGTGTTTTATGTATTTTGATGTGATTGAAACAGTTTTATTTTTACTTGATTCACTAATTATTACTCATATACAAAAATACAACAGAATTTTACAAACTGACCTTGTACAGTGGGGCTTTCTAAATTTACTTATTTGTTTTAGTAGTTGTTTTCCTAGAATTCATACGATTTTTGATGTACAAGATCATGTCCTATGTGAATAAAATTTTCTTTTTGGGGATTGAGGACAGGGTTGATTATAAAGGACTATGAAAAAACTTTTTGGGGTGAAAGGGTGATAGTTCCACATCTTGTTTGTGGTACAAAGTGTAAAACTCTGTGCATTTGTCAAAATTCATACAAATTTACATCTAAAAAGGGTGAATTTTACTATATGTAAATTGTACCTCAATAAATGCCAAAAGAAAAGATTAAAAAAAATTAATGTGGCAGCAATGTACAGAATTATTTGGAATTTAATGCTACAGTAGACAACCAGGTACCTTAATGCATGAGATGCTCTGAGTATAAAGAGAACATGGCCCTGGGAGCACGAAGAACAGGAGGGCATAGGCTTTATTATAAAAAGGCCAGCACTGGGGAGCCCAAGCCAACTGCTGCCCCAGAGAATGAAGGTTCATTGGCATCACAGCATTAGAGTTTTCAAAAGAAGTAAGCAATCAAAATTCTGTATAACAGCTCCCAATTTTTCAATATCAATAACTATTTAAAAATATTTAAACATTGTAATATCAAAAACATGTTTGTGAACTCAACACAGCCCACAGCTGGCAGTTTGCAGCCTCTCAATTAGGGGAAGAAACAATATTTTTGTTAGCAAATGGCCATTTCTGATCATCCTGTACTATATATTTTCTGAGTGCTCATACTGTTTGATAATCCAATATAGTTTTAAGAAGCTACATGTATTTAGAATGAAATACTACAAACTATTAACTGCAGAACAATTTTCAAACTCAAACTTAATATTTCACAGGTTAAAATGAAATCTATTTAATGACTACTTTATAAAAATTCTACCCTAGCAGGGCTTAGTGAGTGACATTCATAGGGAATTTGGCCAGTATAAGGTAGTTGCTTGCTGAAATACCAATTCTTCCAGTGTCTCATAAAATATAGTTTATATGTATAAGTTTTTTATAATGTAAAAAATTATATTTGTATTCCCAGATACGCATATTCCTAGTGGATTCGTGGTTCTCAATTTTTTTTCAGCTTTAATACATATGATAGGTGATGTTCATATGTTTACATTTCCATGGAGCAAGATTCTATGCAGATCTTGCTGAAACAAAGAAGTAACTGGGACCTGAAGCATTTTTTACCAATGCTTGTCAATGAATGTATGGAATGAATGTAATGTAAACTTGAACATGTGTAATGTAAACTTAAGATTCACAATCTTATTCACATTTTCTCACTTTCTTATTATAAATTTACTCATTTGGTAAATTTTTTTAATAATTAAAATTGCAACTTACACGTATTTAAATGATTTATAATCCCTCACGTACTACAAGCACATTAGTAACAGTTACATTCCAAGGACAAGGCTGAGAATTATGTTTCCACCAGATAATGAATTACAACTCAACCCTTTTCCTCCCATGCCAGAAAGCAGGTGAGAGAGATAGCCTTGGGTCCACCTTAATTTTTAACAGAAGGTAACTCATTTATAAACTCTGGTACTGTTGTTAGTAACAAATGACCTACAGTGAAGTTCACCCATTTTTATCACAGCTATATAAATGTGGTTTGACATCATTTTAAGAACTGCTAGCCTGTTAAATGCAAACTAATGTATGTTTGCAAAAAAAAAAAAATTCAATTTCATATGTTTGTGCTTTAAGCGGGGGGATAAAAAAAAACGTGGCCAGCATAGTAACTCTGGATCATCACAGAACATGCATCTGGAGAGCAGGATCAGTGCATATTAATAATTTTTACTATTTTCTATCTCCTAAAGTCACTGTATTCATTCTATCTATGGTCCAGAGTTTAATGAAAATATGAAATGTTATTATAAAAGAACTGCATAAGAAAATTCATTCACCATGCAGACCCTATGCAGATTTTTAAAATCTCATTATGAACTTAATATGTAATTTCTAATGTTTTTGTGCCTGGTGATACACATTGGTGGGAGTGGGGGGGAGGGGCAGAGCTGGCAGGGAAGAAGTGGCTGAAAAGATTTAGCAGTTTTGAGTTGATAGCAAAGCTCAGTATGAGTCAACAGCAGGGCAGGAGGCAATTGAAAAATCTCACACATTCTTTATTAGAAATGTAATGTTCACAATGAGTTCTCTTCTCTGCCTCTCAGACTATGCCTGGATTAATATGTGCTATTTGGAACTCACCTTCTTGAGTGGAATATAGACAAACAGAAGAAAATTAAGAGGAGTGAGGGGGGTTGTTAGGGGGCTTGAAATCATGTTATAAAAGAACTGCTTGAGGCCATTATGCTAGGTGACACAAGCCCTTCACAAAAAGACAAATATCTTATGACTCCATTTATATGAGTTCTTAGAGCAGCCAAATTCTTTGAGACAGAAAGTAGAAAGATTGCCAGGGACTTGGAGGAATGGGCAATGGGGAATTGTTGTTGAATAAGACAGAGTTTCAGTCTTGCAAGATGAAAAGAGCTATGGGTATTGGTTTCATAATAATGTGAATGTCCTTAACACTACTGAACTGTTCACTTAAAAATGGTTAAGATGGTAAATTTTATGTGTATTTTACCATAATTAAAAAATCAAAAAGAAATCTGCTGAAGGAAAAGAGAAAGGAAAAGGAGAAGAGAAAGATTCATGGTGTAAAAGATTTTTAAAAAAGAGGGCAAATCTTTTACTAAAGAATAACTGTTTAGAAAATAAATAAACTTATTCTTGTGACTTTAAGAAAAAGCCAACACCAACTAGTATTAGCTACTGCGCTACAAATTTTAGCTCAGTATAAATATGAATAATTCAACAGTCAGAATTTAAGACATAAAGACAGAATGAATTATTGGTACCTGTAATCCATGATATTAGTTGCCCTGGAATAATTCATTCCTCAGGAACCATTCAGTAGCAAGGAACCAGCTGGTAGCAGTGATGTAGTATGAAAGAAAGAACATTAGGGAAAGAATCAGGAAATCTATGACCAAGTCCATTTTTGTCACTTATTAGCTATGTTACTATCTTAAAATACCTTAATGTGTCTTAATGTCCTTATTTGTAAATGGAGACTTAGAAAGGATTTCCAAGTTAAATGGAATTTAACTCTACTCCACTAAATTTCTATTCAAATAATCAATTGTGGAAAATACTGTGTAGATATGCCATAAATTAGAAAACATTTGGCAGATATAGCACACCCGGGTCAGAGCAAATTAAGATTCCAAGATGCTACCCACACATAGCTCTTACCAGTGAGAGAGCATCTCAAGAGTAAAAATGCTTTTGGAGCATCACATTATCAACCTAATTATCAATTAACTTAAAGTCAAACCTGAATTCATGGCTGAGTCTGGGAAATAATGGAAAACATCACTTGGAATCACTGCAGAGCAATAATAGATTAGATGTCCAAGATTGTAGTTTAACTCAGAATATACATCGTCTCCTCTCTTTACTAAATCCCATTCAAAAGACTGTGAAGGATAAAAGATCTCTAAGATTATATGAAGGTCTTCCACATGAGCTATTTCAACTTATTTGTGGAAGAGAGAAAAACAAGTGGGAAAATGACAAATGAGCCAAAACTGTGGAAGCTGTAGCCTAGAGTTTAAACAAAATGGGATTCAGTGCCACAGAGTACTAATTGAGTCCTCAGACTTAAGACAAAGAGCAGATAAGACAAAGGAAGGAAGGGAAAGGGGGGCGAGGCAGAAAATAGGGTACGGTAAGTCTGTGTACACTACAGAAAAAGTCAATTCCGTTCCCACTCTACCCTCACATCCCCATACTTGCATGTAAAGTATGGGTAACTGACATGAATCTCCCAGAAACAAAAAGTAAACAAACCATTTCTAAACAGTTGTTTTTAAGATCTTGGAATAATAACTAGGATAGCTAGTGAGTGTGCTTTAATGTCCTTGAGTGTATCCATCTTGATTCTGACACTGTGATTGCTCTTTCAATCTAGTATTTTCACTATATATATATATTTTTTTCACTCCAGAAAAACAAAAGTGTTTTGTTACTAACCTTGCCCATATACATAGAGCTCTCACTCATCAGTCCTTTCTAGAATTTGACTGAATATCTAAGCTCAATATACAGAAGCTGAGAAAAACCTGTAACATTAAAGATAAAAACCAAGATAAATGACCCCAGATAATAGGGAAGCTATTTTGGTATCTTCAGAGATATTCAAGGGTATATTGCATGCAGAGAACAAGAACAAAATTGGAATGATGATTTTTAAGAGTCTTAGCATTTTTAGTAATAAAACTGCAAAGAAATTTTCACTATAATTTAAAAGGCAGAAATATTCTCTAGGGTTCCAAATTTATTTATTTATTTTCCTCATCATTATTTTAAACATTTTACAACTTCTAGGAAATATTCCTAGATATAGATAAACTATGGCCACGTTAATTTAAAAAAAAAAAGAAATCTAAAGCACCCCTTGGGAAGACATCAATGGGGAGGAAAGAACATAAATTGGTAATATTTAGAAAACAAGAGCACTCAAAAATTAATATGTTTTGAAATAAATATTTCAATTGATAAGTTGGAAGTAAGGCAAAGGAATCTCCCAGAAGGCAGACTAAAAGACAAAGGTATGAAAATTTTCAGAAGAAAGGAAGGAAGAGAGGAAGGAAGGAAGGGAGGAAGGAAGGGAGGGAGGAAGGAAGGAAGAAGGATAAAAGGAAGGAGGAAGGTAGAAAGTTAGGAGGGAGGAAGGACACATGAACCCAGAAGTACAATTATTTGGACTAATAAGCATATCAACAAGAGGGGGGGAAGAATACAGAAAATATATATATTCTGACTGCAATTTTAAAAAATACTTATCTGTGTACAGAGATCATACTCAGAGATTCTGATTCTGGATATCAAGGGTCTTATCCTGCAATTGTAATTTTCAAGTGCCTCAGATTATTTTTATTTTAGTGCAACTGAATTATCTTCATTTGGAAGGTTGAGTAGAAGTAAATGCAAAGAAAAGAAGGAAATTGATAAACCATAAGAACTAATGAGTTCTCTTACCAAAAGCATTTCTCCTATCTTCCATTCTTAAAGGCTATAGAGTTGTATGCATGGGAGAACATACATGCTTATATTTCACCTCAACCCTTAACAGAAGGTTCAGTGCAGACTCTATGCTTTGATTTTCAGACAAAGATCTCTGCAAAAGAACAAGTCTTAAGAAATATGTATTGGAGTAGATGCAGAGTTACAAGAAAAGAGTTCCAAAACAATGATGAGAACATCAAAATACTGTGAAGATACTGGCTCTAGTAGAAAGACCAGAGGAAGTGGGCTCTCCTAGAACTATACAAGGATTCATCCCTTCCATTAAAGGTAAGCCAAACCACTGGACCACTGATTGTCCTGTGCTTGACTGCAGAATAAGACCCTATAAAGTTTAAAAAAACTCCTTTCAAGATGACAAATTCTAGCTTCTTCTTGCTATGGTATGCTACCACTTCAAAGAAACTCGCATATATATATGTATATGTATATGTATATGTATATGTATATATATATATATATACACATATATATGTATTTCTTCAAGAAAAGCTATAAATGTGGGGCACCTAGGTTGCTCATTCAGTTACGTATTTGACTCTTGACTTCCACTCAGGTCACGATTTCATGGTTTGTGGGTTTTAGCCCCATACCGGGCTGTGCACTGGCAATGTGGAGCCTGCTTGGGATTCTCTCCTTCCCTCTCTCTCTCTTTCAGAATAAATAAACTTTTAAAAAAAGAAAAGCTATAAATACAATAGTGAAAAAGTGAAGAAACTGTAAGAGGTTACTGGATAACCACGTAGAAATTCTTCTATAAAAATATTATAATGTTAGGTCTCAGCTTATACTTTTATTGGAAAAAAATTACATACATTTGGATCAATATTGGCAGACAAATAATATTAAAAACAAAAATAAGAGTTTATGCCTTTGAACACTTTATGCTAGGCACTGTCCAAGCACTCTACATGTGTCCACTTATTCAAGTTCACAATAACCTGGTGGGTTAGGTTTTAAGAGGTGAAGTGACTTCCTCCTGTTCTCACAGTTGGGGTCAGAGGCAGAGCAAGAATTTGAAGCTAACAGTTTAGCTTCAAAATCCATCCTTTTAACTACTAAACTTAGGAGTCATAAGCTGACAATGGCATTGATTGCCGTTGTCATTATATGAGAATGTGATGATGGGGAGGTCAAAAGCTGTGGCAAAAAGAACAAAAATAGAAAAATGGAAAGGATAAGTGATAAGAACAATCATCTTAACTTCAAGCATACTGGAACAAAACATGAGAAAAATGGAGATAGAACTGTACAGCAAAATTATGCAAATTATCTTGGGTATCTTCCCAGATGTGGGAGTTAGGAAAATTGTGGCTAAAATGTCAATAATGTAACAATCAGATCAAATAAAGCGCTATATGGAAAGAAGATGTCAAACACTTTAAAAATCAACACATTTGAGAGTGGGATCATTTAAATGAGAACATTCCGGTAAGAATTAAAGGAAAAATAAATGAGAGAGTTTTGAGAAAGTAAAGAACAGCTTGTACAGCCTGGCTATGGCTGGTACACTTCTAATGCTCACTGTAAAACTACCAGAATGTAGTCAGGATAAGGCCATTATCTGTCTCTTGGGAAAAAGACATAGTGGAAAGGAAATGGGTTCAGACATGGCACAGAAGTGGGTTCAAATCCCAGATATATCATCTATTATTGTAACTTTATTCAAAATTGCTTAATTTTCCAAGTACATTTTTCATATGTAAAATGGAAACAGTATTCCTTACCACATCGTATTGCAATAATTTAAAATAACATGTAATGACACCTGGGTGGCTCAGTTGGTTAAGCATCTTCTTGACTTCAATTCAAGTCATAATCTCATGGTTCATGAGTTCAACCCCTACATCACTGTCAGTGCAGATCCTGCTTGGGATTCTCTCCCTCCCAATCTCTCTCTCTGCCCCTCCCCCACTCATGCTCTGTCTCTCTCAAAAATAAACAAACATTAAAAAAATAAAATAACACATAAAATATATAACAAGCCCATTAAATTTCAGTTCATTTGTACTGAAACTCTTGTTATGCTGAAACTAGAAGATATAAAAAACGTTTGACTTCTTTGCTGTCCCACTACTCCCTCAAGGTGGAAAAGAAAACACCTATTTCACTGAATATGGAACAGTTGGGAAAATTGGGTTCAAACTAGAAGAAATATAGAGTATTGTAGGTGGTAAAAACATGATAAAACCTTGGGAAGATCTATCCATACCATTTTGGAATATATAATAAAAAAGGAACACAGATGTAAGATGAATATGAGCAATGGCACGTTCTATTAATTACAAGTAATGTGTATTTATTTATTTATTTTTTTAATGTTTTATTTATTTCTAAGAGAGAGAGACAGCGTGAGCAGGGGAGGGTCAGAGAGAGAGGGAGTCACAGACTGAAGCAGGCTCCAGGCTCTGAGCTGGCAGTCAGCACAGAGCCCGACGTGGGGCTCGAATCAACGGACCGCGAGATCATGACCTAAGCGAAAGTCGGACGCTTAACCGACTAAGCCACCCAGGTGCCCCAAGTAATGTGTATTTAGAGTAGGATCTGCTCCATACCATAAATTATTAAAATTTTTATTCAGTATTTATTTTTCCTCCTCTATCTCATAATCTGATATCAAGAGTAGACATACTCCTAAATAACCAATGGATCAATAAATAAATTACAAGGGAAATTAGAAAATACTTTTATATTAATAAAAGTGAAAACACAATGTACCAAAATTTGAAAGGACACAACTAAATCAGGGCTTAGAAGGAAATTTACAGCTCAAAATTTTCTATATTAAAAAAAAGATTTCTAATCAATAACCTAACCTTACACCATAAGAAATTAGAAAAAGGAAAGCAAACTCAGCCAAAAGCAAGCAATAAATACTAGAATGGGTATAAGTAAGAAAACAGAAAAATAAGACAATAAGTTAATAAAACCAAAAACTGGTTCTTTGAAAACATCAACAAAAATCGGCAAAACTTTGCTTAGACTAACCAATAAAAAAGAGAAGACTAAAATTATTAAAATCAGAAATGAAAGGGAACATTACTACTGAGTTTACAGAAATAAAAAGGATTTAAATGAATACTATGAACAATTGTACACCAAAAAAAAAAAAAAAAAAAAAGACAACCTAAATGAAACGGACAAATTCCTAGAAAAACACAAACTTAAACTAACTCATGAAGAAAAAGTTTAAAAATCTGAACAGACCCATAGAGAGAAAAAATTAAATTAGTAATCAGAAAACCGCAGGGACACAGAAAAAGCCTAGGGACAGACGGCTTTATTGATCAATTCTACCAAACATTTAAAGGAGGATTAATACCAATCTTTCATCAACACTTTCAAAAAAATAGAAGAGGGAAATTTTTCCAATTTATTCTGTAAGGCCAGGATTACCCTGATACCAAAACCAAATAAAGTCATCACAAGAAAATAAAATTTCAGGCTAATATCCTCTATAAATATAGTCATAAAATTAATGAACACAATATTAGCAAAAAGAATCTGACAATCTATAAAAAGGATTATTTACTATGATTAAATGGGATTTATTCCAGGAATCAATGGGTCTTGAAATATGTTAAAATTTATCAGTGTAATATACATTATTAATAGAATAAGAATAAATACCACATGATCATCTCAATAGTAGGAAAACAAATTTGACAAAATCAAAATAATTTCATTAGAGAAACAATCAGGAAACTAGGAATAGATGGGACTTTCTTCAACTTGATAAAGAACATCTATTAAATACCTGTAACTAACCTCATACTTAGTGGGTAAAGACCAGTTCCAAGATCAAAATAAGGATGTCCACTCTAGCCACTTCAGTTCAACACTGTAATGGAGGCTGTAGCCAGGGCAATTAGACAATCAGTCAATCAATCATACATCATAAAAATGAAAAGCATTCAAATGGAAAGGAATAAGTAAAACTATCTCTATTCCCATATGGCATTATTTTGTGTATAGAAAACCATAACAAATCCAGAAAAAAGCTACTAAAGCTAATAACTTAGTTCAGCAAGTTTGTAGGATACAAGGATATGTAGACATGCCAATCCTACAATTAATGTAGAAATATATGAGACACGGAATAGCTAAAGCAATTCTGAGAAAGAAAAGCTGAGTTGGAGACCTCACACTGAGAAATTTCAAAACTTACTAGAACTCCACAGTAATTGAGATTGTAGTAGACAGAGACTAGCAAAGGTTAGTTTTCTAGATTAAGGCATAGAATTAAGTCTAAAAATAAACCTTTATATTTACGGTCAGTTCATTTTTGACAAGGATGTCAACGAATTATTGACAAGGGTGCTGGGCCCATTTCACACACAAAAGAATGAAGTAGGGCACTTATGTAATACTATACATAAAAATTAACACAATGGATCAAAGACCTAAATGTAAGAGAAAAAGTATAAAACTCTTAAAGGTAACATAGGAATAAATCTTCATAACCTTGGATTAGGCAATACTTTCTTAGACATGACACTGTAAGCACAAGTGACAAGGAGAAAAAATAATTCAGATATCAAAATTAAGTTTTCTTTTTCAAAAGACACCTTTTGAATGAAGTAGAAAGACAACACACAGAATGGGAGGAAATATTTGCAAATCATATATTTGATAAAGGACTTGTATCTTTAAGTTGTAAAGAATTCTTACAACTCAATAATAAAAAGACAACCCAATTAACAAATAGGTAGAGGTAATGAACAGATATTTCTCCAAGGGCAATGTACAAATAGCCAATAAGCACATGAAAAGATGTTCAGTATCATTAGTAATCAGGGAAATGCAAATCAAAGCCCAAATGAGTTGCCACTTTACAGTTCCTAGGATGTCTAGAATCAAAAAGTCAGATAGTAATATGTGATATGGAGGATGTGGAGACTCAGAACCCTCATATACTGTTGCTGGCAATGTAAAATGGTACAACCTATTTGGGAAACAGGCTATAAGTTCTGAAATGATTAAACATAGCGCTACCATGTGAACCAGCAATTTCACTTCTATGTATATACCCAAGAGAAGTGAAAACATACATCTACACAAAAACTTGTATACAGATATTTATAGCAGCCTTATTCATACTAACACACATGTGGAAACAATTCAAATATGCATGTGCTGATGGGCTGATAAACAAAACATGGTAGATCTTAATAATGGAAATTATTCAGTCACAAAAAAGAGTGAAGTACCCATAAATGCTACAGTATGGATAAATCTTGAGAGCATTATGCTAAATGAAAGAAACCAGTCACAAAAGACCACATATTGTATAATTCCACATATATGATCAGAATAGGCAAATCTATAGAAACAAATAGTAGATTAGTGTTCCCCAGGGACAGGATGTAGGGCTCAATGGGGAATGATTGCTAACAAGTGTGATGTTTCTATCTAGAGTTATGAAAATGTTTTGAAATTAGATGGTGGTAATGGTTCCACAACCATGGATATACTGAAACCCAGTGAATTGTACAGTTTAAAAGGGTGATTTTTATGGCATACAAATTAATTATGCCTCAATAAATCTGTTACTTAAAAAAAAATGTAGACACCACGAACATAAAAACACAATTCAGATGAAGAAAATACATTTTCAGGATTATATTTAAATATTTTTATTCAAAAGTGCATGTGAGGCACTGCCAGCCTTCCAGGGCACTCTCTTCCCAGATGCGGTCACAACATGGCAACTGCATGTAAGGAAAATGATGCTGTCTGCCCTGCACCCTCTGCTCCATCAAAAAATCATTTCACAGTGAACCACCCAACACCCCCCCAACCTTCTTCAACCCATCCCCCCACCCTTTGTACACTTTCCACTCTTCTTCCAGGACCCCTTCAGCTGCAGGTCTGTTGATGCAAAGCCCAACATGGCAGTGGCCGCAGCAATCTTGCTTCTCTGCATCCACCTTCTCCCCAGACTGCAGCTTACCTGCGGTTCAAGACCAAGGATGTCATCAGGCAACCCTGCAGGGACTGTTACTGGGTGAGGAGGCATGGGCACTGGTTCATCTATTGAAAAACAAAACCAAGACACAAGCAAACACAGATGTAATTCCTTTTGCTAAAATATGCAAAATTGCATCACTTCTCTGAGGAATGGTACCACCTTATAGAAAGAAAATAAAATGTAAGCATTGCCTAAAAAATTCTGTTTACATAAAACTATTACATACTTTCCTTGTATCAAACACTGATTATATATTAATTGTATTTTACTTTTTATTTTAATTATTCTGCTTGTAACTCAGTAGTGCTCTGATAACCAAAGCAACAAACATAAAAGAATCGTCTTTCTTTGGTATAGTCTTTGACAATTATGAGTTGGCAAACAACAGTCATAATATTATCTGAAGTCAGCTTTAAAGTTTTCTTAATTTTCTTTGCATGTAAATGAGCATGTGTACACACAATATTTCTTTCACTGAAGTCACCAAACAAGTTCCAGACCCAAAAGAAAACAAACAAGAATCATGTTTAACATCACCCATAGAGAAGATATTTATCAACATTGACTACATTTTCATTAAGTTTAAGTCTGAGATGGAGGATTTTCTTAGCAGATAAATCAAGTGGGAATAAGCTTGGCTCCTTATAACAGCAATAACAAAAATCTAAAATAGAAGTTTATACAAGAAGATACAAGTTTATCTCACATAAAAGAGACTCTAATGTTGCCAGTCCTGGGCTGGTATAGGCTCTCCACAATGATGAAAAAAGACAAGAAGTGTTCATCCAACACTTCTTGTGACTGACCATTGGCATTTAATCGCACAGCTAACTGCAATGGATACCTGGAAATGTAGTCTTTAAGTTAGGCTAAAAGATTATATATCAATACTACGGAAGGAGGGGAGAATGAAAAGACAACAGGTAGAAATCTCAGCTATGTGTAACAATGATAAAAATTTCTGTTGGCCCAATCAAGTCTAAACAAATAATGAGCACAAACAATGTAAGTTTTCTTGTCTATTTTTATGTGCTGGTAGTAATTATTCTGCAGCCATTTTACACATATTTTCCCAAAGCTGTGTGCCAGATCAAAAATCACTATGTTCTGTGTTTACAAATGAACATTACTTTGAAACAATAATTGATGAAGAAGGATGTTAAGAAAAGCAAGTAATCATCTACGTAATGGCAGAATCTGAAACTATTGTTAGGATGCCATGATAATTTCTCACTGGACCTGGAGAACTGTCTCCCTGTCATGGATTAAAGATGGCTATAAATTCTTCAGTCTCTCCTTCCATTGAGAAGTGGGCTTTGTTACCCCTCCCTTGGACCTGGGCTGACCCTGTGGTATGCTTCAATCAATAGAATACAGCACAAGCGAAAATGTGTAACTTCTGAGGCTAGGGCCTCAAGAGTTTCCTTCATTGCTTGAAATACCAGTCTGTCTTTTGAAAGTTAGTTGACATATTCTTAGAAGTCTAATCAAGTCTAAGGTGAGAGCCATATAGTGAAGAACCAAGACACAAAGGGGTTTTGTAGCCAGTACTAACTCTCAGTCACACGAGGAACACGTATTAAATGAGTCAAATTTACAGATGTCTGCAATGTCAGCTGATACCATGCTGAGCAGAACCATCCAGGTGAATCCGGTCAATCCACAGTTTTATGAAATATGACCCATTTTTTAAGTCACTAAGTTTTGTTATATTAATATGTAACTGACACACATACACCCTCCCATTTTAGATAAGTGATAAAATACAATCTGTTTTTGTCTGACTTAGATTTAAAAATTTGGGGGGCACCTGGATGGCTGGTTAAGTGTCCGACTTCGGCTCAGGTCATGATCTCACAGTTCCTGGGTTCAAGCCCCGCATCGGGCTCTGTGCTGACAGCTCAGAGCCTGAAGCCTGCTTCGGATTCTGTGTCTCCTCTCTTCTGCCTCTCCTCTGCTCATGCTCTGTCTCTCTCTGTTTCTCAATAATAAATGTTAAAAAAAATTTTTTTTAAATGTTATTGCCTTTTAAAATAATGATTCTTAAACTTGTTTAAATCATCAGGAAAATTTATCCTCATGAATCAAAAACTATGTCTTCTTGTAGCACTTGAGTGGCTCAGCTGGTTAAGCATCTGCTTTCTGCTCAGGTTATGCTCTCACAGGTTGTGAGTTCGAGTGCCATATTTGGCTCCATGCTGGCAGTGCAGAGCCTGGTTGGGATTTTTGCTCTCTCCTCTCTCTCTGGCACTCCCTGCTTGTGTTTTCTCTCTCTCTCAAAATAAAAACTTTTAAAAAATGAAAATGATAGCTGTTTAAAAAAAAAAAACCAAACTGGGGTGCCTGAGTGGCTCATTTCGTTAAGTGTCCAACTCCGACTTTGGCTCAGGGCATGATCTCATGGTTAGTGAGTTCTAGCCCCATGTCAGGCTCTGTGCTGACAGCCTGGAGCCTGCTTCAGATTCTGTGTTCCCCCTCTCTTTCTGCCCCTCTCCCACTCACATCCTGTCTGTCTCTGCCTCTCAAAAATGAATAAGCCTTAAAAAATTAAAACCAAGGAAACAAACTATAGCTTCTCATCATTAATTCTATAGCACCTGTATATGACTAATAGTAAACTGGTCATCAGGTAAATACTTAAGTGCTTTTGGGGGCACCTGAGTGGCTCAGTCAGTTGAGCATTTGACGTTGGCTCAGGTCATGATCTCACAGCCCATGAGTTCAAGCCCTGATGTTGGCTGTGTTGACATCTCAGAGCTTGAGGCTTGCTTTGGATTCTGTGTCTCCCTCTCTTTGTCCCTTTCCCATTCACACTCTGTCTCTTTCTCTCTCTCTCTCAAAAATAAACATTAAAATTTTTTTTAAAAAAGAAAGAAACAATGCTTTTGGACAGATACATATTTATAATATGACAAGTAAATGGGTGTAAAGAGTAAAGATTTTTTGATAAGTAGTGTAAAAATTTCAATAAAGGACTTACTCTTTTGGAAATTATTGTGAGTATTTTAAAGAGAATGACATTTATAGGTGGAATGTTTTCTTTCAATAATCACACTCACACATGCACACACACACAAACCAGGAAGAAAGGGAAAACATATTAATAATTTCTTATTTTGTTAGTCGTACTGACTTGACCTTGGATTTCTTACTACTTTTCAAAACGTATTTCCTGAAATGTTATGTAGAGTTTTGCAAGTTTACAAGCTCAGAGCCAAATTTCAATTTCACATATTTTTACTACACTCTTAAGAACAAAACTTTAGACTACAGAAATTTTTTTAGACACTTTCATGTGGTTATTTTGTAAGTTTAATAGTCCATGTCACTTAAAGTCCTCTTTTCTAATTTTTGAAGGAGATACTGAATCTATGCATGGTTGAGAATCCAATGTAAAGATTAATCTTGATTAGAATTTATGATTCCCCTATGCCATTGAGAGCATGTCATTATGAATAGCTCAAAAAAATATTCTTTATATTTTGTCTTTAAAAATTGAAGTTTAAATGGTGCCTGGGTGGCTCAGTCAGTGAGGGTCCGACTTCAGCTCAGGTCATGATCTCACAGTTCATGGGTTGCAGCCCCACAATGGGCTCTGTGCTGACAGCTCAGAGCCTGGAGCCTGCTTCAGATTCTGTGTCTCCCTCTTTATACCCCCTCAACTGCTCAAACTCTCTCTCTTTCAAAAATAAACAAACATTAAAATTTTTTTTTTAATTTGAGGCTTAAAAATAAAAGCATTTTCATTTAATAATATCTCCTTATTTAAAAATGTAAATAGCCTCTTTCAAGAAATAGTTCACCGCCTTAAAATCATATGAAGGAAGGATAATAAATAATCTAAGTTATTATCAGAACTACATTATAGTTGCATCTTGGTGTACAAAAGCATTCCATAATTTTAAGAGAGTATATAGCATTTATTAAAGATATTATTCATTAGATTTACCTTTGATTACATGGCATTTATAAAATATTTCAAATTTAGATAGGTTGTAAATTTTTTGACAATTATATGACAATTATTGGATATCTGTGTTTTAGAACTGGAGAGCTTCTGGAGATGCCATTCATTTCTAAAATATCAGACCTATTTGATGTCAAAAACTCTTCTCATTTCTCTTGACAGCCAATAACTTTGTCTGCTTTGGTCAAGTACACATATCAGATGTTTATCCCCCCTGAGAGAATAAGCAAGCCCTGAATTTACAAAGGCTAATATATTGTCAAAAGCCTCCTAAATTATAATTCCTTAGATCTACAGAGTATCTAACAATTTACACATGCATTATTACTTGATATACAAAACCATCCTGGGATAATAAAAGATTATTAGTTTTTGACACAGGTAAAAAAAAAAACAAACCCAAGACTTTGAAAGGCCTTGTCCTGGTTGACAGTAAATGGCCCAGTGGAACTCAATCCAGAACTTACGTCTCTTGGTCTAATGCTCTTGCTACTATATTATGCTGCTTCAAACCACACAATATACTTTAACTTGAAAGATTGATAGCAGAACCTACAACTGCTGACTTAAAGAGGAAAGTGTAAATTTATTTTATGTGGTGTTAGAAATTACAGAATATTGTAAAGGACAGGAACATAAAGTGTGGTTATTGTCAAAAAGAGCCTTTGCGAAACCAGTGCTGAGAAGAACATATATTTCCTTTCTGGGTGTCTTCTGATTCACATATGCTTAGTGTACTCAGAAAAAAGAAATTTTTTACTACCATCTCCTCTGCAGAATGAATATTGCTACAGAAGAGCAAAATACATGCTATTTTCTCTCATGAATCAAAAATATTACTAAATTCGGATTTCAGAGTCACCATAGGTTGGCAGTGATAATATAAGCCAAAAGGAATCCTTCTTTGTTAAGAAAAAAATATAATGTTTTCCAGATTATGTTCTCAATACATAAAATAAACATAAATATTTGGCAAAATGTTATATTTGAACCCTGTATCAGAGATACTTAAATTTGTTCTGATAGAGACAGAAATGCTTGACATCTTCAGTCGTGGATATGAGTGTGCTCTGATTTAAGAGTGGCAGTCACCAATCTTATTATCAGGAGATGGGTGATTTAATTTAATACATCCTTGACTTTTATGTGGCAGAAATATGTAGCAAAGCTCCAAGAAATTGAGAAACATTGTACTGGCCCAACCATGCCTGGCAGTGATTTGAAATTAGGTAGAGCAGAATCCTTCAAGCCATAGAGTACATCTACATAAATATCAGGAACTTCTATATGATTGCATCAGCTCTTATCTGTATAATAGCAAAAACCCAGCAGCTGAAGCCAGCAAACTCATCAATGCCACAGTGAAACTGGCTGTACTCATAACTGCAGAAAACAAATATGCCTATCTTTCTCCAAGGGCGATGACAACTCAAGCCTACTACATTAAAGACTTGGTTCTGGGTTTTTGGTAAAATCCAGACAGCCCAGCACGTAAATATTTCTCCAAAAATTTGAATTTACTTTTTTCACTAGATGGGACAAGTCTGCTTCTTTTATGCATTCTTTTGTTACTAAAATATTTTTTACTTAGTAAGCAAGAAACTTCTCTGAAATGACCTATGAGAGGGTAAAAATGTATTTTATCAGATCTGAGGCAAAAGAAATGTATACAGGCCACTGTTCTCTCTCAAATGCCGGCATATTAAAATCACATTTCTTTCATACTTTAAAGCAGATAGGGGAGAAATCATAGTTATCTTTTTCAGCCATGCCATTTCCCAGCATTATAAGAACTTTGCTGTTAGCAGTGAACCTGGACATTATTCTACATGGGTTATATTTCTATCTGTTTCATCCATCTTGCATTGGAACTCCTGAAGATTCTTTTACTACTTAACCTCTCAGAGCCTCTCTCATTTTTAAAATGGGACAAAAATAGTCCTGAGGAAATGAAGGCTGTTGCGAGAATTACTTAGCACGTATAAAGCAATGAAAATGGTGTCTGGTCATGGTAGAGCAGGCAGCAAGAAAACATTCATGGCTATGGTTACTATGTAGTCTTCCCTAGCTTTAAGGAGGCTGTAGAAATTAGATCACAGTTTTTGTAATAAAAGCCAAAGCATTGTTGACTTTCACCAGTAACAAAATTAAAATTTGTTAATTTTTTTGATAGCTACATTAAGTAAATGTTGAAGTAAAAGCCAAATTCTGGGGTGGAAGGTACAGGAGAAAGAAAACTAATAATGGATAGGAAGGAAAAAAAAAAAGTAGTGTTCCATTTACTCAAGTGGATGAACTTCAGAAGGCTTCATAAAAGTAGATAATTCCAAGAATCTTGAGAAACATATTTTCCTCTTGGATGACAAAGCTAGAAAATAACTGCAGAGTACTGAGGATCAGAATTTTTGAGACTGGACACCATTGAACAGACAACAAAGGGATCTCAACACAGAGCAAAGCAGAATGGTAGTATCAAAGTAAATGGAAGTCTGGAGGAAGAAAAAAATAAAAAAATTTAAAAAACCCAAAAAATAAAAAACAATAAGTAAAGGTCAACACAGTCTTCTGTTCAAGATATAGGAGAGAGATGGAAGTAGATAACTTACTATAAGAAAAAAAAAATCTATTAAAAATATCTGGTGACAGAATTAGCAAGAAAAAACCACCCAAATATAAAATGGAGGATAAAAAGGAAAATCTATCAATCAGAGACTCTGAGCTCCATTTCTACGGTGTTTTTGCTTAGATGTGATGTAACATTTTAAACAAGACAACTAAAGCAGAGTTTTATTTTTAGAGATCCTGAAGACCACCTACAAATGGAAGTGATTTATAAAGGAACAAAATTTTGGAAAGGGTTCAAGACAGAAGAAGGAAACGGCTCAGGATCAAGATTCTAATTCACAATTTTCCTGACACTCAGCACATGCTAACAATTTTACTAGGGATGGTCCCATGAAAGACATACTGAACTCTTCCATTTCTTTTTTGTTCTATAGATTCCTTTCCTTCAAAAATTATTGTATATTATTTAAGATATTCCACAGAGGTAACCATCTGAATATGATACTTGTATAGGTTATTTACTACCCATAGTAGGCTCAGTGGCTTATTACCCCTAACTTCCACAATGTAGGGATACTTTGAAATTGAATGACTGTATTCTCTTACAGATGAAAAGCTACAAGATGACACTGAATAAGCTTATCTTACTTGCCAATTCTTTTTTTTTTTTTAAAGGTATAATTGAGGGGCTTCTGTATGGCTCAGTTGGTTAAACATCTGACTCCTGAGTTTGACTCAAATTATGATCTCACAGTTGTGAGATCAAGCACCGCACTGGGCTCTGCTCTGAGTGGAGTCTGTTTAAGATTCTCTGCCTCGTCCCCTTCCCAACTTGTGCTCATGTGTGCGCTCTCTCTCTCTCTCAAACAAACAAACAAAAAAGTTAAAAAAAAATTGACATGCAACATTATATTACTTTTAGGTATACAACATGATGATTCAATACACATACACTGAGAAATGATCAACACAATAAGTCTAATTACCATCTGCCTTTATATGGTTATATACTTTTTTCTTGGTAATGAGAATTTTTAAGATTTACTCTCTGGGCAGCTTACAAATAAGCACCACATGTTATTAACTATAGTCACCATGCTGTACGTTATAACCCGTGACACATTTATTTTATAACTGCAGGTTTATACCTCTTCACCCATTTCATATGCTCCCAACCCCCCTCCCCTCGGGCAGCTACCATTTTGTTCTCTGTATCCATGAGTTTTGTATGTTAATTTGTTTTTACATTTCATATGTAAGTGAAATCATGCAGTATTTGTCTTTCTGACTTATTTCACTTAGCATAACACCCTTAAGGTCTATCAGTGTTGTAGCAAATTGCAAGAAGTCATTCTTTCCATATCTTGGCTATCATAAACAATGCTGCAATGAACTTAGGGGTGCATGTAACTTTTCAAATTAATGTTTTCATTTTCTTCGGATAAATAGCCAGAAGTGGAATTGCTGTATCATATAGTAGTTCTATTTTTAAGTTCTTGAGGAATCCCCACTGGCTGCACTAATTTGCATTCCTACCAATGATGCACAAGGTTTCCCTTTTCTCTACAACAATTGTTATTTCTTCTCTTTTTGATAATAGCCATCCTAACAGATGTGAAGTGATATTTTGCTGTGGTTTTGATTTGCATTTCCCTGATAATTAGTGATGTTGGCCATCTGTATGTCTTCTTTGGAAAAATGTCTACTCAGAGCCTCTGCCTTCTTTAAAATATTTTTTTGGCTTTTTGCTATTGAGTTATATAAGTTCTTTATATATTTTGGATATTAAATCTTTATCAGATATATGAGTTGTAAGTATTTTATCCCATTCAGTAGGTTGTCTTTTCACTTTGTTGATGGTTTCCTTTGCTGTGCAGAAGTCTTTGTTTGGTGTAGTCCTGCTTGTTTATTTTTGCTTTTGTTGCCTTTGCAACAGATCCAAAAAAATCATTGCTAAGGCCAATGTCAAGGGGCTTTTTTTTTTTTGAGGATTTTTATATTTACAGGTTTTACATTCAAGTCTCTAATCCATTTTGAATTATTTTTTGTGTATAATAGTCTAGTTTTATTCTTTTGCATGTTGTTGTTTTCCCAACATCATTTATTAGGGAGACTGACATTTCCCCATTGTATATTCTTGACCTCTCTGTCATAAATTAGTAAGCATATATGGGTGGGTTCATTTCTGGACTCTTTATTCTGTTCCATTGATCAACGTGTCTGTTTTTATGCTGATACCATACTGTTTTGATTACAACAGCTTTCTAGTATTGTTTGAAATCAGAGAGCATGATGCCTTCAGCTTTTTCATTCTCAAGATTGCTTTGAGTATTTGAGGTGATTCATGGTTCTACCCAAATTTTAGGATTACTTCTGTGAAAAAGGCATTTGGAATTTCAATAGGGGTGGCATTAAATCTGTAGATTGCTTTAATATGGACACTTTAACAGTATCAAGTCTTCCAATCCATGAGCACAGAATATATTTCTATTTCTTCAATTTCTTGCATCTTCTTTAATTTCTTCTGTCAATATTTTATCGTTTACAGTATATAGGGCTTTTACCTCCTTAAATTTATCCCTAGGCATTTTATTCTTTTTGATATAATTGTAAGTGAGACCGTTTTCTTAATTTCTCTAATAGCTAATTGTTAGTCTATAGAGACATAACAGATTCTTGCATAATGATTTTGTACCTGGAAACTACTGAATTTATTAGTTCTCACAGTTTGTGGGGAGACTATTTAGGCTTTTCTCTATATAAAATCATGTCACTTGTGAACAATGAGTTTTACTTTCTTTCCAATTTGGATATCTTTTCTTTCTTTTTCTTGCCTAAGTGCTCTGGCTAGGACTTTCAATACTATGCTGAATAAAATAAAAGTCGTGAGAATGGGCATTCTTGTCTACTTGCTGATCATAGAGGAAATATATTTAGCTTTTCACCACTGAGTGTGATGTCAGGTGTGGGTTTGTCACACATGGCCTTTATTATGTTGAGGTACATTCTCCGTAAACCCTTTGTTGAATTTTTATCATAAATAAATGTTGAATTTTGTCAACCTTTTTTGCATCTATATATTAATCCTTCAGTTTAACATGGTGCATCACCTTGATTGATTTGTGGATGTTGAATAATCCTTGCATCCTTAGAATGAATCTCACTTGATCATGATGTATGATTTTTGTAATGTATTGTTGAACTCAGTTTGCTAACATTTTGTTAAGACTCTTTGTGTGTATGTTTATCAGAGGTATTGGCCTGTAATTTTCCTTCTATTGTGTACTTGTATGGTTTTGGTATAAGGGTAATGATGGTCTTGTAAAATGAGTTGAGGGCTTTTCCCTTCTCTTCAATTTTTTGGAAGAATTTGAGGATAGGGATTAAATCTTTGAATGAACAGTGAAGCTGTATGATCTTAAACATCTGTTTGTTGGGAGATTTTTGATTACTGGTTCAATATCCTTACAGGTAATTGGTCTATTCAGAGTTTATATTTTATATTTCTTCATGATTCAGTCTTGGAAGATTATGTTTTTAGGAATTTATACCTTATAGGTTGTCCAATTTGTTGGTATATAATTGTTGAAAGTAGTCTTTTGTGATCTTTTTGTATTTCTGTGATATCATTTGTAACTTCTATTCTTATTATTTGAATCCTCTTTTATTCTCAGTGAGTCTAACCAAAGGTTTATTAATTTTATCTTTTCAAAGAACCACCTCTTAGCTTCATTGATCTATTGTCTTTTTAGTCTCTATTTCATGTATTTCCACTTTGATCTTTATTTCCTTCCTTCAACTAACTTTGGGCTTCCTTTGTTTTCTTTTTTAGTTCCATTAGGTATAATGGGTTCCTTCCTTTTTTTTTTTGAGGTAGGCTTGCATCCTGTGAACTTTCCTCTTAGAACTGCTTTTGTACAGATTCTCAAACAAACAAAAAAATCTTTTGGGTATCTGCATCTCATATATCTTGGTATTTTATATTTTCATTTGTCTTAAGGTATTTTTATGATTTCTCCTTTGATTTCTTCATGGACCCATTGGTTTTTCAGTAGCATGTTGTTTAATCTTCACATATGTATGATGTTTCCAGTTTTCTTCTTATAACTGATATCTAGTTTCATACTACTGTGGTCAGATAAATGCTTGATATGATTTCAGTCTTAAATTTATTGAGGCTTGTTTTGTGGACTAACATAGGCTCTATCCTAGAGAATGTTCCATATGCACTTGAGAGGAATGTGTGTCTTGCTACTTCTGGATGGAATGTTCTTTTTGTATCTATTAGATCTACCTAATATGTCATTTAAGGCAAATGTTTATTATTGATTTTCTGCCTGCATGACCTATCCACTGATGTAAGTTGGGTATTAAAGTCCCCTATTATTATTGTACTGCTGTCAATGTTTCCCTGTAGGCCTGTTAATATTTGCTTTATCTATTTAGGTGTTATGTTTGAATAAATATTTACAAATACCATTTCCTCTTGTTGTACTGACCCCTTTATCATTATGTAATGCCCTTGTCTTTTTTACAGTCTTTGTTTTAAGTCCACTTTGCCTGGTATAAGTATAGCTACCCCAGCTTTCATTTTGTATGGAATACTTTTTTCTATCCCTTCACTTTGTCTGTGTTTCCTTACATCTGAAGTGAGTCTTTTATAGGCGACATATATATGAGTCTTATTTTTGTTTCTTTTTGTTTTTTAATCCATTCAGCTATTTGTTTCTTTGGATTAGACCATTTATATTAAAAGTAATTATTTATAGGGGGCACCTGGGTGGCTCAGTCCGTTGAGCATCTGAACTCTGCTCAGGTCCTGATCTTGTGGTTATTGAGTTCGAGCCCCGTGTCAGGCTCTATGCTGACAGCTCAGAGCCTGGAGCCTGCTTCAGATTCTGTCTTCCTCTCTCTGATCCTCCCCTGCTAACACTCTGTCCTTCTCAAAAATAAATATACATCTTTAAAAATTCTAAAAAAATTAATTATTGATGGGTATATACTTACTGCCATTTTGTTCATTGTTTTCTGGCTGTTTTATAGCTCCTCCCCTTTCCTTCCTTCTTCTCTTGCTCTCTTCCCTTGTGGTTTGATGACTTTCTTTAGTGCTGTGCTTAGGTTTCTTTCTCATTATGTTTTGTGTATCTGCTATAGGTTTTTGCTTTGTTATGAGGGAGCTGCTCGGCTAGATTTCAGGTCTTTTTCAGAGGGAAGTGTCCCATATGTAGCTATAGATTCAGTGTGTTCCTGGGAGGAGGTGAGTTCAGGAGTTTGCTAGCTGCCATCTTGGACCACCCCCTCCACATTCTGGATACTTGCCAATTCTTAAGAAATTATTATAGTGTACTATAAAAAGGCACACAGCAATTATTCTAAATATTTTAATTTTTCCTTTCTTCCTCTTTCCTCAACCATGGTTGTAGGAGATTAATAGGTTTTCCACTTGAGATTCCACCTCCCAAAATACCCAACTGGTCATCGATTGGCCTTATCTTTTTATGTTATCATTGATACCTCTTTATCTTATAGTTTTTAAACACTCCCATTATCTCCCCTACATCTAGATAACTTGCATTTGTCTCTTAGAAGATCTCCTATCAATATTGTCTTTACTTCTAGGTTATAAGAGTTATAAATCTCAACAGTTCTACCTAAAGAAAAAAGTGCTTGGCCAAGAAACATGAAATTGAAAGCTTGCTGCTAAAAAGATTATTCATGAAGTACTGATATTTTGTATATAGAATACTATGAATAGAATCAGTGGGCTTATCTGGGCAGGAAATGATTCAGTCATTTAAAATCATCATTCAGAAAAGAAACTGTTTATAAGCTCTGTTAGTAAGTTGCCCTAAGCCCCACATGACTAACAAGCCCACCTCCCCGCTTTTTTTTTTTTTTTGTCAAAGGGTCAGCTTATACTGTTTAAGACAGGAGTATGTCCAATTATTTCCAAATAGCATAAGTAAAACAAAACATCATTTTATCAACTTGATGTAAAAGACATAGTTATATATAACTATATATAAAATATTTTCCGAAGAATGAGTACAAATGTCAAAGACATTGGTCCACTGCCTGCAGCTACCTCTGGGTAAAAATCACCAAGTAATCTGATGGAACCCTCAACACAACATATGGTAGGGGAAAATCACTTCATAGATAAGGAAGGTCAAAACCAAGTGCTTGCAGATGGGCATAGACAAAAGATGCTAATTCACTTCTCAAAACCTCACTCTGAGGGAAAACAATTGCCACAGAAGAATTATTTACCAAACCAAAGTTATGAGTGATAGCAGAATGAAAACATTTCTCAGCCAAAATATGTGCAGATTGTATTCTTTCTCATGAAGCTGCTGGATGATATGCTTCATCATGATTAATGTGTAAAGCAGTGAACAAGGACCTCTCAACCAATAGAGGAGAGAAGTAAAGGGGTTTTCCAGGATCTGGGAAAGCTGGAAGTCACAAGGTAAAAGCTTTGAGATAGATTTCACTGGCAAGCAGTCCAGTTCATACTGGAGAGAGAAGAAGCCTTCAGGAGGAATGTTTCCAGGAAAAACTGAAGCTGGTCTGTTATCCAAATAAGTTTTTGTCTCAGAGAAAAATTAAAATTGTGAGACTTTTTTCAAAGATGTCAGAAAGTAGTTGAAGATGAAGACATAGGTTCAAACCTTTAGACAGAGATTTAAAAACTTACAAAATTTGGGGCACATGGGTGGCTCAGTTGATTAAGCATCTGACTTTGGCTCAGGTCATGATCTCATGGTTCAGGAGTTTGAGCCCCACGTCCGGCTCTGTGCTAACAGCTCAGAGCCTGGAGCAGGCTTCAGACTTGGTGTTTCCCTCTCTCTCTCTGCCCTATCCTACTTGCACACTCTCTCTCTCTTTCTGAAAAATAAATAAGCCTTAAATTTTTTTAAAAAACTTAAAAATTTAAGAAAAACAAAAAGGTTTATAAAAAGGAAATGCAATCACTACAAAAAATCTTGGAAGATCAGGGAATATGTCCCATAGCCGTCATTGTGAAAGCCCAAGAAGAAATTTAAGTTATCTATTTGGAAAGATTTGGAAAGAAAAGAAGAATCTCGGAGCGCAAAAACGAATGAATGAATGCATGCATGCATGATTGAATGAATGAATGAGCTACCATAATAGGAGATCACAGATGCCTAAAATAGATTAATCACAAGAATGCAGTACATGCATACTTACTTGTGTAGAAGGCAAATACTGATATAAACTCCTACCAGAGTATAAAGTGATTGCTTCTGAGTAGAAACTCAGAAGTATAGGAGTGTAGGACATATAGGAAACTAATGCATTTCAGTCTAAATCCTGTAGCATTATTTCATTTTTTAAACTATGTACACAAATTACTTTGCTATAAAATGGAAAATTTCAAAATACCAACATTCATTTAAAAATGTTTTTTACATTTAAAAAAAGAAAACCTTCCTTCTAATGACATCTGAATTTATAGAAAACCAGTATGAATATTAAAATGATGCATTTTTTTTCAAAAAGGTAGAGGAAATAAATCTGATAGCTTCAAACTACTGTTTAAATTATCTTGAGATTAAACTTGCTAACTTAGCAAATTAAACAGATAGCGAAAAACTCATTTCCTATTCATGGTTTCAGCAAGCTGCATTTCCTATTTCTGACTTGTCTCCTTAATGAAAGGAAAAAATAATTTTAAAAAATCCTCTAATAAAATATTGATAAAATGTCATTCTCTTCTGCAAAAGACAAGAATATCACTCAAGGGAAATAAAAAAAATGCTTAGTGAATATAATGACGAATATTAAGTCATCTGATCCTAAGAATGGGTCCTAGGTACCCTTTTAAAAAATACTTGATTATACCCAGAGCAAACACTGGTTGTATCTTCTGTCAAGCGGGAGTGGTAGACTTCTAGAAGTATGTCCTGGGTGCCTGGGTGGCTCAGTTGGTTAAGTTTCCGACTTCTACACAGGTCGTGATCTCGTGGCTCGTGAGTTTGAGCCCTGTGTTGGCCTCTGTGCTGATAGATAGCTCAGAGCCTGGAGCCTGCTTCAGATTCTGTGTCTCCATCTCTTTCTGCCCCTGCCCTGATCACGCTTTTTGTGTGTGTGTGTGTGTCTCTCTCTCATAAATCAATAAACATTAAATAAAATTGAGTATGTCCTGACATAGACATGCCCACTGGTGTGCAGGACACCACCAAGGCATTCCTCCTGCATATGTCTCAGGGTCCTGCCTTACCAAGAGCAATGCCTGTGCAATCTTTATTTTCCACTTTATTTCTTTACTTGTTTGGCTCTCCTGTAGACTGTAAGCCACTTGAGGATTGTAGCTGTGTCTTATCCATCTTAGTCATTCCAAGTGAACACAGCCTGATCTCCAGTAGCTTCTCAATAAATATCCAATGAATCGTAAAAATTAGTGAGTAAATAAGTATCAGACTCCTTTTCAACCTCTTTTGAAAATTTAAAGCCAGATATATATTTTTTCAAAAAAAGAGAAAACTCCTATGCACAATGCCAGTGAATCTTTGCATAGTCCTTTAACTAAGAGGATACTTACTGAAAGTCAATTGCCCTACCCTTTGTGCTTCTGTCACATAGCTGCAAAAGAAAGGTCAGTAGAAAAAAAAATCTTCAGACTTGGTTTACTTTTAAGACTGTAATAATTCCCTTTTAAAATGAATCAAGTATCACCCTTGCTAATCATTACATCCACCACCCAGAAAAATAATCCAACTTACCACCAGGTGTCAGAACATCAGCACTCACAGGAAAAGGAAGTCATTACAATGGGAACAGTAGCAATAGCAATGGTAAGGCACATGAATCATTGTATTCTCCATCCAAGTCCACATGCCTCAGCTTCAGAAATGCTTGTCTTGGGGAATCAGACACATTATATACACAATATATGGTCACATTTGGACGGACACACACACACACACACACACACACACACCCATTTTGCATTACACTGGGTGCCTGAATCAGAAACACAATTTTGCAAGAAAATTTCCAACAATAAATGGTACCAGGCAATGACTTGCAGCTGTGTTAAGTGCTAGCATAAGAATCACCTAGAAAGCTTTTTCAAATATATTTCTCCTTCCTACTCTTTCCTTATCTTGGAGGGTTTTTTTTTTTTAACCCCTTTACCTCCCAACTAAGAGGACATGACCTGCTAGTTTCTGTACCACGCCACAGACTGACTAGAATATGTCCCTATACTTCTGGCATGCTGTGGGGAAAGTAACAAACACAGGAAGATCACTTAAATTTTTAAGGCATGGTTCAGTTTAGTGATGGTAAATACTTCCTCTGATAAACCTTCACCAATTAGTTGTGGCTGCCTGAAACACAAGCTGAGAAAGATTTTAAGACTCTTTTTGGTCTCAAAAACAGATGTAATAATTAATAATATCTGCTGATGTAGAAGTGGGGGCTGTAGCCCATTTGGGGTAGATGTTATCTCCCCTTCTTGATGTCACAGAACAGTCCAATAAGCTCATTTAAGTATAAGATCACAGGCTCCTATAATAGCAAACACTTTGATTTACTTAAAGAAGCAACGTAGTTTGGGAGGTGGTTTGGAAGAAGGAAAGGAACACAGGTGCTTAATCTGAGCCCTGGCAGCAATGAGTGATTCTAAGAGTTCACTGAATCTGTTTCCTCATCTTAGCACAGGCACGGTGATCTCAGAGATCTCTATCAAAAGACCCAAGATCCTTTTCTCCCCCCTTCATCTGGTTAGTTTCTAAACTGTAAAAGCTGGCATGTTTTGAAGCTTATGTGCAAAGTCTCATCATTTCATGAAAATCATGACAATCAACTGAGGCTCATTTTCTTTTTCATAACTATAGGTCTTAATTTAATTGTGTACGGTGCGCACTACATTTTGTAGAGATAATAACGACAGGTGGTGACCTAGCTTGATATTGTAAAGAAAGCCTCCTCCTTCCCTCAGGACCAATGTTTACCATAACAATGTTTATATAGGCTTATCTATAACTGATGTAACCCAAATATGCAATAGCAGGGATTTAAATTATCACCATCCTATTGACAGACTACCATACAACTATTGGAAATTACATACAAGCATATTTAATCATGTGGGAAAAGTATGGAAGTGAAAGTATATTCTTATAAGAGCTCTATGTGTGTGCACTGGAAGAGCTAAAAAAAAAAAAAGACAAGAATGTTAATAGTGATTTTTCTGGGTTGTAGATTAATTTAGTATGTCCAAAACCCAAGTAAATAATAAAGGGGTGTATATCTCAGTGTGGAGGCCCAAGCAATCCTGGTATCCAAAATAAATGCATCTATGGGATGAAAGGGAGACCAAGTGTTTGCTGAATGGACAGGGGAGGCCACACAGATGGGGACCCTCACACATTATTTATCCCCATTTTGCTCATAATTCTAATATACTTCCTACCAGGTTCTCATTCTTTAGCAAGTCAAAAGAGAAAAAAAAAATAATTAGGGTAAAGTATTAATAGGAACAGATAAGTAGCGACAAAGTAGTGGCTGCCAAGGGGGGAAAAAAAGACAAAATGTAGGCAGAACTAGAAAGCAGCCATGTGTAACGCTGTGGACAAGCCACCTACCTCTGGCTCTAATGGAACCATGAAGAAATCATCCTGCAATAACTGATGCTCTTAATGAGGATTCCAACTATCAAGGTTACATTGTATTCAGACAAATTTATTTAAAGTAATAAAGTGCCTAATATACCTTAGAAATATTTCTTTCTAAAATTAATTGCACTGCGTTAGTGTTCCAAAAGATAAGCTTTTGTTAGCTGAGAGGTTTCCTCGCAGGTCTTGCTGAGCATCCTTCTTCAACAGCACAGAATGAGCTACCTCTATAGAAGATACAGAGATACAGAAACACAAATAACTTTAATGATTTGTAGTAAATAAAAAGGAAGCTTGAATCTATGATTGAAAAATGGAAACAGTTACAAGTATATCTATACAGAACTCACAAGATTTAGGAGCTTAACATCAACCAAATACTGTCAAAATAAATATTGAAAGAAATGAAGGAAAACCACAAAAAACTGCTTAATAGTGGGGGACAAAATACAACAAAGGAGGAGGGGGGTGAAGCTAAGAAAACGAATGAAGGAGAGTGAGCAGCAACCCTCTCAGTTGTTTTATAAACAGGGATTCAAATCAGAGGAACAGACACAAACCTGTCTAGGAATGTGACCGATGAGGCAATAGAAAGTGACTAAAAGTCAGTTATAAATCAAAAATGACAACCCAAATCCCAGAGAGTCTTAAATTATTTAATCCAGACATTATCTAACCCCTCAGATTTGTTTGGTGCTATGGTGTTCATCATTCTCCATTAGGATGAAATGTAGGACAAACACATTACTGGTTGGAGAGCATTTTCAGAGCCAATTCATCCTTGAAGGTCAGGGTCCACAGTGTATCACTGCATTTACATAATATATTTCTTGATATGGAAAAGTAACACGTCAATGAAGGAATTACAATAAAATTTATTTTGAAATAATCAGCAGACCTCCAAACTTACAAATAAATGAATTTTAATATGTTTATTAACTTCAGACTCTATCCAGGAGTTAAACTGTTCTCTAGCCACCAGGGACCAAACCTGGCTGGGTCCACAGTGTCTCCCTTCCCATGCCTTTAATATTAGTAATCTATTCAATTTCTAGGGATACTTATTAAAGAATTCTGCTTCCTTAAGAATATTTTTAAATGAGCTCATTTACCTTGTCGATTCATTCACAAATGAGAACACTTCGATCAGAGTAACCACCCCAGTTCTCAGGGGGTGTCCTGTCCACTTTTTTCAAGCCTTGACTATCTTGGTATTAGGAATAAGTCCTTCCCACCCCTACCCTTAGACTTATTGTTATGGCCTTTTGTATCACCTGGCCAAAAATCTTTTCTAAATCAAGTAATCCCCAACTTCTGCCTCCACAGCAATCTAAAAGTGAGGAGAAAAAAAAAAAAACTTTACAAAAAAAAGAAATTAAGACCTTCAAAAACAATTATTTTAGCAATATGTAGCAAGGTCTACCAGAGAAAGACAGCTTCCTAATTTGTTAATATTTGATTGAAAATTTGCTAGTCTGTTAAGACCTTCTAAGAAATATTGATACTAAAACGTGTTAAAGAAAATGCTCCAAGTATATATATACATATACTGTAGAGAAACTCAGTTACAAAGTGATAGTTAATAATAAGCAAGTATACACAATACAAATATGTACCATGAGCCCAATCTTTTCACCACAAAAGAATAATGTTCTGGTTTAAGTCATGATTTCTTGATGAAAAGATAAAAAGGGATAAAAATGTGGGAACTGACATCCACCTAAAGTATAAGAACCTCAACACAACGTAAGATGACAATTGTAGACAGAAGAATTTAACTCCTGTGGTGGTACATTCAGACCAGGTACTCTATTTTCATTACAATAAAGCCAGAATCGATTATTTTTGACAATATTCCTGGTTTACCAAAGGATGAGAAGTATTTTTGCTGGTAGCAATTGTGGATTTTTTCATCAAAGAACATTAAAAGGCTGAGATGGTAATGATCCTATTTCTAAAAGTCTCTCATTGATCTTTGATAGCTGATAATCTGAATAAAAAGACATGATGAATCAAAACACACACCAGTTTTAAGAGAAATCTTTCAAAGCAATCTCAGCATCTAAATGGTAAACACAGAAGGAATTCCTAATCTGGCATAATTTTTTTTTTTTTTTAAATTCAAGGAAAAAATATGCATGAATGAGTCTGCCTATTTGTAAAAATGTGTATGATCAAAACAGTGCAATGGCTGGTTCTCACACTGTGTAAGTTCAATTTGAAATGTTAATCTGGTACGATATTCAGCTGTCAAGAGGGAGCAACTCAAAGGACATCACACAATCTATAAACCAGCTGGAAGGAGCCATCCAGACTTTGCCCTGCCGCACCCTCTCTGGGCGATGATTAGACAGATCCTCATAGATGATATACTGCGTGCAGAAGCGCTGATCAGAGTCAGCTTTCGCATGGTATGCGACTGTATTGATGGTCTGAGTCACATCACTGTCTGGCTTGGGCTTTCTGCTGAGGACCTGGCCCCCAGCTGCAGCGACAAGCTTAAGAAGGTTGTCCTTTGGATGGTGTTTGAAGGTTCCCCCAAAATAGAAGTAACAGCCATCAAACAGCTTCGGCAACTGAAATAACAAGAAAAAACTTGTTAAAAGCAGATCAAAACATTTAAAAACACTGCATAGGAATGAGGAAAATAAAGATAAATAGTTATGAGCAGTTAAGAAGCTGCTTAAAAGAAGTGCTGGGATAAGCTGCATTTCAAGCACACTATTTGGGTCAAGAAAAAGACTTACACTTTATAATTTCCTATTTACAATTTTTTTCCTAAATCACCATCTCAGATACTTTACTCTCCTCAGATTTTAGGTGTGCTTTGCATATGCGCGTGTGAGCGTGTATGTGTATATTATTTTAAACAGCAAACAAACATTGCTCATCACACTTCTTTTAACAGAATGTTATTCATATTTGGTGGGACTTAAAGCCCCAGGAATACCTACGGTATGTGAAATGTGCTTCAGGGACCCTGGGCTACATTTAATAAAATTATATGAGTAACATCATCTGTGGATCTTTATCCAGTTCTGCCCATCCTTACTCAGGTCCCTATATGTTACCAACCTCAGGTCTCCAGGACAGCCTGTAGTGTGGCCTCCAGAGTTCCATAACATATTCAGATATGTTATGACGCCATGGCTAGGGATCCAATTGGCTATGAAACACATTTCTTCATGTTTTATTGAAAAAAAAAAAAAGTCTTCATAGTTGCCTTCTATGAAAATTCTTCTTTGTTATTTCTAATATGTATATATATGTACATAGGATAATGGAATGGCATTTATTAAACCTGCAGTGTGTGGCAATAAGGACACATGGGAACGAAATCCAAGCAGCAGCCATAAGTCTGCTTTCAAGTGACTTTCTGCATCTGAGACTTCCCTCCAGATTCTGAAAGATTTATGGGAATGTTCAAGATGCCAACAATCCATTAACAGTATGAAATTATCACCTTCTGGATTTTACTGCTCATTGTGATCATCTCTCAAAATCAAGTGCTTGAAATAAGCACAATAAAATTTTAATCAGTCACCTGTACTTGTTGAAAGGGCAAGAGAAGTTTTTCCTGATGGTGATGATATTAAGTCATAATACGAACAATGAAAGTAGTATCAAAAGAAAAATACCAGCTGTTCTTTGTTGAGCCTGCTTCGCTGTGGTCCTTCAGGAATCTCATACTTTTCCTCCTGTTCACATGCTTTTCTCTGTAGACATGCTTTCACCCCTAACAAAAAAAGGAAAAAAAAAAAAAAGAAAAAAACAAGGAAAATAAATATCAAGTGACTATCTGTTTCTTGCTGAAACAAGTAATTTACCTAGGTGATTTTTCTTCTCCATCATTGTTTAAGTATTGTTCTGAAACAGAAATACACACTTTACTTATGTTAAAACAGAATATAATCAAAATATTTTCCACATAAAGAAAACGGAAAACATTTTTCCTTCAGAGGACTGAAAAAAGTAGTACTGAACACTAAGTTTAGTTTCTTTACTGAAAAACCTAAATCAAGACACCATGTCACATGCAATTATAAAAATCTAAATTTGTATTTATATCAATTACCAAAATGGAGGTGGGTAAAAAGTCCCTCAAGTAGTTCAGCTCACAGTGATTTGAACTCGAGGGCCTCTCAGCAGCACTGCTCATTTCTGCAGTCTAATCTACCCCCCGTTAGACTCTTCAGTGGTCTGACATTAAGGAACGTGCTTTGGTCCACATCTAGGTCAGCTGGGACAGCACTTGTCCCAAAGCCTGAGACATGTTTGGGATTTGACAGGTACACAACTGAAGTCTCCAGTCCACAGACGACTTGGTGAATATGTCAAATGCTTTGGACAGGCTTCAATAGAGATGTACCAAGATGCTTCTTTAATATATAAAAGTCAGAAGATTTTAACAACTGAATTCTCCATCTCTTCAAAAGCAGAGCTTTGTCAAGAGATGATTTTTTTTTCTTAACCTGGGACTGTTAATGCATATTCAAATCAACATTCAACCGTGGGATATCTATAATTCTCTATCATGTGATTCTTAATTTGTTAATTTTGCTTATGGTTTGGTGTTCTTTCCCCCTGATGTTTTCAATACAAAATTCATATTTAGCCAAGTTTGTTATGCTGAACTTCCGAATCTTATTATTCTCACTAACTTATCATAAATACGATGGTTCTATAAAAACTGTAGGGTTTCTGCATTACATAAAAATTGCATTTTAAAAATATTATAATTTTTAATAATTGCCCACTGAGTAAAAAACTATCTTTCTAATGGAACTAATTTTAAAATATGTACTGTATCTTGAAAATGAGTCTCAAAAACTTTGACTAGCTCAAAGTCATACCAGTAACACTATCAGTGTGCTTACATTACATCATATACTGTTTCTATATTGAAAACCAACCTAAAAAAAAATTAGCAATCTAGCTAAATTGTGGACTTACCTTAAGCTCATTATTTTACATGTGAATTTTTTTTCTTTTTACTTTTTATCTCTTAAGTTTGAGGACCCCTTCTTAAACCTCCTTTCCGAAAGCTCTGCAGAGCATTCATACCAGTATCTTTAGATGATCACACCAGCATATAAAGCCCAGGACTGAATACTCCCAGGATAACTAGTGTAACAGGTGAACAGTGAATGTCTTAACTACAAGAATAAATAAATGGGCTTTGTCTATGCTGGCTGCTTACTCGTTTTGCAAATTTATTTGGGTTGACTATTTAAACTGTCAAAAAAGCCTATTAAAATGGTGTCTATTGATCCTGCCACTATGCTGACGTTAGTATCAATCAGGAGACACAAGAATGAGAGAAGCCTAGCACAGGGCAGTCAGACAGGGCAGCATGGCCGTTCTAGTGCTTCTGTGGTGGGAATGTGCTCCAAGCAGACAACCTGCAGCTTAATAGCAGTTGCTCAATACATTCCTATAGAGTAAAACGGGGAAATCCATTGCTCTCATTAGTGAGCTGAATTAAGACTACATTCCTCTGATGTTCTCTTATTCTACACAAAAATCTGCCAACTCTCTATGCCATTTATATCAAGTTAAAGAAGAAAGAAAATAAAGCATTTTTCCCCCTGAAAATTAAGGAACAGTGTCCAGATCTTTAATAACATGTTTGAATGATGACTAAGTGTTCTGTTGGATGCTGTCACAGCACAAAATAATGAAGAATTTTTTGAAAGTTGGGAGTGCCATCTGGTCCAGGGGTTGCAACTCAAATGTCTCCCAGGGCCCCTCAGATTAGGTAAATGCGTGAGGAGCATCGTGTTAAGTGGTAGGAAGCTGTGGAGACTGTAACCACTAGGAAACAGACAGGATATTTGAAACTTAAGTGGCGACATGGAACAGAATTGGTCCACATAAGCTGTATCTACTCTGGCCCTCAGACTGCCAGTTTGAAACTCTTGACGCTCTCTGTCTAATCTACCTCTTTGTTTCAGATAAAGAAACTAAGGTCTTAGATTTCAGCAGTTTTCTCAGTGACACAGGGAGGTGAAAACTCAGGTATCTTCTAATTCCTAGAGCAGTTTTTTTTAATCTTTATTCTTTGTTAAGCTTTACTCTATTTTTTAAAAAATGAAGCATCTAAGGAAATGACAGGTGTTCTCTACTCAGATTTAACGTACTGTACCTCTCCTGCAATAAGTCATATAACCACTTAATAGATGACTAAGTAGGAGGATTCTTATTTTTAAGAGATTTTATACAAAAAGTATAACAAAATGGCAAAAAGTGCTGACTGCCTTGGGGGAGGAATGGGAAGACCAACGCATTTGGCTTTGTCTTCAGCGAATTAATGATTTTATTTAATCTGATGCCACAGTTGCTACTCTTTCTTGACATTTACTTATCGACATTTACAATAGCTACAAATTTATATCAATTTTCCAGTGAACCTCTTGAGTAAACCAACTAAATTGATTTCTAAAAAAGTAAAAAAAAAAAAAAAAGAATAAGATAAACTTTCAGCAATTTACTGAAATATTAACACCATCAATGAAATGGAAGACTCCACTAGCCAAAGTGTTACCTAATTAACAAGGTGAAACAATGGGCTGTATTTACAAATTTATAGTTACTCAATAAAAAGTGAAGCAAACTGCAGCAAAACTTCCTAAACCTATCTTCTGTGTTAAACAAAATATCAGAACTTTCATAACATTCATTGACATAAAATCACCCAAAATACAATATATACTGTAATCCTATTCTCTCTCTATATATTAACATTTAAAAACAGGCCACATTCTGGGGCACATGGGTTGTTCAGTAGGTTGAGTGTCTGACTCTTAATTTCGGGTCTGGTCATGATCTCACAATCTGTGGGTTCCAGCCCTGTGTTGGTCTCTGTGCAGATAGTGAGAAGCCTGCTTGAGATTCTCTCTCTCACTCTCTCTCTGCCCCTCTTGACTTGCTATCTATCTCAAAAATAATAAACATTTAAAAATTTTTAATAAAAAGTTAAAATAAAAATAGGACACTTTCCCTCAATTAAAAGATACTTCTTAACCAAAAAATGTTTTTTTGTTTATACTATGTACTTGGTAAAATCGGCATTATTCTGTCATCTGTTATTAAAATAGTTTAGCAGAAAGATGGACATCTATTCTCTCTTCTAAAGATATAAGCAGCATAGGGGCAACCTGGGTGGCTCAGTTGGTTGAGCGTCCGACTTCGGCTCAGATCATGATCTCACAGTCCATGGGTTCGAGCCCCACGTCAGGTTCTGTGCTGACAGCTAGCTCAGAGCCTGGAGCCTGCTTCGGATTCTGTGTTTCCTCTCTCTCTCTCTCTCTGCCCCTCCCCCACTTGTTCTCTGTCTGTCTCTCAAGATAAAATAAAGACATAAGAAAATTAAATAAAAAGAAAGAAGCAGCATATATATACAAGACCACTTAGTAGCTTTCTTAGCTAATAATTTCCAAACTGAAATGACTACATGAATAAGCTATGTTATTTATATAAACACAGATTTCTACAGATGCCAAAAATGAGATATACTTTAAAATGTGTCCAGCCACTATCCTTATAAAAAGTTTAGATCCTTTCTTCCTTTTCACATGTTCCATTGTTTTGAGATTTTGACTGAAACTACCATTTGGCAGAAATATAGGAATGAAGTGCCTATTTTATTAAAACTCACAGATTCTTTTAGCCCAGATATATTCCTGATCATGTCTACCATTTCAGGTAAGCTTTCCTTTGGCCCTGATCTTATTACTTTTTTATATATGAGAAAGCAGCCTAATTTCCCAAGTGCTGCTTAACTCAAAGTCATTAACTCAGTCATTAAGGTAGTAGCTCTGGCTACCTTAGCAAAGCCTGGAATCTTTGCATAGTAATGAAGCCTATGAATTCTGGGCTACAATGACTTTTTTAAGAGAAGCTTGTACTATACAGGAAAATGCTCGTTTATTCTAGATCTCTAGTAACCACTCTCACCTCCCAGACCTCATAACAGCATATATATCAATGAGTATATTTTCACAAACCACTGATAATATTTGTGAATGTATACTAAGCTTAATCAGCTTTATCTTAATCTAGTTTTGGAAGGGAAAAAAAATCTAGTCTTATATCATGGAAATGGGAAGGAGTAGAAAAAAAGGGTCCCTGAAACCACAGCTACACACAAATGATTACAGAATACAATGAAGATGGAATAAAGCTTTGACGTGGAGATCTGTTAAATATCTTGAGGGAGAAACTACCCCTCCATGGAAGGCTGTAGAATCTGCTCATTTTCTTCAAAACCTAAAGCAGGAAATAAACCCATATTTTAAAGAACAGCTATTTTTCTGGAGCTATCCACAGCTGAAATAGCACTGAAAATATAAGAATTAAAGATCACTCTCAGCCAACATGTAATGTCCTTTAAAAAAAATTAAAATACAGAATCAAACATCATTCTATGTCAAAATCAAGTCCTAATAAACATGTCGTTAGATCCAAACTGGACACTTATGGAACTCAAAGTATTAGTAAAATAAATATTGGAGAATTTACTCCGTGACTCTATTAAAAATGAATACCCAACTTATACAAACAACATCATTTATTTTTAAAATGCTTTTCATTAGGCTTTTTAAGCAAAGAGGCTACGATATCACTAAACTTTAGAAAAAGGAACTCATCACAGGAAAAATGCCTTACACAATTGTGATAGAAAATGAAAAAGCAACTTAACGTTCTCCCTTGTAATTTGTGAAAACTTGGGTGGACCGTAAAGGAAAAAATTAGCCCAATATTACAAAATGCCACAGTAAAGAGTGGAAGGACAATGAAATGAAGGCTGAAAATGAAATGAAGGCCTCAGTGTTCCACTCAGGCCATCATCAACATCTACACTTGGGATATCGGAGAAAACACTACTGGAGATCATTAGATTTTGTAATGCTATATAAATACCATTTAACAAGTGGTTAGTTCTGGCTACTTTTAGGCCAGTATTCTAACTACAAACATATTTATATATAAAAACAGATTTCTTCATAGGATAGTATGCTTAATTTATTTATTTTACTTAATGCATATTGAGAAGCAGGCCAAATTCTATCTTAAAAATACATTACAGGTTGTATAATAAAATTTTCTTAGGCAAAATATGAATATCAATTCTAAGACCCTGTATTATTCATAATATCAAAATAATCCCCTTTTTAGAGTTGTGGTTAAAGATCAAATTCAGTCGAATATTGAAAATTTTTTCTTAATAAAATAATTTAAAAATTCACACTTGGTATTCTTTTTTAGTCATATATTTAAAGTTTAAATATGTTATGTAAGAATTTCCTCTTTGACTGATAGGACAGTCACTATAACACAAGGTCCTTGGTAGGTCTACAGAACAGGGATAAAAGATCAGGCATGTTAGACTACAGAAATGTACACACACAGGTTCTAAGTTCCCTGATAAACACTGAAGCTATCAGTTCTACAATTAATCCTTGGAAAGTTGAAAAAGAAGATATACTTTCTAATTGTGATTCAAATTTGAGAAGCTAAATTTCTTCCAGAGAGCATGGATTTCACTTAACAGTGTTAAGACACACATTGTTTTTAAAACTGTTACAAATAGGCCTCTGCCTATTAATCCACCAGTTTTCTTTAGACTGTTCCTTTGGCTGCATGCATTCACATATTTATATATTGTTAAAAGTGAGGATATAGAGGAGGGAAGAAGATGGCGGAATAGGGAGCTCTGTACATTTCACTAGCCCCCACCTCTCAAACAGAGAAGGCCTGAGGCCATAGGAACCCTTACAGAATCTAGGAGTTTGGGAGGAAAAGGAGACAGAGTCCACTGAGAAAACTTTATAGCGTGAGTGTGAACTGGGGAAGATAAAAACTGTCCGGGACTGGAGACACAGAAGGACAGGAGGGAGCCCCCTTTGTGGGGAGCTGTGGTGAGTCTAGGGGGAAAGAGCAGCTGAAACTGCTCAAGACACTGTCCCTGTCGCTGTCGCTGGAGAAGAGAAAACCTCGGCTGGGGACACAGAGGGATCCCCACAGCTGCTGTCCAGCTGACCCTAGGTGGGATGCACTGGTCCCAGATGACCCCAGGAGAAACAGCTCCTTGCTCGCCAGCTTGACCTGGAGGGAAAGCAGCAGCGCCTGAAGCTGTGCCGCTGCTCTTCTGGCTCGGCTTGATTCCCAGTGGGGAGGCGAGAGGCTTGAAACTGCTAGGGGGGACTCGCCTGCGGGTTTATATTTCGGGTGATTACAATGGGGCGCGTGGACTAAGTCTGGAAAGAAGGCCTGGCTTGGGATATAGAGCATAGCCCACCCTGGCTACACCTGTGGCACAGGGAGATCGAACCCAAAATAGTGAGTTACAACGCTTGGTTCGAGAAGGGACTTGGGGCGCCACCATTATTCTCCCCACAACCACCAAGGCGGGACCTCAGTTGAGTGGCCCACAGGACTCAGTGGAGGCTAAGACCTGCCTACACCAAACCACGCCCATCCCTACTAGAGAGCCGCTTTTTTTTTCTTTTTTTATCTGAGCCCCAGGCAAGACCAACATGGATGCACTGCCCTGATTAAATTCTGGTCACTGGCTTGCTTAAACAGTCACATTTAATCCATTCTCTAGAGGTATAATTCTACACCTCCACCTCTACCTTTTTATCTCTCTATGGAGTAATCAGACTATATAGTTTCTCTGAGTAACATTATCTTCATTTCTTTCTCCTCGCCTCTAACCATATTCTCCTCTTTCTCTCTCTGAATTAAGCTTCTTAGTCTCTCTACCTGGTCATTTCATTTCCAATTTCACTTCTTCCCCATTCTGTCATTTCTCTTTGTAAATGTTCTTCCATCAGCACTGCATACATACACCCAGCTCTTATTTGTAGCTGGGAATTCTGGTTCTAGGATTTTAGGCTGTCCTTTGACTTTTGGGTTTTTTCTTTCTTCTTTTCTTCTATTTTATTTTGTATATATATATTTTTTTATTACTTGTCTTCCCTACTTTCTCTTTTTTTTTATACCTTCATTTCTTTTTCTTTTTCCCTTTCGGTTTGCATGTTTGTTGGATTTGTCGGGGCATTTGTGTGCCTTTGTTCCCTGTGTTTGTCTGTCTGTTTTCTTTTCCAGGGCTACCTGAAGAAAAAAGCCAAAGTACACATGGTGGAGAGTCCCAAATACCCAAATAAAATAACCAAGGTCTTAACAAGAAAGACCAAGAGACACCATTCAAAGAACACTTCCTGAACAGCCAGGCCCTGAACAATCAATGAGCCTTCTTTGGTACAACAGCACTTGCAGGTGCAGAGAGCACAACAAGCTTGCTTTTATTTATTTATTTATTTATTTATTTATTTATTTATTTATTTATNGGTTTAGAACAATAGTCATAAAATAAATCACTGGGCTTGAGAAAGGCATGGAAGACATTAGAGAAACTATTGCTACAAAGACTATGGAGCTTGAAAATAGTTGTGATGAATTAAAAAAAGTGCTATAAATGAGATACATAATAAAATGGAGGGGTCCAATGCACAGATTGAAGAGGCAGAAAGGAGAATTAGTGATTTAGAAGACGCAATTATAGAAAAAGAGCAAGCTGAGAAAGAGAGATAAACTAATCCAAGAACAAAAGAGAGTTCCAGAGCTCTGCTAGAGCTCAGGGATACAATCAAATAGAACAATATCCTTAGCATAGGAATTCCAGAAGAGGAAGAGAGAGGGAAAGGCACTGAAGGAGTCCTTGAACAAATTATAGCAGAGAACTTCCCCAATCTGGGGAAGGAAACAGACACTGAAATCTAAGAAGCACAGAGAACTCCTCTCAGACATAACTTGAATTGATCTTCCGCATGACATATCATAGTGAAACTGGCAAAATGTAAGGACAAAGAGAGAATTCTGAAATCAGCTAGGGTTAAAGGGCCCTAACATACAAAGGGAAACCTATCAGAGTGGTTACAGACCTATCTACTGAAACTTGGCAGGCCAGAGGGGAATGATGGGAAATCTTTAATGTCATGAACAGAAAAAATATGCAGCCAAGAATCCTTTATCCAGCAAGCTTATCATTCAGAATAGAAGGAGAGATAAAAGTCTTTCAAAATAAACAAAAATTGAAAGGATTTGTCACCACTAAACCAGCCCTACAAGAAATCCTGACAGGGACTCTATAAGGGAAATGTTGCAAGGAACACAAGATACCAGAGACACCACCACAAGCATGAATCCCACAAAGGACACAATGACTCTAAACCCATATATTTCAATAACACTCAATGTAAATGGGCTAAATGCTCCAATCAAAAGCCATAGGGTAGCAGAATGGATAAAAAAAAAAATCTATCTATTTGCTGTCTACAAGAAACTCAATTTAGACATAAGGACACCTTCAGATTGAAAGTAAGGGGATAGAGAAATATCTATCACGCTACTGGAAGTCAAAAGAAAGCTGGAGTAGCTACACTTATATCAAACAAACTGGACTTTAAAGGCAGTAACAAGGGATGAAGAAGGGCATTATATAATAATTAAAGGGTCTATCTGTCAGGAAGAGCTAACAATGATAAATGTCTATGAATAAAATACAGAAGCACCTAAATACATAAAACAATTAATCACAAACAGAAACAATCGTATGGATAAGAATGTGCTGATAGCAGGGGACTTTAATACTCCACTTACACCAATGGATAGATCAACTAGACATAAAATCACTAAAGAAACAATGGACTTCAATGACACATTCGGAATTCACTTTCTTCTCAAGTGCTCATGGCACATTCTCCAAGACAGATCACATGCTGGGACACAGAGCAGCCCTCAATAAATATAAAAGAAATGAGATCAAACCAGGCACACTTTCTGATCACAATGCTATGAAACTTGAAATCAATCACAGGAAAAAGTCTGGAAAATCTCCAAAAACATGGAGGTTAAAGAACATCCTACTAAAGAACAAATGGGTCAATCAGGCAATTAGAGAAGAAATTTAAAAATATATGGCAACAAATGAACATGAAAATACAACAATACAAACTCTACAGGATGCAGCAAAGGTGTCCTAAGGCGAAAGTACATTGAACTCCAGGCCTATTTCAAGAAATTAGAAAAAGCGTAAGTAAAAAATCTAGCAGTGCACCTAAAGGAACTGGAAGGAGAGCAACAAGAGCACCCCAAAACCAGTAGGAGAAGAGAAACAATAAAAACCAGGGCAGAAATAAACAATATAGAAACCAAAAACAGAGCTGAACAGATCAAACCAAGAAACCAAGACTTGGTTTTTTGAGGGAAAAAAAAAAAAAATTAACAAACCTCTAGTCAGGCTTCTGAAAAAGAAAAGAGAGAGTCCTCCAATAGACAAAATCATGAATGAAAATGGACTTATTACAACCAACCCCTCAGAATATAAGCAATTATCAGGGAGTACTATGAAAAATTATATGCCAACAAACTGGACAACCTAGAAGAAATGGACAAATTCCTAAACACACACTCAGTACTAAAATTCACACAGGAAGAGATAGAAAATCCAAACAGACACACAACTATTAAAGAAACTGAATCACTTATCAAAAATCTCTCAACAAATAAGAGCCCTGGGCCAGATGGCTTCCCTGGAGAATTCTACCATACATTTAAAACAGATTTAATACCCATTCTTCTTGAGCTATTCCAAAAAATAGAAATCGAAGGAAAACTTCTGGACTCATTCTACAAAGCCAGCATCACTTTGATTCCCAAGCCAGACAGAGACCCAGCAAAAAAAAACAACTACAGGCCAGTATCCTTGATGAATACGGATGCAAGAATCCTCAACAAGATACTTGCAAATCGAATGCAACAGCACATAAAAAGAATTATCCACCATGATCCAGTGGGACTCATTCCTGAGTTACAGGGCTGGTTCAATATTCACAAATAAATCAGTGTGATACATTCACAAAAGTAAAGATAAAAATCATATGATCCTGTCAATAGAAGCAGAAAAAGCATTTGACAAAATACAGCATCCCTTCTTACTAAAAACCCTCGAGAAAGTCAAGATAGAAGGAACTTACTTAAATATCATAAAAGCCTATGAGAAGCCCTCAGCTAACATCATCCTCAACGGGGAAAAACTGAGAGCTTTCCCCGAGATCAGGAACACGACAGGGATGTCCCCTCTCACCACTGCTGTTTAACATAGTGCTTGAAGTCCTAGCGTCAGCAATCAGAAAACAAAAGGAAATAAAAGGCATCACAATTGGCAAAGAAGAAGTCAAACTTTCACTTTTCGCAGATGACAGGATACTCTACATAGAAAACCCAACAGACTCCATCAGAAAGAAGCCTACTACAACTGATCCATGAATTCAGCAAAGTTGCAGGTACAAAATCAACGTACAGAAATCAGTTAAATTTTTATACACCAACAATGAAGCAACAGAAAGAGAAATCAAGAAACTGGTCCCATTCACAATTGTACCAAAAACCATAAAATACCTAAGAATAAACCTAACCAAAGATATAGGAGATCTGTATGATGAAAACTATAGAAAACTTATGAAGGAAATTGAAGAAGACACAAAGAAATGGAAAAACATTCCATGCTCATGGGTCGGAAGAATACATATTGTTAAAATGTCATGACTACCCAAAGCAATCTACACATTCAATGCAATCCCAATCAAAATTGCACCAGCATTCTTCTCAAAACTAGAACAAACTATCCTAAAATTTGTATGGATAGCACAAAAGACCTGAATAGCCAAAGTAATATTGAAGAAGAAAACCAAAACGGGAGGCATCACCATCCCAGACTTTAGCCTCTACTACAAAGTTGTCATCATCAAGAGAGTATGGTATTGGCACAAAAACAGACACACATTGACCAATGGAATAGAATAGAGAACTCAGAATTGGACCCACAAATGTATGGCCAACTAATCTTTGACAAAGTGGGAAAGAGTGTCCAATGGAAAAAAGACAGCCTCTTTAACAGATGGTGCTGGGAGAACTGGACAGCAACATGCAGAAGAATGAAACTAGATCATTTGCTCACACCATACACAAAAATAAACTCAGAATGGATAAAGGACCTGAATGTGAGACAGGAAACCATGAAAATCCTAGAGGAGAAAGCAGGAAACAACCTTCTTGACCTCAACCGCCGCAATTTCTTACTTGACACATCCCCAAAGGCAAGGGAATCAAGAGCAAAAAGGAACTATTGGGACCTCATCAAGATGAAAAGCTTCTGCACGGCAAAGGAAACAATCCATAAAACTAATAGACAACTAACGGAATGGGAAAAACTAGTTGCAAATGACATACACATAAACGGCTAGTGTCCAAAATCTATAAGGAACTCCCCAAACTCTACACCCAAAAAACAAATAATGCAGAGAAGAAATAGGCAGAAGACATGAACAGCCACTTTCCCAAAGAGGACATGCAGATGGCCAACAGACACATGAATCGATACTCATCGTCCCTCATCATCAGGGAAATACAAACCTAAACCACACTGAGATTCCACCTCACAGTGGTCAGAGTGGCTAAGATGAACAAATCAGGAGACTACAGATGCTGGCGAGGATGTGGAGAAATGGGCACCCTCCTACACTGTTGGTGGGAATGTAAACTTGTGCAGCCCCTCTGGAAAACAGTGTGGAGGTTCCTCAAAAAAATAACAGTAGAACTCCACTATGACCCACCAATAGCACTGTTAGGAATTTACCCGAGGGATACAGGAGTGCTGATGCATAGGGGCACATGTACCCCAATAATGTTCATAGCAGCACTCTCAACAAGAGCCAAATCATGGAAAGAGCCTAAGTGTCCATCAACGGACGAATGGATCACGAAGATGTGGTTTATGTATACAATGGAATACTACATGGCAATGGAAAGAATGAAATCTGGCCATGTGTAGCAACATGGATGGAACCTGAGGGTGTTATGCTGAGCGAAATAAGTCAGGCCAGAGAAGGACAGATACCGTATGTCTGCACATATAGGTTGATTAGGAGGAACTTAACAGAGGACTGTGGGGGAGAAGGAGGGGAAAAATAGTTGGGGAGAGGGAGGCAGGAAAACCAAGAGAGACTCTTTCTTGAATGCTGAGAACAAACTGAGGGCTGATGGGGGTGGGGGGGGGAGGGGAAGGAGGGTGATGGGCATGGGGGAGGGCAATTGCTGGGATGAGCACTTGGTATTATATGGAAACCAACTTGACAATAAACTATTAAGAAAAAGTGAGGATATAATTGTTCTGTGCTGTAAACAATCCTGTTTTTGTTATAATACTTCAAACTAATAATTATCATAAAAACATGATTTTTTTTCAGGGACTATCCTTAAACATCTCTTAATTCTTTCATATTTATCCCCCCTATGTCCTGCCATTGGAAATAACAATGAAAATAATTTTCTTCTTTCTTCCATATATCTGGCTCAGGACAAATTCTCAGAAGTGGGGCTATTAGATCAAAAGATGTTATTTCTTAAACAAATAATCCTTAGAGCATTTTTGGCAAAGGATTTCTGTTAGCATGAAGTTGCCTATCAATCTTAGTTGAAAGAAATGTTTTGATATATTTACTTTTTGGTAATTAGCAAAGTTTAAATAGAACTGAACAGATTCTATTTTATTGAACTGAATAAAATTTGAAGAAACATTTTAATAGAAAAGTGTGAGTCTGCTAACCTGATTTTGAGGTTATATGATGGTAATGATTGTCTTTTAGGCTCCATCGTCTTCAACTAAAACAAAAACGAAAGCAAAAACAAAATAGCCTATATGGTGCCTCGTCACCTCACACACACCAGCTCAATGTAAAATGCTGGGCACGTTCCCACACCAATGCCCTTTGGTGCTAAGAAATTTCAAACCTTCTCCAGCAGCAACTGTATTTAAACTTAGATGAGAGTGGGGAAGAGAGAGAGATTACTAAAGAAAAGATGACAGCCATCTGCTCTCCTCTTCACACTGAGATGAGAAATGAAGATGCAAAAAAAAAAAAAAAATTGTTTTAAAGGTTAGGGTGGAGGAAATTTTGAAAGCAAGGTACTAAAAGTACAGGTCAGTAAAAGATGTTTGCTCTTTTGGAAGGCTAGGTTACATCTTTAGGATGGAGTTCCACCTTATTCACAGCCTAGAGGGGAATAAAAATTACTTATTCATGTATCTATTTTTTTCATTCTATACATGTCTTTAACGACCCTTGTATGATGATAGTTCTAAGTTGCCTGTGAGGAACTGGCACCAGAATCAGTCCTTAAGCAGAAGTTCAGTCCTAAATTTAATCTTAAAGGAACTTTTCCTATCTGTAGTTACTATTTCTATAAAATACTGTAAGACAAATGGCTGGTGCAATAGTATCATTATGTCCTAATCTCACAATCTTTGTTGGTGTATCTATTAACTATGACACTGTAATACACTCTACACATGTAACATGGAAAAATAAGAGATTAACCAAGTAACAAAACATGGTTATACAGAAAATATCCAACAGTTAAACTCAGACAGTTATTATTCTTTGTTGTTAACTTGTTTAAATTAGCTTTATTAAAGGAGTCAATTGTCTACAGAGAAAAGTTTAGATAAAATTTCCTCTTGCGGGCTCTTGGGTAGTTTGGTTGTTAAGCATCTGACTTCAGCACAGTTCATGATCTCACAGTCTGTGAATTCAAGTCTCATATCAGGTTAGCACAAGCACTGCTTCAGGTGAGCCTGAGCCCTGCTTCAGGTAAGCATGAGCCACACTTCAGGTGAGCCCTGCTTCTTTCTCTCTTTCTCTCTCTCCCTCTGCCCCTCCTGGAATTCTCTCTCGCTCTCTCTCTCTGCTCTTTGCTCACTTGAGTCCCCCCCACCCCCACCCTCCGCCAAAAAATTTCCTCTTGAAGCCTCTTGGTTTATGGAAAATCCCATAAAAAGATAATACTGATGTTTCTGTAGAGTTAAGTCAATAGATTTTGTCTTCCAGCAAGCTAATGGATATCCTCAAACACAAGACCTAGTTTTAATAAGTCATAAATCTTTACAATTAATTTTGAAAGCTTGCGTCCACCTCATCTTTCTTCAATGTAGATGTTTTCAGACAGTTTTGAAAAGATTCGAACATTTAAAAAAATAAAAATGACATGTCTGACACTAAGAACAATGGAGTGAGAAATATAGACTAGAACAGAGATATTTGTAGTTTCTTCCCTTCTTTTGATACACCGAGTGACTATTTACAGTAACTGTCTCAAACCCTGACGCTATTTCTCTCTGGATGGTGGGTCAGAAAGTACAAGCATATGAACTTCAGTAAGAGATTCCATGCATCTCTTATCCTTATTCCACGGACACTGGAGTGTTATTCACCACTGAGAAGCACCAAACAGCACACCATTGAGTCAGCTTGAGTCCATCGTGATTCTATAAAAATGACACAGCTAAGCCATTATACTGACAAAACTTCCATTTCTTAAAGAAGGCAGATTTTATGGAAATGAAACACGTAGCCAGTATATTTAACCAGAAACAAGTTGAGCATATTCACAAGAACTAGACTTACCTGGCAATGCCTTAACATTTAAAATTTCACATGGCTTCTTTACTGTTAAGACCTTGTTACTATGAAAACCCATTCCTTCCTATAACCACTGGCAAAGTTTCTGGAGCAAGTTCAGTAAAACAGCATCTATCATCAAGGAACCATTTTAAATCAATGTTTTAAGCACTGAGGCCCAATAAAACTTGCCACAGACTTGAAAAGAGGTTCAAAAATAAGAGTGAAGCAGAAAGAGAAACTTTTTTTCTATGTACATAATAACTCAGTCCAATTGCTTATGATACTTCTTAAATTGGTCATGACCAGGAGAGACTAAAGGACAGACTAGTAATAGTTACGGACGAGAACAGATGAGTGGCAGTGCTAATCGTAGCCTCAACTGGGTCTGACCCATCGGTGGACATGGGCATCACAAGGAAAGCGGTGGCTGCATTTAAAAAGGACATGAATACCAACTGCTAAAGGGAAACTGTTCTATGAACCAAATTAATTTCAAACTAGAGATTAAATTAATAACACAATTAAGATCTTGATAAATCAAGCATTTCGATTATAAAATCTTCAAAGCACAAAGCCATAACATGAAGTTTCTTAAAACTAATTCTAATCCATCATTTGCTTCTTACAAAGTTTCATTAAAAATACTATTCTTGATTTTAACTTTAAACCTGAAATAATTAGAGATTCATAGGAGGATACACAGAAATGACAGGGAAGTCCTATGTGCCTTTCCTCTAGTGTCCAGTGTTAACATCCCATGGACTATAGAAGAATTTGACACTGATACGACCTACAGGGTTTATTCTGATTTCGTAGTTATACACGCATTCAGGTATGTGTGTGCACGTGAGTGTGTGCAGGTCTATACAATTTAACCACATGTGTAGCCCTGTGTGATGTACTCACCACCGGAGTCAAGATGCTCAGCTTCAGCATCACAAGACTCCCTGTGTAACCTCTTTACAGCCATTACTCTTTTCTAAAATATTAGTTAACAGAAAAGGTATACCCAGTGTCCTACTTTAACCATCGTATCAAAAGTAGATACTTTAGCTATTGAAGAATAGGAAATAACTCCATATGAGCTTCCTTTTTGTTTGAAGACCTAAGTAAATCCAAGGTCAAGAAAAGCAAACAAGCAGGTAGTGATGCTGGACCAACCAGAAGCAGGTATGAACCATACATTTTCAGAAGAGGTTTGGATAATGGCTAGTGCAATTGCCCCAAATCGGGGAGTACAAGGCAGTCTAAAATCCTAACGGCTTCCTAAAATATACTGGATCCTCTAAGAAAGCATACACAGTTTTTAGAAATCATAAGGCAAAACAATAAACTATTTCATGTCATGGTAGTATTATTTAAAATATTGTTTAAGTTAAATATATCATAACAGTGATATGGATTGCTGATAGTTTAAAAGTCTACTATATAATCCATTTACTCATTATTAAAATACTTCATACTGTGAAAAAGAAGGCTTTAAAAACGACTAAAAATTTCTGTAGACATTCATCAAGAATATCTAAATGATACCACTAATATAGGAAGCTTTTTCAAAATGCAGGGACTAACCTAAGGTAAGAAAATTTAGTGTTAAGTTCCTTAAATAATTATTGGTAATAGTGTACCATAAAAAATGAAATTAGACTACTTAATTCATTTTGTAGTTCTCCCAAAACCAAAACTTACATTCAAATTTTAAGATCCAACATCCATTGAGAATCCCAAGCATACATTTTAGGGTACTTTGGGCTGTATCCCCAGGAACAATGACATGAGTTACTAGAATACAAAAAAAGAAGTAACAGAAACAGAGATATATACCAACACAATTCTTCAACGATTATAACTAGTTAGTGTGCATTTCATAATCTGAATTTTCTTCAAAAACAAAAATTTTTATACCTAGACACAAGACTTTTAAATTAAGTATCATTCTCCATCTTGGCCAACAACATGAAAAATCAGATCATAAATCATGTATCTTAAAGCCACATAACAAACATATTTTTCTTTTCTTTTCAAATTATAACTAAAGAAAGTATTACATTACAATTTATTTGTCATTAGCAAACACATAAGTGTGCCCTTCTGACACAATGTTCTGTCCTAAAATATGTGCAAAGCTTTAAACTTTACATTTCTTGACTAAATTAGGCCTGTAAAAACATTTTAGATTTATTATAAGATTCAAAGTATACTGCCATTCTCCAATGGTTAAAACATATAAACTATGAAGGAAATTCTACAAAGGGATTGCCTATTTAAAATTTTCTTCAGCTGAAAAATAAGTAAGTGTATAAAAATCCTCACCTGTACTGTCGAATTCGGCACATTTTTTAGCCTTAAGAATCACTGCAAGCTCACTGAGCATTTTTTGTTGTTCTGAAGAAAGCCCACTGCCTATAAGCACAAGAGGTGCATCTCTACGCTGACCAGTGCTTGTCTGTTAATGAAAGGGGAGATACCACAGGGTTAAAATCATTTAAAAACTAGAGAAAGACATTAAACTTTCACTTGATAGAAGCTTGAATCTCAGTATTTATCTTCCTCTATCTAGTAATTACCCACAATTTCCATCAAATTGTGGCTCAGAACCTTAATCCTCAATGCATTTGAATAGTTACTTTCTAGTCCTTTATTCCCACCTCCCAATAAAATGCTCAATAGTAATCTAAACCCAGGGCATCTTGTTTCCTTGATTCTAAATTGGATTTCTCTAGAATTTTATAATTTCATTCTGTCACCATTAAGCCTTATTTTTTTAAAATTTATTTTATTATTATTTTTAATGTTCACCTATTTTTAAAAGAGAGAGAGAGCATGAGCGGGGGAGGGGCAGAGATAGTGGGAGAACAGGAGAAACAGAATCTGAAGCAGGCTCCAGGCTCCGAGCTGTCAGCACAGCGCCCGACATGGGGCTTGAACCCACCAACCTTGAGATCATGACCTGAGCCAAAGCCCACCTGACTGAGCCACCCAGGTGTCCCACCAGTAAGCCTTTTAAAAAAAAATTTATTTATAATCTCTGTACCCAACATGGGGCTCGAACTCATGACCCTGAGATCAAGAGTCGCACATTGTACCAACTGAGCCAGCCAGGAGCCCCACCTTTTTTTTAAGTAAACCCAAAACACTCATTTAAAATTATTAATTCCCTATCTTACCTCCACTAACTTATTCTACTAAAGTTAAATTTGGTTTGGTCTTTTCTTTTTTTTTTTTTTTTAACTCTGAGAGAGAGAGTGTGCGTAAGCAGGGGAGGGGCCAAAAGAGAGGGAGGGAGAGAATCCAAAGCAGGCTCTGCACTGCCAACATGGAGCCTGATGCCAGGCACAAGCTCACGAATCGTGAGATCATGACCTGAGCTGACAGCAAGAGGCAGGGGCTTAACTGACTAAGCCACCTAAGATTCCCCTAGTCCTTTTATTTTAAACTGAGATTATGTAAAAAATCAAAGAACACTAAAGCTTCTAACAGCACTGAACTCAAAAACAGAAAACAAAGTCTTAACATCAACCAGGTACCTAACAAAACCAAGACAATTAAAACAGACAATAGAATACAAAAGTTAGACCAGATCCACTAAGAGTAATAACTCAAGGCTGCTCATGAAAATGCAAGAATTGCTCTAACAAAGACTAATATTTTCACTTGAACAGAAAGACACAGAAATTACAGGAGACAAAAGCAACAAATATAAAGAGAAAACACCAATGGATAACATTAGAAATTAAAAGTGAAAGATTCAAAGAAACAATGAGCTAATGCCTTCAACAGTAGCCAACAGAATTTAACAAATGGAATTGGAATGAGAGTCAGCCAAAAGCTACCCAATAAAAAACAAGCAATGACCCAGGAAAGAAGAAAAGAGGAAGTAAATCAGCACTATTCTATTAAAGGATAAAAAGTCAAATACAGTAATTTTCAAATATAAGACACAGGGCCCTCCAGCGTGCATGAAGGTTAGTTTTTAAACATTTACATATCAGAGTAGTGATAATTCAGTCTGATGCCCTACCATAGAACATCTAAGTTGTTAGCTATGTCTATAAATGGATGGATCCCAATCATCCATTCACTCAAAATATACTGAATGAGATTCTACTATGTATTATATATACAACATTTTAAAAAATTCCTATAAAAGGTTTATCTAATGGGGATATTCAGCACTTGAATATCAAAACTTGAAAAGTTTGAAAACTGACACTTGATGTTCAGTTTCCTGGGGTGCCTGGGTGGCTCATCATTTGGGCATCCAACTTCAGCTCAGGTCATGATCTCCTGGTTTGTGGGTCTGAGCTCCATGTTGGGCTCTGTGCTCACAGCTCAGAGCCTAGAGCCTGCTTTGGATCCTATGTCTCCCTCTCTCTCTGCACTTCCCTCACTCACAATCTGTCTTTTCTCTCTCTCTCTCTCACACACACACACACAAATAAATAAACATTAAAAAATTTAAAGAAAAAAAAAAGTTCAGTTTCCTAAGTGCATCTGGGTTGCTCAGCTGGTTAAGCGTCTCATTCTCTTGATTTCCGCTCAGGTCATGATCTCATATTCATAAGATTGAGTCCCATGTTGGGCTCTGTGCTGAGCATGGAGGATGCTTAAGAGTCTCTCCCTCTTCCTCCGCTTCTCCCTGACTCACTTGCTCTTTCTCAAAAAAAAAAAAAAGTTCAGTTTCCTGAATTACTTATTCATTACTTGAGGTTCAAGTTGCAAAGTGCTGGGAGCTGCACTGGCCTCACTGGATGACAGTCACAGCAAGAAAATGGCAGTGTTTGCACAGCTCCTGCCATGAGAAGTAAAACTGGTATCTCCTTCTGCTACTACTGGCTCATGTTGGAAATGAGCCTGGGGGTATTGACCAGGCCTCACAATATTCCAAATCAGACCGATATTCCCCAGATATTCCCCACACAGATTCCTCAAAAGGAAAAGCATAATTCCTGCCTTTTCAAGAGATTTTAGATGAAAGCATCATGGATGACTCTCAAAAGGCTCTTCCTATGGGCCTTGCAGATCCAAAAATTACATAATAAAGGGGGTTAAGAACACAAGAGTTACAGTTGAGCCTGGCCCTGGGACAAAGAGCCTAATTTGGAGTTAAGGTATCCACCCCCACCCAATTGTTTCTACTTGGAGCACCGCCCCCCCCCCAAGGCATTTTGTGATCAGTATTCAGAGTGACTTACTCTGGCCTTGAATATGCTGATTGCTCCCTGTGAAGGAACCTATTGTAGGAACTACTTCTTTTGTGATTATGGGAGCAAACATTGTGTTTCCTGAAAGACCTGTTTTTCTTAATACTTCTCCTTAAACAAGCAAGCTACTGACCCCTGCCCACAAAGAACTAACTTCACCCTTTTTATGCTAAAAACATGGTCTTGTATGCTAAAGATACTTTCCTTCCCCATAGGATAAGCATCTAAATCACCTGCCTCAATCACTATTGATAAAGGTTATGCAAGAGTCTTCTACAAATCTATGTTCTGGGAAATTCTTACATATCAAAGAAGTCTGTCATCAGAAATCATTGTCTAAGGCAAATGCCACCTCTGTGTCGTCCCCCAAACACTTAATTATAAAATAAAGTTGAGCCCCAGTCAGGGCAGAGATGCCTGCCTGGTGATCAGAAAGACTCTCGGGGCTGTCTCATCCCTCCCTCGCCAACACTGTCCATCCTTCAGGGACCCCGGGACCCGGCCGGAGCCTGCCTCCAACAACAAAGGTTTGACTGGACATGCTACACACATCAAACACATACTGACATCACATTGCTGTCTATGTACCTTTCCTATTCACTAAGTTAATATGTGCTATAACCATGTCCCAGTCTAAACACTGTAACCATTCCCTAAGATGAAAATAGTGCAGTGCACTTGATGAATCATTCAATTACTAAATAATAGTAAAAACCAGTAATTCAGTAATTGTCAGTTATACAAATATGTGCCATAAAAATAGCTCTAAATGGAACACATTACTATCCAATTTATATAACTCCACTTCAGCTAAATGAGTTCTCTGCACAAAATACAAGAGTGAAAAGACATTAATTCTATATATAGCATATGATACTGTCTCCATCAGCCCAAGAAGAGCACCAAAGTGGGTCAAGCATTTTCCTATCATAGTTTTTAAGTTTGAATAAAAAATAGAAACTGGCACTAATTTCTCATGGCTAAGGAATACTATTAACAACAACAACAACACGAAGCAAACAGCCACCAAAGCCACACATCTGACTGGGGACAGGAGGTATGGGTGGGGAGGCATGTGGTTTGAATAAGTAGAGGTCTTACCACTCCGAGGTTCAAAAGATGTTCAGAATACAACCAAGTGTTCAATATAGATGTTAGCTGCTATGTACATGGCATAAAGAACAATCAGACATGAAAATTTTTCCTAGATAAATTCTTAATGAGTTTATAAAAAATAAGGTTTAAAAAATATGAAAAGAAAAAGGATAAAAATGCTACTCAATGGGATCATGGACAGAGAAGTAACAAAATGAACACAGCAAGCAGCTTTTTAAGTCACTAGAGATAACTTCTCGAATTTAAAACAATGTGTTCCAATAACCATGAAACAAAAATTCTAGAAGGGAAGGAAAGACACTCTAACCCACACGTTTATCACCCCTTTCCTTCTGCATGATGCTCCTCCTGAAGCAGCTCCCAGGACTTGGAAATCACGGATTTGAAGGAATTCAGACTAAGCTACTAAGCACTTGTCCTGGTTTCAGGAGCAAGCATACATCAGGGAGGACCCTCCAGTACTCTCTCATGCATTTAACATACACTTATTGAGCACCTAATATTTGCCAGACACTGTTCTCAATACTGGGGCTACTACATTAAGAGAAGAGGCACGTCCTTGACCTCACACAGTTATAGTCTAGCTGCAAGGGTGGGACAACCCGAGAAGATACAAAAATGATCAGTGGTATGGGGAGATCAAGCAGGGCAGGGAGGACACGGAGCCCCGGGAGGCTGCTATCTGAGAAACAGTATACGGAACCCTCTCTGAAAGGACTGTACCGGAGTGGGATTTCAAGGGAGTGACACTGCGTGCCACATGTACGTCCAGCTCCCTACAATCGTTCCTGGCGGAGAAAACAGCTAGTGCCGAGGACCTGAAATGGGAGCGTGTTGGTGGCTTCAAGGAACAGTGAGGCAGTCCAACGTGGCTGAGAAATGATGAGTGAAAGAGGATCTGGCAGCAGCAGAAGGAAGACCGACTGCAGAAAGACACAGCTCTTTCACCTTAGGACTTACCATATATCCATTAGCTTTTCCTTTGCCAAAAATCTACCACGAAGATAGTAAAATAATGATACAGTCAGGCCATGTCCGTGTGACATGCAGAAAGTGCAGGTTTCTTACATTTTGTAAAATGTTAACAACAGTAACTGAATAGAGTTGAGAAGAGGGTAAACACTTTCCTCTTCTCTGAAGGACATGGCCATTTTCACACTCCAAGAACACCATAAAGATCTCTTTATTTTTGACACATTTGAAGTAATTCTTCTCCAGCTTTTCATAAAAGGAACACTGGCAAATGACAATTTAGTTATGCTATGTTCTGCCAGGAGAGTTCAAGTCCAAACGAATGAAATAAATGCCAATTTATTGTTACTAAGTATGGTGGTACTGAATGAGTACTGACCTAAGATTTAAGAAATTCAAGTTCTAACTGACCCATTCAAAAAATCCCTACTTTCTTTCTTTCTTCCTTTTTTTTTTTTAATGGCTAGTTAACCATGAGTAAATCATACTAGGTTTCAGCTTTCTTCTTTGTAAACTAGTAAATTAAGCTGCTCATTTCTACTTTTTCTTGCCGTTCATTATCAAAACCACAGCTTGGTGCATGCTTGCAGGGCTGAAGTCCAGGAGAAGGCAGGAGATAAACAGTTGTCAGAGTATAAAGGTAACCAGCCTGCGACAGCAGCTATGACCACATCTTCCACAGTATCAGTCACTATGCCACTACCCTCACTAGACAGGAAGGGCAGGACCTCTGGTCCTAGACCTCAACTCATTCCTTTCTCTCATCTTTCCCTATCTGAGCAGCTGAGTGCACCCAGCACACCCCTCTCTTGAAAACCCCTCTTCTTCTCTCCCTGCTGACATCACACCACCATTTCCCATCAGAGTTCTGTTTACCACACAGCCTCCTAACCAGGCTTTGGTCTCGACCTGCTCTCAGCTGTCCTCTGCGGTCCCAATACACAGAAAACGCATGAGAGTGCCCTGCTGAGTAGGGCAGTGACGTCTCAACTCCTCCTGGAGGGAGCCAAAGCCTTCTGCATTCTGATCCCAACTTCTCTCTTAACCTCTGGTTCCTCTCTGATAATACACTTGTGCTCCTCGCACACTAACTAGTTTCTCAGATTTTGAAGGTTCTTTATACCTCCTTGTCTATGAGCTCTTGTTCCTTAGATTTAGACTGCCACCCCCACTTAGTATACCTGATCGTGGTGAGGCACACTAACCAAATCCCAATTTTTCCAGATACCTACTCTTCAAGAATCTTCCCTGCCTTCAGTCACAAGGTATGTCAACACCAATTGTGACCAGTTCTGACCAGTAGGACATAAGGGGAAGTCCACTGGAAGGCTTCTGGGAAAGGTTTTAGTCCTTCTTTTAAGAGTGGACACGGCCAGATCTGCAGCTGTGGCTATCAACCACAACTGGGGGGGAATTGGTGAGGACAAAGCTGCCAAGCTGAGGATGGCAAAGCAGAAAGACAGAAAGAATTTGGGTCTCTAGTGCAACCATTTAATTGCTGAACTCACCAGAGGAAGCTATTCTATATTCGGATTATCTTTATATAAAAGAATATACTGCCTTTTGAGTAAATGCTTTGTTATCTGCTGCCAACAGCACTCTATTAGATACCTTGCTAAAACTTTTACCTTTAAAAGTTTACATCCTTCTTTGCCACCTTCTCTGTGAAGCTCTTCTTATCTATCCTGAGGTCAGCTTCTTCCTTCTCTGTGAATCTCCTGTACATTTTTATGGCTTCTATTATAAATTTATTACACTATGTAATGAACTTTTTTATATCTATATTCACCATTAAACTGTAAGTTCCTAAGGAATAAGCATTCTTTTCACTTTGTCTAGCTTGTAGTTCTTTCCTGAGCTTGTCTCACTTGCCTGTTCAACATCTCTGTTCATTGCCTTAGACACATAAAACTAGTCAGGAGAATTATTGATTTCCCTCCCCCACAGCAGGAAATAGCACCACTATCTACTACCCCTTTGCTAGTCATACTAATTCTACTCTTTATCCACCCTTCATATATAATCCATCACAAAGTATGGTACCATTGACTCAAAAATAGACACTAAACTTCCTCCTTCTCGTAATTTCCACCACTACCTTAATCTAGGCAATTATGATAGCTCATCCTGTCACAATGAAACAGTCCTCAGTGATCTCCCTGCCTCCACTCTTGCCCACCTCAGTCTCTTTACTACAAAGTAGTCAGAGTGAACTTGCTAAACTGTGTATCAAATCATGTCATTCCCTTGCTTTAAATCCTTTCAGTGGTTTCCATCACTCTTAGTCACTAACTAGTTGCCGTCAAGTCAGACCTCTCTAACCTTCAAACATGCCACACTCATCTACTGAGAGACCCTATACACTTGCTACTCCCTCTGCTTGGAACACCTGTCCTCCAGATGTTCACCTGGATGCCTCCTCCTCCTAATTCAGGTTTCAAATCAAACATCAGTTCTCTAGAGGCCCTCCAATGACTCCAGCTAATGCAGTGCCTTTTCTGGAGCAACTTCCACTCAATTTTACTTTACAAAATGTTCAAACCACACATTTAAAGTTCCTGAAATTATTTCATTTATACCAGTTTACATAGTTACAGACTGTCTCTTTCCTATCTCCCTTAGAATGCGAGTTCCTTGAGAATAAGTTTTATCTGTCACACTGATTTCAGTATGAATGTTCCCGAAAATATATAGGGGAGTCAATAAATATTTGTTGATAGATTTATTCTGATTATAATAGTCTTTGAACACACAATAGCTAATACAAAGAAAGTGTTCAATAATTTTTTGGTGATTGAAAACAATTTGTTAACTGGAAACTTTTCTATTATGTTCCTTTCACAATCAATTTCAATAAAAGACCTAAATTTTCCAAAGCCTAATCCATACTTACTACTGAGCAATGGCGAGTTGATGATAATTCATTTTCCTCTGGTAGCAGCAAAAGTGACTTCATATTTTCACCGTCTGCATAATCCACAGGCCGCAAACCAAATATGTTACTGGTAAAATAAGTGCAGATGGGTTTAAGTAAATAGAATGTGTGACTTGATTTTTAACTAAATGGATGCACAAGGGGATGAATTTTTTCAACTTCCTTAATAATACACAACTTTTACTAAAATAAATGACTCAGAATTCACACAAAGCATAAGGATCAAGTATCACAAGCTCTTGAATTCAATGGAAAAATACACGTAAAATTTCAATTTGACATCAGACCATTCTAGGGAGTATTTTTAATTGGATATAGTCTTACTTACACATGAATTTTTTTCATAATGCTATTCTTCTGTATTCATATTCACATTTTAAATATAGCTTTATAATCATTAATCCTTAAGGGTAGGATGCTCTCAAATGCAGATAAAAGTAACTTACCATAGCTATTATAGGCTCTGTATTCTATGTCAACAAATGCAGAAATCTGATACACAGGACAAGCATTTAGATCTACTAGAAAGAAAACCATGCCACATGACAAACAAATAGATAAAGCAGTGGACAGGGCACTTTTAAAATTACTTCTAATGTGTATGTACGTTATACAGTCATCAGCCATCAAGAGAACCAACTGGTGCTTTAGGGAACAAGGTGACGCAGACTTCTCAGCATGTGCTAATTCAGAAGTCACTGAATATTACACTGGAAGGGAATTCAGAGACCTGTAGAAATCTGTTATTTCATAGACAATAAAACAAAAAGGTTCCAATGACTTAACCAAAGTTGTGTTTTTCCTTGTTTATTCCAATAATATTCAAAATGCCCATCATTTGTTTTTTAAGTAAATTGGTAAAAGTATACAACTTTTGTCTACTATTCCACTTTCTTATAAATGGTTTCAAAATAATTTTAATATACTGTATTACAGTAAAAAGTTTTCTAAAATGAGAGTTAAGACAGCGGAGTAGGGGAACTCTGGGCTTTCCTTGTCCCTCAAGCACAGCTGCATTGAAGTCACACTGCTTGAAACACCTAGGAAAGCAACCTGCAGAGCGGCAGAAGGCTCTCCACAGTTGGAGGGAGACAGCTTGCCAACTGTGAGGTGCATGGATGTGAATCAGGAGAGAGAAAAACAGCTTAGCTGTGGAAGAAAGGGAACTCTTTCCATGGAGAGACAGAACAGAGAGAAAGAGAGGTGTTAAGAGAGTGCACCACTGAGATAGCACAAGAGGAAAACCTCTCTGGACCACGGACTGGGGAACAAGAAGTACTGAGTGTCTCAGCTCTTTACTGCAAACAGCTTCAGAAGCTCAAACTCTGGTTGTGGAAGTGCACAACTTTTCCTTGGAGCAGAAATGTGGAGTGTGCTCCTGGGGAGAAGGGATGAGGTCCCAGAGTGCATAGTGTGGTGTAGTGATTTTTGGGATACACTGGGAGAGAAGAGTCCCCTTCCTGGAGTATTTTTGGAAGAGGGTTTATTGCCTCCCCAAGGATAAAAGACCGTGCAGGTGCCAGCCAAAGGCCTTTTATCAGCAGAGTGGAGAGGCTCTACTCTATAGGAGGAGGGGAGTGGGTCTGTGTGATGCTGGGTCCTTTAAGACTTTGGGTTTTGAATCCCAGCTGTGAGCCAAAGAAAAAATATAGGAGAGTTGTGACACAGGGCAATCTGACTGCCTTGCTATTCTGGGAGGAAACAATCAACAAAACTAAAAGGCAACCAACAGAATGAGAGAAGATATTTGCTAATGACATATCAGATAAAGGGCTAGTATCCAAAATCTATAAAGAACTTATCAAATTCAACACCCAAAAAAACAAATAATCCAGTGAAGAAATGGGCAGATGACACAAATAGACATTTTTCCAAAGAAGACATTTGGATGACTAACAAACACATGAAAGCATACTCAACATCACTCACCATCAGAAATATATAAATTAAAACCAAATGAGATACCACCTCACACCTATCAGAATGGCTAAAATAAACAATTCAGAACACAGATGTCAGCAAGGGTATAGAGAAAGGGGAACCCTCTTATACTGCTGGTAGGAAAGCAAACTGGTGCAGCCACTCTGGAAAACAGTATGGAGGTTTCTCAAAAAATTAAAAATAGAACTATCCTACAGCCCAGCAATTGCACTAGTAGGTATTTATCCAAAGGATACAAAAATGCTGATTTGAAGGGGCACATGCATCCCAATGCTTACAGCAACGTTATCAATAATAGCCAAATTATGGAAAGAGCCTAAATGTTCACTGATTGATAAACGGATAAAGAAGATGTGGAATATATATACAATGTGATCAAAAAGAATGAAGTCTTAGGGTGTCTGGGTGGCTCAGTTGGTTAAGTGTCTGACTTTGGTTCAGGTCATGATCTCATGGTTCATGAGTTCAAGTCCCACATCAGGCTCTGTGTTGACAGCTCAGAGTCTGGAGCCTGCTTCAGATACTATGTCTCCCTCTCTCTATGCCCCTCCCCCACTAACACTCTGCCTCTCTCAAAAATAAATTAAAAGAAAAAAAACAAAAAAAAAAAGAATGAGGCGCGCCTGGGTGGCTCAGTCAGTTAAGCATCTGACTTCAGCTCGGGTCATGATCTCATGGTTCGTGGGTTCAAGCCCCGTGGCTCTGTGCTGACAGCTAGCTCAGAGCCTGGAGCCTGTTTCAAATTCTTTATCTCCTTTTCTCTCTGACCCTCCCCTACTCTCTCTCTCTCTCTCTCTCTCTCAGAAATAAATAAAACATTTAAAAAAATGATCTCTGGAAAAAAAAAGAATGAAATCTTGCCATTTGCAACAACATGGATGGAACTAGAACATATTATGATAAGCAAAATAAGTCAATCAGGGAAAGATAAATATATGATTTCATTCATATATGGAATTTAAGAAACATAACAGATGAACACAGGGGAAGGAAAAACAAGATAAAAACAGAGTCTCATAATTGACTCTTAAATACAGAGAACTGAGGGTTCCTAGAGGGGAGGTGGATGGGGGGATGGGCTAAATGGGTGATGATTAAGGAGGGCACTTGTTGGGATGAGCACTGAGTGGTGTATGGAAGTGATGAACCACTGGGTTCTATTCCTGAAATCCATATACACTGCATCTTAACTAACTCAACTTTAAATAAGTAAATTTAAAAAATAAAGATAATAATATGCCAACATAAGAAAAAGTTTTCTTTTTTATTAAAAAAATTTTTTTTGATGTTTATTTATTTGTATGAAGCAGAGAAAGACAAAGCACAAGGAAGGAAGGGGCACAGAGAGAGGGAGACACAGAATCAGAAGCAGGCTCCAGACTCTGAGCTGTCAGCACAGAGCCCAACGTGGGGCCCGAACCCACAGACCATGAGACCATGACCTGAGCTGAAGTCAGACGCTCAACCGACTGAGCCACCCAGGCGCCCCATAAAGTTTTCTTTTTAAAAAATTTTTTTAACATTTATTTTTGAGAGACAGAGCATGAGAGGCAGAGGGGCAGAGAGAGACACACACAGAATCTGTGCTGACAGCTCAGAGCCAGATGTAGGGCTCGAACCCACGAACTGCGAGATCGTGACCTGAGCCGAAGTCAGACACTCAACCGACTGAGTTAAATTTTCTAAAATGATCATTTCTTTTATAGGGTTTTATGGTTTTTAAGATTATGGTATGCCTATGTAATGGCCATTAAAGTGCACGTGAAAATGCAATGTGTTCAACTAGATATAATATGACAAACAGTACAGTACCAGCTTTTCAAATTGCACTGAATGTACAGAAAAAGATCTGGAAGGAAACAGTGGAAGGAACAGGGAGAAGGAAGGTGTCAACTCAGATGCTGCATGAAGGGCACATAAATGAGGGATAGAAGCACCAATTTGGAGATCAAGGTCATTACTCACCATAGGAAAAGGCTGTTTTGATGGCATAGCAGGAAAAGAAAGCTAGTGGATTAAGGAAAGAAATGAGCCACAGCAAACATTTCTCTAATGACTGTTACTTATCAATATCAGGTTCAGTCACTCTTTCTTCTTAGACTAGTACTGGTAAACATTGATAAATTTGTACTCTCAGATTTCCCTTTAGGCCTAGGTTCAATAATTTGTAACCTTCCTCTGGCAACAGTTGTTCTCTAGCCAAGAATTGTATTGTGTTTCAGCACTCTGATTTACAACAAAGTGACAAGTCATTGTGCTAGATTTGGGGTCTTTCCAAATTCCTATACATTTAGAGCAAACAATTTCAGTTTATTTCAAAAGGCAGCTAATTTCATCCACTCTACTTGATACTTCTCAATTTCATTCTCTTAAATTACTGTGCTCACATACGAAATAAACAATCTCCTCACACATATATTCTGTAAGTATGACAACCAAAAAACAGAAATCTGAGATAATGAATCCATATTCCAGGTCTTAAACCACTAAGTGCAAAAATGAATAAACAACAAAAAAACCATGTCACACTATAGGCCACCAAAAAAATCACTGTACACAAAAAGACTTTTTTAAAAAGACAACTTTAAATTTCACACTTCATAGAAATAAAAGGTGAAGGGCCCAATCACGTGTACTTTAATAAACAGTAACGATAGCATAGCTGTTTTACACAGGTATGAATAAAAGTCCATTATGACAACATAAAACAATATTAACGAAAGTACATCTCAAAGCACCACCATCAGCTTGTGGACTTCAAACAAAACGTAACCAGGAAAACAATTGTCTGAATAAGTAAGATGTTTGTACTACGGTTTTCCTCCATAAAATGACTGGCAAGATTCTAATTTACATTTAGAGTCCTTACTACACAAAGCTTACTATCTCACATGGTCTTTAAACATGCACTTGGATTATGGACAGCTTCTGCTTATACACATTTCACTAAACCCTGAGCCCTCCTGTATTGCTAATGAACTGGAGAATGGCACATACAAATGCTACAGTTTGAAAGATAATCAGTTAAGCCTCAGTCCTGCATCACAGGAGGCAGAGCCTATTAAATCCTGTCATGTTTCTCCTTTGTCGTGGACTACTGAAATCTGAAATTAGAGACAAGTTTTTATACGGCATCTCCAAAAAACCAGAGCAGGAAGAAACAGGGCACACGTAAGATTTCTCCTTTATCACTCGGGTACAAGAAAGTCACACATTTTTCCCCATAATGATATGTTTGAATGGACTAACATTTTCTTTACAGACTTAGTGTAAAAAAATCAGTTTAAAATGCACATAATTGTGGAGCACCTAAGTGGCTCAGTTGGTTAAGCATCCATCTGACTTTTGGTTTTGGCTCAGGCTGTTATCTCATGGTTTGGGAGATCAAGCCCGAAGTCAGGCTCTGTGTTGACAGCGCGGAGGCTGCCTGGGATTCTCGCGCTCTCCTTGTCTCTCTCTGCCCCTAGTCTGCTTGCACTCTCTATCTCAAAAAAATAAAATAAACATTAAAGAAAATAAATAAACAAAATAAAATAAATATAATTTGAAAAGAGGTAATACTTGAAGAAAGCTCACATGTCACACGTACAGGAGACTATCAATGTGACTGATTATTAATTGAAGACAGTGAGAATAACTCTCCTCACTAGGACTCTTTTGATCATTAAGACTGATGAGAAATAAGTTCTCACTAAAGAGTTGAGCTGTTGTGTTTAACATTTCAGCTTCACCCCAAATATAACCCTTTCATGTCCTTTCCACTCAAGAATATGGTGGAACCTACCCAGGACTATTCACAAGAGAAGTCTTACCACTCATAAAAGAGGAGAAGGAGAGATGGGCAAATTTAGACTTTCATTTGCACACATAGATCATTCAGTCCCAAATACTCATGCAGAAAGGCATTTTTACTAATACTAAACCTCTCACACATGACAGGCTACCAAGACAGTCCATGAATGAAATCCTTTATGAATCCTATAAAACTGAAAACACATAGATTTTAATTTTTCAAGTCACTTGGCTTGCTGTAAAGCAGGAAACAGCACAGAAATTCAAATGAGCAACATTTATTTTTTAAGCTGTAAAACATAAATTATCTGTCATAGGAGATTAATTTTTTAAAAAATTAACTAGGGCAGTGGGACAATTAATAGGTCCAATGGTCCATATAAGATTTTCTAATTATGAATTCTACACCCTTGCAAGGAAAACTATGTTAATAGCAGACCATGTACCAAATCCTAAACTTTATATATCTCTTAAATTAAAAAAAAAAAAAAAAAAAGCATATGCTATTCTCCATACACTCAAAATAGTTCTGATGGGATGCAAGAACTTTCATTTTAGGTTCACACTGGATGCACTGAAGGCAGTGTGGAAGAAAGATAGCCATTGAGGTTTGACCAATCATCATATAAATATTCTCAGGCAACAAAGAAGCATAGAAGATATGAATCTTTTTATCCGAGGCTAAAACAGAAGTAATTTTCCCTCTTGGGAAAATACTGGATTAAAATAATGGAGTCTTCCATCAACTGATGAATGGATCAAGAAGATGTGGTTCATCTATACAATGGAATACTACATGGCAATGGAAAGAATGAAATCTGGCCATGTGTAGCAACATGGATGGAACCTGAGGGTTCCATGCTGAGCGAAGTAAGTCAGGCAAAGAAGGACAGATACCATATGTTTGCACATATAGGTGGATTAGGAGGAACTTAACAGAGAACCATGGGGGAGAAGAAGGGGGAAAATAGTAGGGGAGAGGGAGGGAGGCAAACCAAGAGAGACTCTTGAATGCTGAGAACAAACTGAGGGCTAATGGGGGTGAGGGAGAGGGCAAGGGGGGTGATGGGCATGGGGGAGGGCACTTGTTGGGATGAGCACTGGGTGTTATACGGAAACCAACTTGACAATAAACTATTTAAGAAAAAAAAAGAAGTAGAGAAAAAAAATAATGGACTCATATTTTAGTACATAAGAGGTAATTTCTCACGCAAAACATAAGTAAAATCAGAGTTAAATGAATTAATATTGTATTTAAATGTAAGATGTGTGGCAAAGTTCACACCGCAAAAGCCCAAAAACAATAAGAAAGTATTCTAAGTAAAATGGGATTTAAAAAAATAGTAAGGTATTAGATTAAGTCTAAACAAAAGATGAAGTTTGAAATAGATATATATGACCTTCTAAAAAAATCACAAATGAAAGAGAAGTAGCAATCAACATCACAGAAATACAAAAGATTATAAGAGAATATTATGAAACAAACTGGCCAACCTGGAAGACATGGATAAATTTCTAGAAACATTAACATACCAAAACTGAAGCAGAAGGAAATACAAAATGTGAATAGACCAATTACCAACAATGAAGTTGAATCAGTAATAAAAAAAACTACCACCAAACAAAAGTTAGGACCAGACAGATTCACAGAAAACTCTACCAAACATTTAAAGAAGAGTTAATACCTGTTCCTTTCAAACTTTTCCAAAAAATAAAAAAGAAAGAAAAACTTCCATTTTCATTCTATGAGGCTAGCATTACCATGATACCAAACCCAGATAAAGATACCAAGAGTAATACAGGTGAGTATCTCTCAAGAACACAGACAAAGTATCAGCAAACTGAATCCAACAATACATTAAAAAAAAATCACTTTCCACAATCAAGTAGGATTTATTCCTGGGATGCAAGCGTGGTTAAATATTCACAAATTAATCAATTTGATACATCATATCAAAACAAAAAGGGTTTAAAAAAATATGATCATTTCAACAGATGCAGAAAAAGCATGTGAAAAAGTACAATGTCCATTCATGATAAAAATCCTCAACAAAGTAGCTTTAGAGGAAACATACTACAACACAATAAAAGCTTTACATGAAAAACACAGCTAACATTATACTCAATGGGGAAAAACAGAGCTTTCCCCCAAAAGTCAGGAACAAGTCAAGGATGTCCACGCTCACCACATTTATTCAACCTAGTACTAGAAGCCCTAGGCACAGCAATCAGACAACAAAAAGAAATAAAAGGCATGCAAATTGGTAACTTTCACTATGTGCGGATGACATGATACTATATAACGAAAACCCAAAAGATTCCACCAAAAACTACTAGAACTGATAAATTCAGTAAACTCAGAGGATACAAATTTAGTGTGCACAAATCTATTGCAGGTCTATAAAACTAATAATAATGAAATAGCATAGAGAGAAATTAAGAAAACAATCCCATTTACAATTTCACCAAAAATAATAAGATGCCTAGGAATAAACCTAACAAAAGAGGTAAAAGATAATGTACTCTGAAAAGTATAAAATACTGATGAAAGAAATTGAAGACAACACAAATAGAAAACGGAAAGACATTCCATGCTCATTGACTGGAATATTGTTAAAATGTCTGTACTAGCGACCCAAAGAAATCTACATATTTTATTTTGAAAAAAATTTTTTAATGTTTATTTTAATTTTGAGAGAGAGAGAGACAGAGACAAACACAGAGCATGAGCAGGGGAGGAGCAGAGAGAAGGACACACAGAATCTAAAGCAGGATCCAGGCTCTGAGCTGTCAGCCCAGAGCCCAACATGGGGCTCAAACTCGCCAACTGTGAGATCATGACCTGAGCTGAAGTCAGATGCTTAACCAACTGAGCCACCGAGGCACCCCTGAATTTTTTTTTTTTAATTTTTTTAATGGTTTATTTATTTCTGAGAGAGAGAGAGGCAACGTGAGCAGCAGAGGGTCAGAGAGAGAGGGAGATACAGAATCCGAAGCAGGCTCCAGGCTCTGAGCTAGCTGTCAGGACAGAGCCCAACGCAGGGCTCGAACCCACAAACCGTGAGATCATGACCTGAGCCGAAGTTGGACGCTCAACTGACTGAGCCACCCAGGTGCCCCACCCCTGAAATTTTTTAAGAAATGTATTTGAGAAAGAAAGAGACAGAGCATGAATAGGGGAGGGGCAGAAAGAGAGGGAGACATAGAATTCGAAGCAAGCTCCAGGTTCTAGGCTCTGAGCTGTCAGAACAGAGCCCAACATGATTTTGAACCTACGAGCGGTGACATAATGACCTGACCTGAAATTGGACACTCAACTGACTAAGCCACCTAGGAGTCCCAGTAATCTACAGATTTAAGGCCATCCCTGTCCAATTTACAACTGCATTTTTCACAAAACTAAACTAAACAATCCTAAAATTTGTATGAAACCATAAAAGACTCCTATAGCCAAAGCAACTTTGAACAGGGAAACAAAGTTGGAGGCATCACAATTTCAGACTTCAAGTTATATAACAAAGGTATAGTGATCAATACAGTATGGTACTGGCACAAAAACAGCCACATAAATCAATGGAACCGAATATAAACCTCAGAAATAAACCCACAATTATATGGTCAATTAATCTTTGACAAAGTAGGAAAGAATATCCAATGGGAAAAAGACAGTCTTTTCAACAAATGGTGTTGGTTCATCAACATGCAAAAAAATGAAACAGGACCACTTTTGTACGTCATACACAAAAATAATCTCAAAACAGATTGAAGATCTAAATATGAGACCTGAAACCTTAAAAGTCCTCTAAGAGAGCATGGGCAGTACTGTGTTAGACATCAGCTGTAGCAACATCTTTCGAGATATGAGGCAAGGGAAACAAAAGCAAAAATAAACTATTGTGACTACACCAAAATAAAGATTCTGCACAGTGAAGGAAACAACCAAGAAAAGTAAAAGACAACCTACGGAATGGGAGAAGATATTTGCAAATGACATATCAATAAAGGGTTAGTAGCCAAAATATATAAAGAGCTTATACAACTCAATACCAAAAAACTCACAAATAATCCAATTAAAAATGGGCAGAAGACATGAATAGACATTTCTGCAAAGAAGACATGCAGATGGCAAACATACATATGGAAAGATGTTCAATATCACTAATCATCAGGGAAATGAAAATCAAAATCACAATGAGCTAACACACCTGTCAGAATCGCTAAAATCAGTAACACAAGACACACAAATGTTGAAGAGGTGTGGAGAAAAAGGAACCTCTTGCACAGATGGTAGAAATGCAAACTGGTGCAGCCACTATGGAAAACAGTATGGAGGTTCCTCAAAAAATTAAAAATAGAGGCGCTGCTGGGTGGCTCAGTCAGTTAAGCATCTGACTTTGGCTCAGGTCATGATCTCACAGTCCATGAGATCAAGCCCCATGTTGGGCTCTGTGCTGACAGCTGAGAGCCTGGAGCCTGCTTCAGATTCTGTGTCTCCCTAGCTCTCTGCCCTTCACCTGCTCATGCTCTATCTTTCTCTCTCAAAAATAAATATCAAAAAGTTTTTTAAATTAAAAATAGAATTACCCTCTGATCCAGTAATTGCATAAGGAATATGAAAACACCAATTTGAAGGGATACATACACCCCTATGTTTATTGAAAGCATTATTTACAATAGCAAAACTTTGAAAGCAGTCCAAGTATGTGTGTATATATATATATATATATATATGTGTGTGTGTGTGTGTGTGTGTGTACACACACACACACACACAGTGGACTATTATTCAGCCACAAAAAAGAATAAAATCTTGCCACTTGCAACAACATGGATGATCTAGACTATAAAATGCTACATGAAATAAACCAGTCAAAGAAAGACAAATACCATATGATTTCACTCATATGTAAAATTTAACAACAAATGAACAAAGGGGGAAAAAAGGGAAAGAGACACAAACCAAAAAACTGACTCTCAACTATAGAGAACAGACGATTACCAGAGGGAGGTGGGGAGATGGGTCAAATAGGTGAAAAGGATTAAGAGTATACTTATCTTAATGAGCTCTGAGTAATGTATGTAACCACACTGAATTAAAAATTTTTAAATAAATTTAAAAAAAGAAGCTATGAATTTAATTTTAATATAAAAATCTGTGGGCAAAAAAATAAAAGATAAAAACACAAATCATTTCAACTTACAACTATAAATGCAAAAGTACTAAATACCTAACAAACTGATGTAAAATACTTGCTTAAAGAAGAGCACAGTATATTAAATTAAGTTTATCACAGAAATACAACATGCTTTCATATTTTTAAATGTAGGGGCACCTGGGTGGCTCAGTCAGTTAAACAACTGACTTTGGCTAAGGTCATGATCTCACAGTTCCTGAGTTCCAGCCCCACATCAGGCTCTGTGCTGACAGTGAGGAGCCTCCTTGGGAGTCTCTCTCCTCTGCCCCTCCCCCACTCATGCTGGCAATCTCTCTCCTCTCTCTCTCTCTAAAAATAAAATAAAACTTAAAAAAAAATTTTAAATGTATTAATGACACCAACAGGCAAAAGGTCTAAGATCACCTCTGTAGAAGCTAAAAATCATTTAATAAAATATAGTCTTCTTAAAAAATAGTAAAATAACTAGATCTTTATTTTTAATATTGATTTCAATACTGAATGTAACCTATAGTCAACATTTTTGAAAACTGAGAATAAAACAAGTATGCCAACTATCACCATTATTTTATAATATTGTTCTAGAAACTTTGGCAAATTTAATAAGAAGTTAAAATTGGTAAATAGTAATCAGATCCTTAGAATTAGGTGTTGGCTAGATGTAAGAGAAATGTACTAAAATCAACAGCTTTCCTATATATCAGGAATGACAGGTTATATTTCTTAACAGAACATCCAGTTAACCAGAGCAACAAAAGAATCAAATGCCTAGAAAAATCTCAATAAATAGTTAAGTGCATGTATAAATGTAGATACATATAAAACAGGTGAAAAACTTTACTAAGATGTGTAAAAGAAGGCTTAAATAAATGGAAAAACATACTACGTTTCTGAGTGAAAAATCAAATTTATTAAATCCACTATAATCCACACTTACCCAATTTCAATTACAACTCTAATAAGATACTTCTTAACTAAGTGTATCAGACCTCACCTGAAGGAAGAAGCTGATAAAGAGAGTGAATTCCCTCCCTTCCCCTCCATCTGCAACACTACTCACTGTTACTAGGTTAGCTCAGACTCACCTCCCCTGGTTACTGGACACTCTTCTTCACTAAGGTCCCGGCTCATGAGCAGAAGGAGCTTTCCAATGTTAAATCTGAACCGATATGCTTCTCTCTGCCTCTGCCACCTTCTCCGGCCTCTCTGGTCATCATCCCTTTTATTACAGTCTTATCATCACTAACCAAAGCTCCCAGAACTGAATAGACAAACAGTCTTGGCCATAGTATACCTTAACCACCCACCGTCTATTTCTGAAAAGCCTATCGACCTATTCTTCAAAATACAGTAGAAGTGCTCTTTCCCCAAGAAAGCCTTTCATGACTTACTCTAGTCTCACACTCCCTAGTCTAGATTTTCATACCATCTTGTGCACTGGCCCATGAAGACACGTGTCACACGGCTCTGTAATGAGTTCACTCCTCTAGAACAAAGGAGCAGATAAAACAACCAGGGGGTGAGGAAGTAAAGGAGTAGTGCGAGAGTATGAGAAAACCTAACAGGGTATCACTGAAGACCCCAGAAATGAAGGCATCTAAGTAAAAAAGACTACTTGAACCTTGAGGGAATGAAGAAAACTGCCAACATGTTACGGAGCTAAAGGTTGCCATTTAGAAACACAGACTAAGCAGAAAGACCCTACCCACCTACAATTTGATCAGTCAAAGTACTAAGCGATATAAAGGGAAGGACAAAACAACTGCCTTTGCCCTTTCCAGTTCCAACCCTTCTTCCTTCTTCCAGGGACAGAATGAGTCTAGTCCTGACTGTTGAGAGAAGAGTTCCATTTTGGGTAAAAAAGATATAAACAAACTGATGGTGGGGGAGTGGGACATATAGGCTGCCGAGTATGGAATGAGTAAGTCCCAGGCTCACAAGGCACACAGCACAGGGAATACAGTCAGTGGTACTGCAGCCACACCGGAAGGTGACAGAGGCCAGCTATACTTGTGGTGAGTGCAGTATAATATGCAAACTGTATGTTGTACACCTGAAACTAATTGTGTGTCAACTATTCTTCAAAAAATAAATAAATAAAAGAGATATAATAACCAGAGAAAGTAAAAGCAATATGCTTGTGACTGATGAATCACCGAATTCTACTCCTGAAACCAATACCGCACAGTAGGTTAACTAACTAAAATTTAAATTAAAAAACAAAACAATAACAAAAAGTATTATGCTTGCCAGCTCAGATTCCAGAGTCTGAGATATTAATGGCTTATAAGAAGGCATTAAGGTGCCAACTTACCAAACAAGATCTTCAGACCAAAAAAAAAAAAAAAAAATAGTAAGAACCCCATACAGTCCCCATGCCCTACCTCCATGTTCCTCTTAAATGGAGGAAGTCAAGGAATGAATTTCATCTATTGTCACTTGTCAGTACTTAATTCAAAAAAAGACAATATATAGAACACTGGTAGAAAGAAAAACAGATCTTAAAAATGTGAAGACTAATAGGAATTACTTTGGAAAGCCATGAACCCACAAAAGGTAATACAGTATGGATGACAGACGCCCAGAAGACAAAAGAGTAAGAATTCTACCCAGAACATCATTCACTCTAACATCTACCAGGAAATCAGTTCTACCACCCTAGCAAAGAGGCAGATTATGGAAACTTGGTTTTAGACTTTCAGGCCACACTTACAGTGAATCTGGGAGCAGGGGAAAGCAATTTCTATTGTCATCTCATAGGACCCTTTTTCAAAAGAGAGGAAAAAATATACCATCTTTTCATTCATTCAAATACTTATAATTTCCACCATGAATGAATCTGGGTACAGACTATGTTCGGCATGTCAGCAGGCCCAGGAGAGTAGGCATGAATTAGAAAGGCTGGCATAAAAAATGCCAAAGGGAAAGGGGAAAAGATAAGGCTGGAGAGGTTAAGTGGTGCCACACCATCCAGGCTCCTGAGCCAGGTCTTGAAGTTTTTAAAAACATTAAGAGGTGCCAATGAAGGGTTTTAAGTAAATAAGTGATTTGGCCAGACTTGTATTTTTTTTTTTTAAGTTCGTGGGGTGCAGTAATGGGGAATGAACAATAGAAAAGTCATCTGAAAGGAGACCAGTTAGGAAACGGGTGAAGCCAATTAGGTGAACAACCACTACTATGAAATAAAACAAAAAGTGAAAAACACAGCAAATACTTAAGTATGATGACCATCAGTCTGGAATAGAAGGAGTAACAATATTTAGAAACAGCTATCACACTCTTATACCCTAGATTCAATCTACCGCTGCATTCACTCCATAGTTGCCTAACCATCCTCTACTCAATGTTATTCCCAACCTTTCACCAAGTAAATCCTCCTTCCACACTACCCTAACTATATCAACCAGCTGTCTAATTCAGTGGCCACCTGGCACATGTGGCTATTTAATTCAAATAAAATATATTTATAAATTTAGAGCCTCAGTAGCAACAGCCACATTTCAAGTCTTCAACAGCAGCAGATGGCTAGTGGCTACTGAATGCTCAGCACAGACATAGAGCGCTTCCATCAATACAGAAAGATCTATTGGATGGTGCTGGGCTACAGATATACCTAAATCTGCCACTTCACTACGTAAGCCTATTTAAAAACAACATATTTATCTGAGAGGCACCTGTGAAGGCAGACTCAGCTCACTGTCTCATGCCCACACCTTGTATATTAATAAGCTTCACAGTGTAGTGAAGAATCATGGTGTACAAACCACAAGACAGGCCCTGTGTTTTGACTCATTAATTCTCACTATGCTCTGAAGAAATAGAAAAGCAGCAGGCATCACCCATGTTTTATAGGTGAGGACACCAAGGCACAAAAATTAACCTGCCTGAGGCTATAAAGTCAATAATGGAGTCACAAATAAAAGCTGAATTCCCTAACGCCCTGACCAGTGCTCCATTCATTAAAGTAGTCACGGCTGATTTAAGAACCCACGGATGGAAACTATTCAGTTTCACCTGACCCAAGTAACCATTTGCTTTACCAAATGGCTGCCTATACCCACAGGAGGGTCATATCTGTTAGGTCCATGTGTGTGTATATATATATATATGTATGTATGTAATGTGTGTGTGTGCACACACATGAGCACACACACACAAACCAGAAAGATAAAAATACACAAAAATATGTATCCCTTGAGCTTGCCCCAACTATCTCATCACATGTGACAGAAAAAAAAGAATATTAGACACATTTACCAAAACTAACAGTAAGATATGGTACATTCCTGCATTATTAATTTGTTTTTCAATTATGCTATAAAAATTACAACCTAGAAGTTCTGCATTTTGTAATTCTTATTGGCCTCTGTAACCAGAGTAAGGCTAACTTTCATGTGCTTCTTCTAAACCTTTTGAAGCAATGGGGACATGAAGAGGCAATTCTTCTATTTCCATTTCAACTACCTCATTAACTGAAAAGTGTAAAATAATATACAGGGAGACATGAACCAAGTTATAGATTAAAGGTATAAAATCCACATATGGCAATTGCTTGTGACACTGTTGACAATAGCAATTTTAAAATGCAGCCGCCAGCATTCACTAATGCATCTCTGTGTCCTGACATTGCAAAACAATTTACCCACAGCTTCATTTGAATGATGTGAAAAATCTAAGAAATAACTCAATAGCACTTGCCCAACATCAGAGTTCTTACATATTTTAACTAAATATGCAGGAAAATCATAAAAAATCAAATGTTTAAAACAAATTCTGAAGTACTAGGAAGCATACAAAATAGTTATTTCTATGCTTCTAATTCTTTTCTTATCAATAAGTATGACTCAATCTATAGAATATAATAACTAAGTGATTTTGTCCAGAAAAATAAAAGCTTCCAAAATGAATCTGGCAATTGTTTCTCATTAAAGGAGCAAATCTCCCTCAAATATGTAAGTATCACAAAGAAAAAGGGCATGAGTGCTGACTTTAAATACAGAATATAACAGTCACGTCTACCCTCAGTTGTGAAAGACAAGAAAGACGGCCATCAGCTTGGGTATTGAAGTCCTTGCTTCCTCACAGCCTTAACTCAAAAGAACATAAGCCAACTAAAAGCCAGGGTTTTTTTTTCTGTTTTTTGGTTTTTTTTTTCTCTAAAAGCCAGGTTTTAAGTTGAACAACTTACACGGCGTTCCTGGAGGCTCCATAAGAAAGTAAGAGCTTGACTATATCCATGTGCCCATTCTTGGCGGCATCGTGAAGTGGTGAGTCGTTCTGATACCCAGTGGAGTTCACCAATGCCTTGTGCTGCAGCAACAATTCCACCACCTTCAGGTGCCCATGGTTGCAGGCTTCATGCTAATTAAATAAGAAGTGAGAAAAGTGATGAGGAAGAATAATGCATTATATCATAATAAAATTGCACTTTAGAGAAATAGATATGAATTTCAGTCAGTAAATTGGTTCTAACCTAAATATTCATACAGACTGTAAGTGCTGGCCCGGAGTAAAAGCCTTATTTAGTATTCTTAGTGATAACATACATGATGGTCAAGATCTATGCAATTCATGGAAAAAGATGTTATTTATTTGAGCCTTCAGTCAACTGTTTTTTTTTTTTTAAGAAGAAAATGTAACTATAAACCAACTCTAGCTCCTCAATTATTCCGTAGTAAAAAATTAAAAACAAAAAGCTCAGAAAGTATTTATCAAGTAGATCATGCATAAAAAGTGAAATTTTCCAAGGCTGAATAGAATCTACTAACTCAGATACTTAGCCATACCCTAAGTGGTGCACCCACATGTATACATAACCACCCCACAAAGTGAGTATCCTGGAGAGAGTATTTACATGACAAGTCTCTCTATTTGCTGAAGCTACAGATTACTGTATGGCTGGTATCGATAACAGAAATAACATGGAGTAAAAAGAGCTTACCAATGTAACAGGGAACAATGAAGCATTCAAAGATGCCACATGTGCAAATCTTTCCTTATGTCTAATGAACTGTTAACAATGGCACTACATTATATTCTAATAAATCATGGACATACTGTGCTTTTTAAGTACATCTATTCAATTCATAATGGGCAATACCCTACTAAATATCTGTAGGTCTATTTCTAGGAGAAAATAATCCAAATTAGACATCAGGTGCTCTAATAAATCACTCACCAACCTTTACTACAATTTGCCTTACTGGCTTTTTAAAAAAAAAATGGACCTTTCTTTGAAAAGGTTAACTAGCCTGTGGAGTCAAAAACAACAAAGCGACTCTGATCCAGTCTAAACCCTCCCAGCTTAAAAATTTGGCAAGAAGTTATTCTCTACAACTTTAAACCTTTTTTACACCTGGCCTAATAAGAATCTCTCAATTTCTGACATAAATTTCCATCTTACAGGACAAGGGCTTCTACCTCCTCTGTTGACTCTTCTATAGCTATCTTCAAATTACATGTAATTAGCTCACGTAGCACTTATTTCCTGTATTGGTGCTATTCTTTTTCCAGACTATACTCCACATTGCAGTTTTGTAATAATAAGCAAAGATTTTTAAAAATGTTTAATGTAAGCAAAGATTTCTACTGTTTCTATATATTTGCAACTGGGAAAGGTATAAATGAGGCTACAATATATCTTCAGTAAGAATCACTGCCTTGTGATATAATCCTATACCCAGTTCCTTTGACCTCTTTGTTCCAAGAAATCAAGTTCCAATAATCTGCAATGTGACAAAATGAGGCCTGATGTTGGCTCCAAGAGTTACCTCCATATGTTAGCTACATTCAGCAATATGGTATAACTAGATTCCTAAATCTAAAGGTAGTAGTGAAAAGGTAGCCAATTTCTTGCCTGTCACAGTTGAAAAGCTACATGAAAAATAATCATTGTCTCTTACTTAGTGAAAATGTATGTTCTTCAGATTAAAAACAGAGTATATAGACAACTACATAAAGTATAATAACTGTAAGACATAAACAAAATGAGAACAAAAAAACAAATAGAAAACTACCAATGGTGTCCATCCAGCATGGTCTTTAACATTTGGGTCACTTCCATTTTGTAAGAGGTATTCCACAGAAGGTAGGTCGCCCTAGTAGAATAATGAAAAAAGAAAAAGAAATTAAAAATAATCAAGAAAAAAGAAGATATTGAGATTTGGGTTTTGTTTTACTTTTTAAATTTTGTTTTCTTAAAGATAGAATCAAACTTAATTTTTTTCTCTAATACCTACTGCTCATCAGTAATAAATAATAAGTCATGTATAGATGAACTGTTCTAAGGTACCAAGAAATCATGAAGTCATATGGTCCATCCTTGAATATCAAGTTCAAAATCTCTGTGATTAGCAACCCTTATCAAAAGTCATTTCAAAATATCAAAGAGAGGGCATTAACCAAAAATTAACAAATGAAAATTAAATATTTAAACTCATCACTCATTTATGAAAAACATCCCTTTTCAGCATGCATGAAAAGATCTCCAAGTACTGTTTAAAACAAAATCAAGGCCAAGAAGGCCACTCAGTTAAAACTACCAAAAATTATTTTGTTTTGTTTTGTTTTATTGACAGTTACTCCATTTATCCTTAATACACTAATTTATAGTCACCTTATTTGCTAAAAGATATTTTTCTAGGCAAAAGCAAGGCTTATTTTCTCCAAGTATCACCGACAGAGCTTACTCTAAAAAAGGGTGAATAAATAAAAGTTACATATGGCAATGGAACACCTGGTTGGCTCAGTGAGTTATGTGTCCAACTCTTGGTTTCAGCTCAGGTCATGATCTTGAGTTCAAGCCTCGCATCAGGCTCTGCACTGACAGTGGGGAGCCTGCATGGGATTCTCTCTCTCCCCCTCTTTGTCCCTCCCTCTTCTGTTCATGTTCTCTCTCTCTCGAAATAAATAAACTTAAAAAAAAATTTTTTTTAAGTTACATATGGCAAAAGTTATCTATGACAAAGAGGTGTTCAACTAACTGTTTTTTTGAAGAGTTTCTTTAGGGAAAAGAAAATCTCTCCTCTCCCACTCCCAGACTCAATATTCCTTTAAAACGAGTTTTTCCCCTACAGGTTTCATTATGCAGAAGTCACTAAGTCTCCTAAGAACAGTAACATTTGCTTTTATTTGATTGTTTTGGGCTGCCTCTCAAGCACAACAAATCTTAAGATGGTAGCTTACTTAGTTTTCAAAAAAAAAAATTTTTTTTTTAATTCATTTGCTTGGGCACCTGGGTGGCTCAGTCAGTTAAGTGTCTGACTCTTGATCCAGGCTCAGGTCATGATCCCAAGGCTGAGGGATCCCATGTTGGGTTCCACACTGACAGCACAGAACCTGCTTGGGATTCTTTCTTACCCTCTCTCTCTCTGCTCCTCCCCCACGCATGCTCTCTCTCAAAATATATAAACTTTAAAAAAAATCAACTTGCAACATAATTAACAAAATGACCCTACTATTTAATGGATCTAAAAAATAAACACTATATACATTTCAAATAAATTGTTCCAGTTTCAATAAAAACATTTTCCCAGTTTCTTAGGGGTGCAAATTCTATACCACTAGTACAAGTTACTATTTATTTAGCAACCTTTGCTCTATATTTAAGTCCCGTTCCCAATGAAACTAGGAACATCTGTCAAGATACAAATTTGAATTTTTTAAAACAATCCCATGATTATGGGGGCAGATGAACTGCCAGAACCACACACATTTCCAACCTTCATCATGAAAGTATCCACACAAAAAAATACACAAAAAGCCTTCTGAAAGATTTCCCTATTTTAATTCTGTATAGTAATCACAAAAACATATTAACCTAACGAAGCCCATAAAATAATAAACACACAACTGTGGATTGAAAAGTCACATGAGAACAGTCACATAGAAACACTGACAATTTAAGAACTAAAAGCAGATTCTCTTGGAAGACTGCTAGACAGTGGTCTTTTTCTTTCTTGTAACCTTGTTAAACTATCAAAGTGTCTTCTGTTACAAAACACCCCTAGGCTTCCCGGGAACATATAGCCCATCTGCAAACTACTTGTTCTTCAAACTCAATCTGCTTTCTCTTCCCTAATATTTAAAAGTCTGTCACATTTTCATTGTTCTACTTTATGTAAGTTTAATGTCATGCACATAAATAAAATTATGAAAATCAGAGAGAGCCCACAGTAACAGGGTAAGCTTGAACCAACATGGAGTTTCTGGGAAATAAATTAACTTCTGCTTCTGATTTCTTTAAATTACTTTCTTCACTAACAATATTTTCTGAGTAATAAGCACTCACTTTTAGACTCTCTACAACTTAAAAGAGTAACTGAGATTTTCTTAAACCACAGCAAGAAAAAAAAAAATCAACCAAGGAAAGTATTTACCAAGGCTTGCAAGAAATTTTAAATGGATTTGGTATTTTCAAGTAATACCTTAAAGGCTGAAAACAAAGGGAATGTGTGTGCCACAATGAATTTTCTTATTGCTAACCTTTCATTCAAAAACAGATTCTTCACACATCTGTACATATGACAGCCATTAATTAGACAGTCTTAATTAAAAAAAGACATAAATTAACTTTCCAAACACACACACCCATTTTTTTCTTTATTGTAAAGGTTAGCTCTTCTAAAATACAATTAAGAATAAATATCTTGATAAAAAAAAGGTACAGGGCATTACAATGATGACAACTTACCCCAAATGGTTAAGCTTTTCCACATAAATGAACTAATCAGCTACCTATTCCTTTGGCAACTAGATATTGACAATTTTTTCTTTTTTTTTTTTTTTTTTGTCATCCAGAATGAAGCTCTAAAATATATTAAACACTTCCCTGGCTTCTCAAAAGTTTACTGAATAACTTCACAGATGCTTCTGACAATCTAGTCTGTGTAATGTTAAGCTGCTGATATTAAGGGGTTCAGTATTATAAAGGTGGTAGATGACAGAGGGAAAAATGAATATTGACTCTAAGAGATGTCCTAGAAATTACAATCTGGAAAATATCATAGATACCAGTTTGCTTTGGAGTCCTTTACAACTTTCTCAGGAAGCTGGTAATAAAGGACGTGCAGTAACCAGAGTTTCACACAATGTGACGGCCTTAAAATACAATGAATGACAAAGTTAGACCCTAAAGGAGACTCCTCACAAGGGGTGTTCTTTCCACCCAGGAGATCCTCATCATCTTTGCTATGTTAAGTGTATCAAGCCTTATAAGTTGCCTGAAAAATATGATTCTTTATGTCTGCATCAAAAATATATCATGACATGCCAACGTCAAGCCTTCTATATCATGATACATTCAATGCTGTGGCATGATTTATGAGTAATCATTACCATTTTAAGAATCTGTGGTTTATTCCAGCAACTACAAATCCTCAAGCAGAGGTGACATAATAAAGTAACAAATCAAAATTTTCTTTATGTCTAGAAAACATCAAACACTACGTTTTCAAAAATCAAATCAGAAGAATAAATGAGTGTTTATCTTAGTTTCTACCTAGGCATTGTAACACTTTCTCAGAAAATCTCTCATTTATATAATGTTTTCAGTAGCATTTTAAACATAGGTGACCTCCACATTCAAATAGAAACACAGGCAATAAAAAAGACCCAACTGGATCTCAAATTTGTTCTGTTTACGTGAGAATACGCACAATATCTCAGACATCATATGAATGAATATTCTGCTTGAAATTCCAGGGTAATAAAATGAAAGTATAAATAAGGAATTCAAGAAGAATCCTGTAGGGTTTGTAGGGTTTGCATTCATATGGGGCTGAATGTCCAAAAAGTAGAATGGCTCACCTATAAATCCAGGATCCTGAGGGAAAAAAGGATTTGAGAACTGATAACACAAACAGTATCTGCCAGTGATATAGTAGCGGTCCACATCCAGCAGCCTGAATTTAGGAAGTCTGGATATTTACTAAGACCCTTCTGTTGCCAGATATGGAGGTTATCAAGATAAATAAGGTAAGAGATGTTCTACATTAACCCAGAAGTTGACGTCTAGGAATTTATCCTAAAGACACACCTGCTCACATATGAAACCAAGACTGCTTGCCACAGGACTGTTCATAAAAGCAAAAGAATGGAAACAGGCATCCATCAGTAAGGACTAGTCAAACAATAAAAATATATAGAAGGCAATGCTACTATAAGAATATACAGAAAGCTATGTGCCAGTATGGAAGGGGTTTGCTTATACGTACATAAAGAAATTCACAAAGGACACACAAGTAAGTAAGGTAGTTAAGCAAAAAGGCTTGTCAGTAATAGCGCGGGTAGGGGCAGAAATAGGAGTGGGGTTTAGGAGTGAGGTTTCCTACTATAAATACTTTTCTTCTTATTTTTGAAAACTGCAGTTATGCTTATTTTGAAATTAAATCAAAAAAAATTTTTGAGAGAGAGAGAGAAGAATGAGCTGCGGTGGGGCAGACAGAGAGAGAGGGAGAGACACAGAATCTGAAGCGGGTTCTAGGCTCTGAGCTGTCAGCACACTCCAGGCTCTGAGCTGTCACATTCACAATCCAGATCATGACCTGAGCCAAATCGGACACTTAACCGACCGAACCACCCAGGTGTCCCTGAAATTAAACTTTAAATGAAGAATATACTCTGGATAACCACAATATCTAATGAAGTCATATAATAAAGAGAAAGCTAAATGAATATAAATGCAAACAAAATGTCACCATAGAGGAGAAACTAACTCTAGGAATTCTGAGGAAGACTTCTTAATTATTAAGATGGTAGGGTGTAAACTGGATTTTTAAGGTTACATACAAACAGCAGGGAAGGAAAAGGGAAGCATGTAGAGGAAAGAATATAAATCAAAGAAAAGAACATGTGCAAAGCACTGGTAGAATTAATGAATGTACCTGAATAATTCATAAGACTAAATAAAGTTCAGTGTGACAGGAGAATGGGGTTCAGATCATGATTGAGTGGAAAATTTGCTCATATATTCATCAAATTCATCTCTTATGCTCCAGGCAATGTTCTAGATCCTGAAGATCTAACAGTGAACAAACAGAATTCTTGCTCTCATTCTATGGAGAGAAGCAAGAAACTAAGAAATCTATATAATAATAATAATGATGATGATGTCAGGAAATTTGGGGACCTGGGTGGCTCAGTCAGTGAAGTGTGCAATTCTTGACTTCCGCTCAAGTCACAATCCCGGGTCAAGGAATTGAGCCCCACACAGCATGGAGCCTCTTTGGGATTCTCTGTCTCTCTCCCTCTGCCCCTCTCCCCTACTTGCACTCAAAAAATAAAATAAATCTTTTTTAAAAAAAGTCAGGAAATAACTGGAAGGAAAACAAAACAAGCAGGACTGCTAGGTGAGGTCAGCTAGGAAGTGTCTCTGAAGAGGCGTCATTTGAGCAGAAGCCTGGAGGAGGAGGATCACACAGGGCCATGTAGGCCATGGGAAGGACTGTGGATTTCATTTAAAGAAGGCCAGTCTCGGCTGCTTGAAAGGTCATCAAATCTACATCCTGTTCAGCAGCAGTAACTTCTATTTCCTTGTTCCGTTTTTAATATTTTAACTTCAGAACCACTTCAAATCTTTTTCTAAAGTAAAGTGGGCACAAAAGATAAATTAAGACAGCAGAATCACAATATCTGGTACACACTTTCAGCTGCAAATGAGAAAATTAGAGCAGAAAATGAAATGAATACTACTTATAAAAAGACAATACTGATAAATCAACATGAAAAATATGTTTTTTTCACACATTATTTGTTCTACTAAAATCAACCTGGTTGGGGGGTTTACATTCAACTTATAATATATTTTTAAAAGAGAGTACTCTTCTTAACAGTGATGTTAAAAAAAAAAACCTAGAAATCAGTTAGCTTGTCTTAAATGTACTATATCAGAATCTGCCATCTAAGGACAATAACAGTATTTGATAAGTGCAAAAGAATCAAATGGGTAATTTTAAGGCTGGCAAGAGACCCTTCCTAGGTAAACTAATAATACAACAAAATGTCTATGAAGCAATCTTCAGAGGAGAAAATTCACAAGACAACATCGTCTCTTTTCCTGTCTTAAGATTCTATGTTTTTTCATTGCTGAGGCCAAGGGTATGCAAACTATGGCCTGTAGGCCAGATGCATGATTTTGTAGGCCAGGTTTTATTGGGTTTATATATTGTCTATGGCTGCTTTTGAACTATGGGCAGCCATGAATACTTGTAGAGACTATATGGCCCGGGAAGCTGAAAATATTTACTCTTCCCCTTTAAGAGTTTGTCAAACCATGGCCTAGGTCTTAGAGATCTTCATTAGTAAAGATAAATTATTATTATGGTTAAAAGAAAAATTCTCTACCAATAAATGGAGCCCTGCCTGGTGGTCTGAAAATAATTCCCAGAAAGCAAAATGTAGGAGCTAAAGCAGTCTACATTCTTATGTATTAGTCAGAAAAAATGAAAAACATCATTATTATGCTAGCTACTTATGCCTATAAAGCATTTATAGCATTATAAAGTTAAGTTTATAATAGCTTATGTGCATATCTACTATATACGTAACAAATACGACAAAAATATTTTTGATATTTTTTATCAATAGCCTGATATTTTAGCCTGATATTTTAAATCAATGCTTTGCAAAAAAATAAAGTATTAACAGGGACCAACTGAAAATTTAAGTTGTTCAGAAGATATGCATGCAGAAACTAGCGTGTAGTCATGCTGCGGTTTGCCTCCTCACTGGTATCAGATATAGAGTAGTCCACATTCATCATTTATTGAAAGATAAAGCAAGGAAAAAAAAAATTAAACCCTAACATTTGGGGAGGCTCATTTTTGTGCTCTGCCCTTTCTCCATATTAGGAGAATATACGGGAATGTCTGGACTCCATGCCTATTCCATATTCTTCTCAGATGTTTCACATTCCTCACAAGCCTTATGTATGGGGGCCTCCAATGGGTTCCTTCAAGACCTTCCAGGGTTCTCTATCCATGCAAAAGACCCAAGGATCTCCTGGCGAATTTACTAAATCATAAAAGCTATCCTAGCTCAGTACTAAGCTTGCCTGTATTTGATCTGGATAACACTCACGTGAAATCACAAAGTCTATAAAACTGTGGTGCTAACTGCTCCCCTATATGTGCAATTCTTGAGTCAGATCCAAGGATTAACCTTTCCAAATATACCTCACACTTGACAAATGGGCTAGTTTCCAGAAAACGAACACTCCTACACCCCCCAGTGTTGAGGCAGTAAATAAAGAGAGGCAACTTTAATGAACACACTATTAAAAGAAATGGCTGGCTGTGGCATACAGAGACACTCCTTCAGGGTCAACTGCGGGAGCCATTTCTGATGATCAAATTTCCAGGTCATCGGAAAAATGTACAGACCACATCTTTCAACCTTGCAAATTCTGGCAGTGCCCACTACAAGTGTCTACATACAGAAGTCTGTCACCTCCCACACTGTCCCTAGCTCTTTGGCTGGGTAATGATGTGTTGCCAGCAGTAACTTGGCCATTCTCTATATTCGTAAAGCATGAGAAACTGGTAAAAACTGAACAAAATCATTATGGAATAGACAATTCAAAGCCACTGGCAAAGCAGAAGCTGAAATATTGAAATATTATTTTCTCTTTTAAGATTATGGTCCTCAGGCCCAAGGGCCACTGCTCTGAGGTGAGGACACAATCCCTATGAATTCTGCTTCTCTGGTTCAAAGGAGGTATCACATGAGCAGGTTAAATATCCTAGTAATCTCATGTCACTGTTCACAGGCCCCACAGAAATTGTTTTTTATAGTTGGTCTCATTCCAAAATTGTATTTCACAGCAAGCATCCTACCTTAATTGAAGCAATATGAAGCAAAGTCTCTCCTCTGTGATTTCTTTTCACAGCCGTAAGGCTACCAGGAGATAGCTTCATTGCTGAGGGGCTGGTCATCATCCGTCTGTAACTTGGACTATTCAGTGCAGGAGGTGGTGTACCCGGTGAAAGTCTCATGAATTCATCTGATATATTACTGTTTTTCCTCCTTAATGTGTCACCAACTCTACGCTTGCTTGGAGGTGGTGAAGAGCAGCCAGGCAATGGTTTGTTTTCTGAAAGCGCCATTTGCTGCCTACTGGTACCAAGAATGCTGCTGCTGCATCTCTTAGAAATGGGACTGGACCGTCTGCTGTGATGTCCACGCCGCCCACTATGACCTGATGGCAAGGGCTGCTTAGATGTAAGATGATTCGCACAGAGATTCTTCTCCGGAGTCATGTCTTCCTTCTTGCTCTCCATTTCTGGAGACTCTATTTGCTCAGCCAATGGTAATGAGACTTCAGTTAAGCTTCTAGAACAATCTGATTCCGTTACAGAGTCGCTTGCTAGTAAGTCTATGTCACCATTTGTCTGAGGAGTAGCAGGGACAGACGGCTGGCTATAGAAAGACACAAGCTTCTCCTTAAGTTCCTTTTTGGAGGAAGGTTCACCATCTTTTTCTGCCTCAAAATTCCATTCTTGGTTGATTTCAGCTAAAGTTTTCTTTTTTTGTTTTTTTCCAGATCTTGTGGAAGCCTTTTTAGCCCTCTCAGGACCACCTGTTGGGGGGCTTGCAGAGATAAAGTCATACATTGAGGCCTGACGAGTGCTCTCCCCATCTGTCAACTGAGGCTGGGTTTGCACTGTAACTTTACTTACAACATATCTGACTTTCTTACTTCGAGGACTAAACCACATTTTTATTGAATTCTTCTTATTTTCTGCGTCATTGAATGTATTTTGCCTAGATGTGTCTTCTTTCAAATCTGATAGAAAAAAGGAAAGGAAATCTGTTACATTAACTTGATCTCCCCCATCTTGAGCTCCCAAGAATTTTGCTCACAGTTCGCACTTCATTTGTGTACCTTCTCCCCCTCCTAGGCTATGAACTCCTTGAGAGGAGATATTCTCTCATTCAACAAATATTTACAGAATCCTACTTTAATTCCAGACAACATTCCAGAGGCTGGAGATACAACAGAACAAAATTTGGAACTTCTATTCCACTGGGCAGAATACACAAATAAGTACTAGACCATACAGCATGCTGGTGGTGATAAGAGCTATGGAGAAAAGATATGTCAGATAGGTAGATAGACAGATAGGCAGGCAGACAAACAGACACACAGGCAGGCAGGCAGGCAGATATGGGATTTAATAAGCAGTAGTAAAAAAAAATTAACACTTGTCAATTGAGACTTCTGAAAACCAATCAATACAAAAATCAATAATTCATTACAATTGATAATTCATTAGATCAACAAACTAAAGGAAAATAATGTGATTTTCAGATACAGAAAAATTGACAAAATCTAACATTCATTTATGATTTTATAAAAAGGTCAACTAATTAGGGATAGAAAAGGACTTCTTCAACCTGTAAAGGGCATCTATAAAAATACATACAGCTAATATCAAGCTAAATGGTAAAATACTGCAACTACCATTTTGTCCCTATTATGAAAAAGAAGGCACAAATGTCTGTTCTCACCACTCCTAGTCAACATCATACTGAAAGTCCTAGATAGCACACAAAGAAACAGATATAAAAGGCACACCGATATAAAACCATCTATTTATAATTGACCTGAATCACTATATGGAATATCTCAAAAGAAAATTTTTTAAAAATTAATGAAACTAACAAGTAACTTTAACTTAACAAGGCCTTAGAAAGAAGGTCAATATATCAAGTTGAACTTCAACTATGTTTTGATATAATATATAACAATGAACAAATGCAAAATGAAATTTAAAAACATTAGTACCATTTATAAAAGTACCAAAAAAGCCCCATAAAATATTTAACATAAATCTCACAAAATACATACAAGTTCTGAAAATTATAAACTATTTATGAAAGAAATCCATACAAATGGAAAGACATGTCACGTTCATTAGCAGTAGGACTCAATATTGTTGAGATGTTGATTCTCCCCAATAGAGCTACAGACTATAATATAATCCAATGAAAATCCTAGGATTTTTTTGTAAAAATAGACAAGCTGATTCTAAAATTTACATGAGAAAAAGCAAAGGAGCTATAATATGGAAAGGCACAAGACCTAGAATATTTAAATCAGTAATGAAGAAAAACAAAATTGGAGGACTCACACCACATGACTTTAACTCATTTCAAACAAAATGAATCTAAGGCATTGAAGATAGTCACAACTCTTTAGGTGCCATCTCATTTAATCTCAAGCTATGTAAACAAGAAATTAATGCAAATGAATGAACTTTAACTACATACTCAAATATACTCTTGAGCAGAAGCCAGATACAAAACAATACATAAAACCAGCTAAAATTATGTTAAATCAAAATCCTGGTTATCTGATAACTATGGGGAAAGGAGTTAGTGACTAAAAAGGGACAAGAGAGGCTTCTAGAATATTGTTTATTCTTCTAAGATATTTATATTATTGAGTTCAGTTTGTGAAAATTCATTAAGCTATACAGTTACAATGTGTATACTATAAGAATTTCTTCAACTTTTTATTAATAATCAGAAATTAGGAAAAAAAATTTTTTTAAAAATCAGAAATTAGGGGGCATCTGGCTGGCTCAGTCGGTTAAGCATCTGAACCCTTGATTTCAGCTCAGCTCATGATCTCGTGGTTCATGAGTTTGAGCCCTGCATCAGGTTCTGCACTGACAGTACGGAAGCTGCTTGGGATGATTCTCTCTCTCCTCTCTCTCTGCCCCTCCCCAGCTTGCTCATTTTCTCTTTCAAAATAAATAAATAAACTTAAAATAAAATTAAAAAGAATAACAATAAATAATCAGAAATTAAAACACAAAGAATCAGTAGAGTTAAAAAAAAGAAATCAGTGTCCCTAAGTAGACAAGGTGCCACATTTTGGGGGTGAGTATTCTTGTATAAAAACTTTGGTGCGTTAGATAAGGTCATCAAGGAAGGTCTCTCTCTAAAGCTCACTTTTGAGTTGAGACCTCATAACAAATGACAAAATGTAAGCAGTCACATAAATATCTAGGAAAGGTGGTTCCCAAGTAGAAGGAAGACCAAGTGCCAAGGTCTTAAGGTAGAAATGAGTTTAGAAAGTCACTGTGGCTGGAGCTTGGAGAAGGAGCTGAAAATTAAATAAGAGAGGTAAGCAGAAGCATTCCATGAAGAGTTCAGCCACAAGTATGACTGCTGGTATTCCGCATTCCATCAACCTCTGAAGTGGGAGGGCTTAGGACTTCACCTGCAATCACTCCCTTGGTAACCTTACATATATATATATATGTATGTGTGTGTGTGTGTGTGTGTGTGTGTGTGTGTGTGTGTGTGTGTATACATGGACAACTTCAAAAGTGTATGTGCCACCCGGACCTCTCCCCTCAACTGCAGACTAATATTCAACTGCATACTACTCAACAACTCTTAACATGCACATCTACTCCTAATAAGTATCTCACATTGAATATGAACAAAACTGAGCTCCTGATCCACATCCTCCCAAACCTGTTCCTCCTATAGCTGTCCCCATCTCAGTAAATGGCATATCATCAATCCAGTAGCTTAAGACAAAACCTTAGAATCAAACTTGCCTCTGCTAGCTCTTTCATGCCTTATATACAAAATTCAAGTTCTACAGTTACACCAGCAAAATACATCCAAAATCTGCCTACTTCTTACTGCCTCCCTTCATGCCAGCATGGTATAAGGCACCATCATCCTGCACTAGGTTAGTAATAATAAGCTCCTAAATCATCTCTCTGATTCTGGTTTTGCTTCCTCCCCCATAAGTCTATTCTCAACAGACCAGTCAGTGATCCCTTTATAGCTGGTCAAATTATGTCACTAAAACACTCCAGACTTCCACTCTGGCTCTGAATAAAAGCCAAAATCTTAGTAGCCACCTAACAGGCCAGAAACAACCTGATCTCCCACTACCTTCCTGATCTCCTGTTCTCTCCTTACTTGCCATTCCAGCCACTGGACCTCCTTGCTGTTCCTCAAACCAATAAAATGTTTTATGTAAGTCAGATGGCCTGACTATATCCGTGTTTTACAAGATCAGTCTTGACTGGAGCGAGAGAAAATAGATTGGAAGAAGGCAACTGTTATTAAGAGGCCAGAGTAGGAGTGTAAGAAGAAGATAACAGACTGGGGAGGAGGTAGGAGGGAAAAAAAGAAGACTTTGGAAAAATATTTAGGAGATAAAATTTATAGAATGTGGTGATAGAGTGAATATGAGAAGGCGGCAGTGACAAGGATGAGTCACGTGCTTCTGGCTTACACCACTCACCACTGAAGACACCTAGAGAAGAAGCACTGACGGAGGGGTGCGGGGATGAGCTGCCAGGGGTTCTGAGTGTCCTGCATGCATCTGCAGGGTGTGCCAATACGGCCAGGCCCTAGTGACTCTGTACCCAGACCACTTCTCAGGACTGTGTTCACAGCACACATCTCTAAGGGATGGGGCAGGGTCTCCCGGTGGGAAAAAAAAAGCAAGCCCATTTCAGCTTACCACAAAAAGTCAATTCCCTAAGCTTAGAGTTCATTTCCTATATCGCAACCCACTGTGTGTGTGCAGGAATCCATGATGGGCCCTTTGCCAATTATAATCAAAGATGTAAAACTGCGAAATAAAACATCAGCAAATCAAATCCAGGAATTTCAAAGGCAATATCGTAAAATACCTGCAAATTTTAAATGTATACACCCTTTCACAAAGCAATTTGGGTCATCTATCTTATGAAATATAGAAAATATCCACACACGTAGCTGCAAACATAAATGTGTAAGAATGTCAACTGCAGCAATATTCATAATAGCATAAATTAGGAGAAAAAAATCAGTGTTCAGCAATCTGCAATCAATTAACTGTAGATCATTGAGACTACAAGATCTTATGTGGCCACTTCAAGACACGTGTAAGTGTAGCACAATTTCATTTATGTTCTAAAATTTTATTGCATTTATGTTCAAATATTTTCATAAACACATAGAAGAAGAACTAGAAAGCTAAACAATGAGATAGCACCTCTGTAAAAGAAAGGAATTTTCTACTTTTCAGTTGAAGGAAAATGGTAGAGGAGGACTTGCAGACTTTACACACTTCTATATAGCTTAATCCATTGTAAAAAGAATGCTCTTATATTTCTTATATAAACAGAAAACAAAACTTGTTTAAGGTTATATACCTAGTTGTTGAAACGGCTGGCATTTGAACTCACACCTGTTTTCACAAAACATTAAAACTTTTCACTAAGTATCACTACATGTGATATTGTAATTTATAGTAAGAAAATATATTTGGTCCTCATCTACAAGTCCCCTGGTACAAAGAGGTCCAACAACCTTTATAATTTCCCAAGAGAACCTATAGGGGCATCTTTTATTATAAACATTTAGTCATGTTTTAAATTTCTAAAGTAGTTCAAGTGATAAAGAGGAAATAGGGGTCTTCTCTTCTTCACAATCGCTTCTTTCAATCAACCACACCTAAGCTTACATTAATGAGGTGACTTTTAGGGTCCCCCTAAGGATGGAGACTGGTTGTCAGGGAAACCAATCAAAATGAGAAAGTTAAAGCTTTCAGTCCCATCCCCAACCTTCAAGAGGGGAGAGGAGCTACAAGTTGAACTAATCACCAGCAGCCAATGATTTAGTGAATCATGCCTATGTAATGAAACCTTTTAAAAAAAGAAAACCCAAAAAGAAAGGTTTGGAAAGCTCCCAAGTTGATGAACACATGGAGGTGCTGGGAGAGCAGCACACCCAGAGAGGGCAATAAAGCTACACACCTCTGCCCACACTCCTTGCCCTATGAATCTCTTCTATTTGGTTATTTCTGAGTTATATCCACTTATAGGGAACAGTAATCTGTTCCCTATGAAACATTTTCCTGACTTCTATGAGCCACTCTAGCAAATTAATCAAACTCAAGGAGGTCCTGGGAACCTCCAAGATACAGCCAGGTAGCATTTGAAGGGCAGTGGGAGGCAGTCTCGTGGGACTGAGCTCTTAGCCTCTGTTGGCTCTTAATGCTATCTCCAGGCAGGCAGTGTCAGAACAGACTGAAACCACAGAACCATAGGACACCCAGTCAGTGTCACAGAACAACTTAATATATGGAAAATCCACACATCTGGTGTCAGAGTGAAGTAGAGAAACACACAGGAAAGGTGAGCTTTTCTTTGCACTATATATATATTATGATCTCTATATGTACTGTATTTTTTTTAGACCTATGAATTTTTCCAATTAACAGCTGAGTAAGAAATAGTGAATGAGTTGTATAGTGATCTACTTTCGAATTCTGTCAGTGATCCTCCTTCAAGTTGTCTTATTTTGTTTTTGCCTTTATGCCCATTTGGTTTTCTTTAAAAAATATATTCCTGGGGCACCTGGGTGGCTCAGTTGGTTAAGCATCTGACTCTTGGTTTCAACTCAGGTCATGATTTCACAGGTTTGCAAGATCAAGCCCCACATTGAGCTCTAAGCTGACAGCAAGAAGCCTGCTTGGGATTCGCTCTCCCTCTCTCTGCCCCTCCCCTACTTGTGCTCCCCTTCTCTCTCAAAACAAATAGATGTTTTAAAAAAATATATTCCCTCAAACCTCTTTCCTCCCACCCCACACAGGGGTGGTAAAACCAACCCAGGTCAGCCCAGTACAGTGGTGAGCCACAATCTATGGAGCTCAAAAAATACTGGTGAATAAATTATTTGATATCTCCTCTTAAATCTTGACAAGCATTTATATAAGAGAGGTTACATTTTAAAGGCTAGAAAAAAACGTGAGAGTCACCCAATTCTCTCACTTAAAGATGAGATATTAAAGTTAAAAGGACAGGATGGGGGGGGGCGGGTCACCCAATCCAGTACTCCTCTCCACAGGAACTGGATTACCAAGATGCTATTTCAAGTACAAGAAAGAACACAGAAAAGGCAAGGGCAATGGAAAAACCACCACCACCACCACCACCACCACCTAACAGGACTAACAATGCCTAACGAATAATTTCCGACTACCTAACACTCATTCTCCCAATTGACACAGACTTAATAATCTCCTTTGACCAACAAAGGTACTTAGAATATGTTTTATTTGACCTATTTAAGGAGGGGAGGGGAGGGGGAGGAAAAGGAGGAAGTTACCATATTATTTTTTCCTGAGAAGTCACTCCTCATTCAAGATGAAGAGAACTCCTATTTAAAGACTTTTCTTACATTACAGACTCTAAAGCAAAATTTCAACAAACTTAGTTCTAACACTAAGTTACTTTAAGAAGAAAACCAATGGTATCTTATTCCTAAGAACTGGTAACATCTGCTATGTAGGAAATAAATGTGTCTGATGCTACTAAGGTGTTATATAAAATTGTCAAGTGTACTTATTCCTGAAGAGTTTGAATACTTAAGAGATACAACATAATTTCAGTTTCATTTTTCTTATTTGTTTCTGGGGATAGATTTCTTCTCAACATTCTCATGCCTTAAAATATTAATGAGAGAAAAGGAAATTACAAAATATTATTTTTAAATTTCTTTTAGGTATTTTTTATTCACACAGAACATTTTATTATCATTTAAAATTATTAACAGACCAGAGGATTAGTAAACTAAAATCTCAAATCTCTTTAGTTCAAAATTGATTTTTCTATTCCTCTTTCACCTCCTATTTTGTGAGCATAGAGCTCCTATCTTTATAAATAGATCTAAAGACAGCACTTTAAACAGGTAAGAAAAAATAAAAACAGATTTTAGAAAACAAATAATTCATACTTAGCTCTATAGAAATTTCAAAGACATGTTCTCTGCCTACCAAAGGAATTCTAACTCCATTCTATTCCAAAGAAGCCATCCCTTCCTCCTGGTGCAAATGGAAGCATTATACTGGCCAGACAGTAAGCCAACAAACCAAGCTGGAAGCCAGGAATGTATAGCTGAGTAACATCAGACTCTCTGGCATCCTTCCTATGTCCTAGCTGAACACCACTTGGTCTACAAAGTGTTATTAGATTAGAATCTTGGAAATAAATGCAATCAGAATGAGGTATCCATTCACACAGAAGACTTTATGTCTGATTTCTAACAAGGTCTTTCCTTTGCAGTAACTGGTAGATTTCAAAAACAAGTCATTTCTGATAGAATTTCAAGTCTAGAAGAAAGGTCATCATGAAATGTTACCAGTATTACTTTTTTAAGACTCAGGATTACAAACACTTAATGGTTAATCCTCTAGTAGTCTGTAAAAACTTGTATTTGATTTTCTAAAATTTCTTTTAAAGATGGATGATGACATTTTCAATTAAAAACAAGTCAAATGGTAGAATCCCTGGGTGGTTCAGTCGTGTAAGTGTCCAACTCTTGGTTTCAGCTAAGGTCATGATCTCAAGGTTCATGAGTTCAAGCCTGCATCAGGCTCTGTGCTGACTGTGTGGAGCTTGCTTGGGATTCCGTCTCCCTCCTCTCTCTGCCCTTCCCCTGCAGGTGCGCTGTTTATCTCTCTGTCTCAAAATAAATAAAACCTTTAAAAAAAATTTTTAAAAACAGGACAATTGCTAAAGTAAGGACTTTAAGAACTTATAAAATTTATAAAATGTAGAATTTCAGGGTGCTTGGCTGGCATGGTCAATGAAATGTGTGACTACTGATCTTGGGGTTCTCAGTTCAAGCCCTATGTTGGGTACAGAGATTACTTAAAAATAAAATAGGGAGGCAAACCATGAGAGAATCCTGAATGCTGAGAACTGAGGACTGATGGGTGTGGAGGGGAAGGGGGGTGATGGGCATGGAGGAGGGCACTTGTGAGGATGAGCACTGGGTGTTATATGGAAACCAACTTGACAATAAACTATTAAAAAAATAAAATAAAAAAATAAAAATACTTGTGAATTAAAATAAATAAATAAATAAAATCTTTAAAAAACAACAGACAAAACACAATTCCATACTAAGGTCTACATAGCCCTTAAATTATAAAGAAATCAATGAAAAAAGCACATATTCATGTAATTTATACATACACAATAATTTCACTAATCATCCAGCAGCAATAAATACACTCAGGAAGATTTCATTTTGACCTTTCTTCTAGACTTGAGATTGTAGCAGAAATGACTTGTTTTTGAAATTACGCATCTTATCCTAACTAAGCAAGGACCACAGCAGCAAACATGATTGTAAATTCTGCATTATACATAGCATTTCTAAGTTAAGCTTGTAAAAAGCAAAACCCCCACCCTGCTGGAACATAAATCACAATATTAACAGCTACAACAATTTTTATGAGTGAATGCTTCTAAGCATTACAAACAGTCATATTCATTTCATGAAGAAAAATATTGGTCCTTCTTCCACACAGTAAATTTCTTAATGATGACATTTTAAAAAATTCTATCCTCTGAATATAAATATTTCTGAGAACACCACAAAATATCGAGGAACAGAGATGCACATGTTGCTAAGGAGCAGCTTAGCCAAGTTTTTTCTTAAATTTAATAATAAAACTATAGAAAAATGAGGCAATTAGAAAATGTGATTTAGCTATCATTAATCTACATCAAAGGATTATAATGATGTACATTGTGTGCCTTTCAAATTATTCTCTATTATAGGTTTCACAACAGAAGTTGAGAAATCTCTTTGACAAACTAATCCCTTATTAAAAATCAAAGGAAAGTACTTTGCTACCATCTGTGCAACATTAACGCCTTCACCAAAGAATGATTATTTTGTAAGTTAAGAAGTATTCAGTTCTATTTTAAAAAAACAACAGCAACACAGCTATTCAAATGTTCATCTTCATCTATTATAAGAAAGTCATAACATATATGAAACACTATGTAATTCACTATAGAAAGACAAGCATCTCTCTGGAAGCCAGAAAACAGAAAAGGAAATTGTGATCCCATGAAAGCATAATCAAAGTGCTTTTTTAAAAATTTTTTGTTTTTTAACGTCAACACCAATACCAACAAATGCTTCACGGAGCCTGACCAGCACCTGCAAGGTCTGATTTAATATGATGGGAAGCAATATAAAATACAAACTTTTAAATGTAACTCCATTAGTAGAAAAAAGATGATGTTATAAAGAATAAGGTAAAATTATCCATAAATGGTTGAAAGAAAAATTTGTGACAGACAATCTTTTCTCTTTAAAGTACACTGAACCGAGGAAAATCTGTTCAGGTATTTAGAAGCTCATTTTAAAAAGCATTAGTATAAATCGGGCTTCTTTATCTCTAGTATACCATATACCATGTCCATGATTTGACAAGTTCTTCCTTATAACCCACCTTAATCACAGTAATTATAATTTTATAGTAAATGCAACTAACAAGATTCTTTTGAAAGATAAATTATGAACTACAGGGCTTAAAAAAAAGAGAGATGTAGATAGCTGACCATCCCACTTAATTCATCATCATCAACACCCATTTAACAGAACTAGATGATTTTCAAGCTAGATCTTAGGGATCATTTAATCACTTATTTTAAGAGATGTTTCCAATTTCCTCATTATAAAGAGGATAAACCGGGGTGCCTGGATAGCTCAGTGGGTTAAGCATCCAATTCCTGATTTTGGTTCAGGTCATGATCTCACAGTTCACGGGATTGAGTCCCATGTCAGCCTGTGCAATGACAATGCAGAGTCTGCTTGGGATTTTCTCTCGCTCCCTTTCTCTCTTTCTCTGCCCCTCCCTGCCCCACACACCTGTGTTCTCTCTCCACAAATAAATAAAGAGGATAAACCCCTGTTAGTTCTCTCTATCTAGTGACCTAGTACACCTTATACCACTTTAATTTTAGAGGTACTTGCTACATAAACTAACATAAGGTACTACATAAAATACTGAATACACTGTAAAGAAACATAGAGAAATACTCTCAAAAACAAAAAAACAAAAAAACAAAAAAACTCCAATGCCCTTTGAGGATAGTTTGTTTTGAGGGAACCTCAGGAGGAAAAGTTGATGGAATGCCACGGAACAGCAGAGCAAGCTCAGCACCGTGTAAATTATAGCTCTGGACAGAGATATATATTTCAATATGCTTACATTCTAGATTTATCATCTTCTATAAAAGAAGAAAAGGAGAATGTTACCATTATAAAATGAATCATTGAAATCAAACCTGAGAATTTGTTTTAATATTGTTTTGGGGCACCTGGGTGGCTGAGTCAGTTAAGCACCCAACTTCGGTTCAGGTCATAATCTCATGGTTCAGGAGTTCAAGCCCTACATGAAGCTCTCTGCTGGCAGCACAGCAACCCGCTTCAGATCCTGTTCCGCTATCTCTCTCTCTCTCTCTCTCTCTCTCTGCCCCTCGTGTGCACTCATGTGTAGCCCACACTCTCTCTCAAAAATAGCTAACATTAAAAAAACTTTAAAAATAAAATAAAATTGCTTTAAGTTTAGTCTCTGTGATATGAATTAAGCCTTACCACTGCCAATTTGTCTCTAATTCAACAAGTATAATGAACACCTATACACCTAACCAAAGCATTGTGCAAAATGATAAAACAGTAAACAAACTTACAGTGTGACAATCCTGCATAACCTAAGTCCTCAGTTTGCTCACCTACAAAATAAGTGATTTAGATGACCTTCCTGCTCCTAAAATTCTCATTGTATGTTATCCAAACTGTGAAATTTCAATTCATGTTAAAATCAGTAATGTTGAAGCCAGGATGGCTGAAGTCTGGTAAGACAAAAGTAGTTATTACTCACTAAAATAAGGAAAATGAACACAAAATGGCTTTCAAAAAATGAGTCACCATAATTCTCTCCTCGAATTCCCTATCTACTTTTAGATGACAAAGACAGCATTCTAAAGGCCTCTGACCCCATGCAAAAACTTGTTCTAAACCCGATAAATTTCATAAATATCCTTAGCGGTGATGAAATATGGAGACGTTTCCCAGTCATGGTCCACAAAATATGAAAACCATGCTAAAGACTCAACCATCATTAAAGGCAGTCGAATTTCTGGAGAAGTCCCCTATCTAATTCTTCTTTCACCCCAAGGCCCTGTACCCATACCCCACTATATAGGTATAATTCACTGCCCATCAAGAGTTACTCTGCTCCCTTTTTATCGGCATTAAAAATTTCAAATTACTTGTTATGGCTTAAAAACTGTGTTCCTCATAAAATTCATCTATCCCAGTCCTACTCCCAGTACCTCAGGATGTAACTTCATTTAGAAACAGGGTCATTACAGATGTAATTAGTAAAAACGAATAGAGTGGGACTCTATAATGTAGTATAACTGGTGTCTTTTTTGTTTTTTTTTTCCTGAATAGTTTATTGTCAAATTGGTTTCCATGTAACACCCAGTGCTCGTCCCAACAAGTGCCCTCCTCCATGCCCATCACCCCTCTTCCCCTCACCCNAATTTGTATTTCCCTGATGATGGGGGATGCTGAACATCATTTCATGTGTCTGTTGGCCATCTAGATGTCCTCTTTAGAGAAGTGTCTGTTCGTGTCTTCTGCCCATTTCTTCACAGGATTATTTGTTTTTCGGGTGTGGAGTGGGTGAGTTCCTTACAGATTTTGGATACTAGCCCTTTATCTGATATATCATTTACAACTGTCTTCTCCCATTCTGTCAGTTGCCTATTAGTCTTATGGATTGTTTCCTTCCTTTGCCATGCAGAAGCTTTTCATCTTAATGAGGTCCCAATAGTTCCTTTTTGCTCTTGATTCCCTTGCCTTTGGGGATGTGTCAAGTAAGAAATTGCTACGGTTGAGGTCAAGGAGGTTGTTTCCTGCTTTCTCCTCTAGGATTTTCATGGTTTCCTGTCTCACATTCAGGTCCCTTATCCATTCTGAGTTTATTTTTGTGTATGCTCTGAGAAAATGATCTAGTTTCATTCTTCTGCATGTTGCTGTCTCCAGTTCTCCTAGCACCATCTGTTAAAGAGGCTGTCTTTTTNGGGGAGTCTGTCAGGTTTTCTGTGTAGAATATCATGTCGTCTGCGAAAAGTGAAAGTTCTGACTTCTTCTTTGCCAATTGTGATGCCTTTTTTCCTTTTGTTGTCTAATGGCTGACGCTAGGACTTTCAGCACTATGTTAAACTTTAACAGTGGTGAGAGTGGACATCCCTGTCGTGTTCCTGATCTCAGGGGGAAAGCTCTCAGTTTTTCCCCATTGAGGATGATGTTAGCTGATAGCGTCTCATAGATGGCTTTTATGATGTTTAAGTGAGTTCCTTCTATCCCGATTTTCTCGAGTGTCTTTATTAAGAAGGGATGCTGTATTTTGTCAAATGCTTTTTCTGCATCTATCGACAGGAACATATGGTTTTTATCTTTTCTTTTAAATAAAGGGAAATTTAACACAAACACACATGCAGGGAGAACACCATGTGAACACAAATACTGCTGTCTACAAACCAAGCAGAGAGGCCCTTCCCTCACAGACCTCACAGACATCCTTTCCTCACACACATCCTTCCCTTAGAGACATCCTTTCCTCACAGACCTCCCTCATAGACCTCCTTCCCTCACACAAACTTCCCTCACACATATCCTTTCCTCACACATCCTTCCCTCACATACATCATTCCCCTCCACACATCCTTCCCTCACACACAAACTTCCCTCACACATATCCTTTCCTCACACATCCTTCCTCACACACATCCTTCCCTCACACACATCATTCCCCTCCACACATCCTTCCCTCACACACATCATTCCCTCACATACAAACTTCCCTCACACACATCATTCCCTCCCACACATCGTTCCCTCCCACGCATCCCTCCCTCCCACACATCCTTCCCTCCCACACATCCTTCCCTCACACACATCCTTCCCTCACACACAAACTTCCCTCAGAGACATCCTTCCCTCCCACACAAACTTCCCTCCCACACATTCTTCCCTCACACACATCCTTTCCTCACACACAAACTTCCTTCGCAGGCATCCCTTCCTCACATACAACCTTCGCTGACACACACCCCTCCCTCACACACATCCCTCCCTCACACACAACCTTCCCTCACATGCATCCTTCCCTGACACACGATCTTCCCTCACACGCATCCTTCCCTCACACGCATCCTTCCCTCACACATGTCCTTTCCTCACAGACTCTGATGGCACCAACGATACCAACCCCTCAGTTTAGAACTCCTAGCCTCCAGAACTGTGAGGTCATAAATTTGCATTATTTAAGCCACCCAGTTTGTGGTGCTTTGTTATGGCAGCCTGACCAAGCTAATATATTACCATGCAGCAACTGGAGAAGAATCAAATCACACCATCACGACAGACAGAATTCTCAGAACAGCACCTCAAATGTCAATGCATGGCCAACGTGCTTAACAGGCCACACGTCTTTAAGATTCTGACAAAAGCCACCTTCAGGTAGACATGAACATTTTTCATGTTGTACACTTAAATCAAGAGTTTAAGGACATCTGGAAGCCTCAGTCTGTAGTGAATGCAACTCTTGATCACAGAGTTGTAAGTTTGAGCCCCACATTGGGTGCAGAGATTACTTAAAAATACAAAATCTTTGGGGCGCCTGGGTGGCTCAGTTGGTTAAGCGTCCGACTTCAGCTCAGGTCATGATCCCACAGTTTGTGGGTTCGAGTCCCGCATCAGGCTTTGTGCTGACATCTCAGAGCCTGGAGCCTGCTTCAGATTCTGTGTTTCCCTCTCTCTCTCACCCTCCACTGCTCATGCTGTCTCTGTCTCTCTCTCTCTCAAAAAGGAATAAAAAACACTAAAAAAAAAATAGAAAATCTTAAAAAAAAAAAAAAAGACTTTAATCCTCTCCTNATCACTGGTATCTGTATGGGGGGGGGGAGACATATCATACACTAATCATTTTAATTAGAAAATTACATGCTATCAGCCCTACCTCCGAATAAGAAGGAAAACAATGATAATAATGAAACTTCCTTCATTATGCTCTTAAAGAGATTTACTGCCCAGTATTGTCTTTTCAAAAAGGTAAATACTTTTTGAAATGTATATAAGTATATAATTACATCTGAAAATATGTAAAACTTTATCACATACCACATTATATCCTAAAAGAATAGAGTCTAATACAATGATTAGATGAGCAAAATTTTTCATAGGTAGGCTATGATTTAAATTCTTCTTAAAAATATAGACCTAGTCAAAAAGACAAAGTATTTGCCTTGTTTCTTTAATTTGTCTAAACAACTTCACCTTTAGTAGCTGACAATAACACAGGATGTCAGAAATCTAAGATCAGAAGATTTAAAAATGGAAATTCAACCATTTTATGTGAGCATTATCAATCATTCACAGCACCCTGCCAGTCAAGAAAAGGTTATCCTATAAACATAAGCTAAAATGACATGATCTGGTCAATAAAAAGACAATTCCAATATCTAATTATGAAGATTCAAAACCTTTTACTTTCTTTCCCCAGCTAATTAGTTCTCAGCAGAAAGCACAACGGGAAGATATATAGTTAATACACAGAGTCTAAGAACAATTTGAAAAACATTAACCCCCATTTAAATAGAAAAGAAAATGAATATTAGATTTTTGCTCTTTCAAAATGTGCTCATCTAATTAATTCAGTCTAGAAAAGCCATGCACAGAAGGTTGTATTTTATCTTGTAAAAGTGTATTTAAGTGAATTTAAGGACAAAATCACTTTTCCATATATATTATACAGAAATTATTATAACTGTAAAAAGCAGGCAGTGTAGGTGGTGAAAAGTGTCTGGACTGACAATCAGAAGAAATGGGCTTGATTTCTCATTTCCAGTACTAACTACACATGTGATGTTAGGTAAGATCATTCAACCTCTTTGGACCTTGGCTTCTCTAAGTGATTTCTAAGTTATCTGTCACTTCTCAAAATAATTGTAAACACTGTAAATCTTAAAATCTGAAATATGTCATCAGAATTCCTGATAGATCTTTACATACTTTCTGTGATCAATATGAATCCATCAGATATTTATTGAAGAAAAAGAGTGATCTTTCTCACCTGACAGCTTATTGTCATGTAGCAAATTCCGAAGCTTACTACAAAGCTGGATCATGCTGTCCAACTGTCTGTTTATCTTCACATCTTGGATCCAGGCTGGGGTGTAACACACTGGACATCCGGTTCCAATACAGTCACTTACACAATTACTTTAAAAAGATTAAAAAATATATATATATATCAATGCATTCAGCAGAATTTGAATTCCAAAAAATAAACATAGACAGAGTTTCAACAGAAGTAATGGGCAAACATATAATATCTGTTAAAATGATGTTTTTGAAAGAGTATGATACACATACATACAAAATCCATATCTAAAGTTGCTCAGGTAATTTGATATGAAGAGATTTTACTTAGACATTAATCTGAATAATTTTTTCATGCAAATATATCTATAGCTTCTAAGGGGTAAGAGTACAGAGAAGGACATAAACAAACATATTTAGTACCAAATGTATAACAGCCATGCATGTCAACCATTTCTATCCTAAATATTAACACTATGCTTCATGGCAAATTATTGCAAAGAGATTGGGAAAGGTGTTTTTTGTTTTGTTTGCAGACAAGTGTCTAAAGGCTTTAAAGTAGTTTCTGAGAAAAGATATTTGATTCTTTCAGACATTTTTATAACCTGTAGACTCAATTAAATATCTCATGTTATCTGTCTAGGAGTTAAAGTCTCACAGGGGGATTTTCTTAACTATAGGGATTACAAACCCTTTGCAAATCTGAAGATATACCTAAGCTTTTGTAAAAAAGAAAAAAAGGGGGTCACAATTCACCTCCAAATCTTATCTGTGGATTCAGAAATAAGAAACCTAACACTCCACTCTTTCCTTAGCTCCAAGACTGGGTAACCTAACCGATAAAAGCCACATCTCCCCCAAATACCACATTCCTTTTCATGTGACCCACTCATTTGTAGGCACAAAGGATTCTTACAATATGAGCTCCTTCCAGAAAAAGCCTGTGGTAGTTCTATTCTTTGTATTTTAGATTCTGGCATCATTTCTGATGCAAAGTAACTCAATAAATGTTATAAAACAAATCTGTAATCTATGCTGAGGCTAAGATAGAGCCTCCAGATCACTGGATTCAATAAATGTCAAATTTCTTTAGCAAAGAAAGGAAATTCTTTGAGTTTCTTTGCTTGTAGTTAAGAACCCTTAACTTAAAACTCCAACATAGAAAATAGGGAAACTGATCGTACAGGAGGATGAAATCATCAAAAGTTATGTAATATTTAAGTACTTGAGGAACACCAGTGTTCAAGAGTCACAATTCACTCCTCAAGAATCATTACCTTACTTTCAGATAAAGAAAATGAGATCCAATTAGGTGAGACACTTACCCAGCACCACACCGGTACTCAGTCTATTTTATGCATTCTATAATGTTCGTCTTGTAATTGTTCTCAAATTATTTTGTAAACATTAATCTAAAATTCTGGGGAAAGATGTCATTTCTCAATAGATCTGTATAACTCAGTAAGCCAGTATTTTCCAAATGATCAATGGATTAGGTCATAAAATCATGCTGGGTGAAAGATCCATTCACAGCATAGGATAATTCAATGAATTTAATGGAACAGAATACAAAAAGTTCATTGGAATCCTTTTAGAGTCCACACTGTTACAAATCTAAAGAAACCAGCACTTACTAAGTAATGGTGTAGTATCAAAGAAGAATATCCATAATTATCTAAAAAGACTATTTAAAAATCCTTTTTTCCAACTATGCGTATGTATAATACAAGATCTTCCTCACATACTGCAATCAAAACAATAGATCACAACAGAAAGATTACATAAGCAGATACGAGAATCTACAGTCTTCTGTTCAGCAAAACAATAAAGAGATCTGCACAAATATAACACAGTATCACTCTCCTCATTAGTTTTTCTTTGGTTTATAAAATGGTTATTTTTTTTCTTAAAATAGTGTTGCTTATATACTATGTAATGAATTTATTACTGTTATTTTTAAGTGAATAGTATTTTTTAAATATCTCAATTTTACATGTTAAATACACACATACAAGCAAAACTGCTTTGGGATCCTCAATTTTTAAAGGTCAAAAAGTCTGCATATGTCTGCCCTGTATTTTAAATGATTTCTATCTTAAAGACAATACATGGACTGCTTTTATAAGAATTGGCATGAAAGTATCCTGTATCTACCACAACACTGTCAGTGACATAAAAATCTGTGCCCCTTCCACCAGTACCCCTCCACTTCGATGCTTCAACTAGACTGGTATATATCAAACCACCTTTTCAAACTGCATGGTATTTATGGGGTGCCTGGTTAAGCGTCCAACTTCGGCTCAGGTCATGATCTCACGGTTTCACGAGTTTGAGACCCACATTGGGCTCTGTGCGGACAGCTCAGAGCCTGGAGCCTGCTTCAGATTCTGTGTTTCCCTCTCTGTCTGCTCCTCTCACACTCACACACTGTTTCTCTCTCTCAAAAATAAACATTAAAAAAATTTTTTTAACTGCAAAAGGGCGCCTGGGTGGCTGAGTCAGTTAAGTGTCCAATTTTAGCTCAAGTCATGATCTCACGGTTCACAAGTTCAAGTCCTGCACTGGGTTCTGTGCTGACAGCTCAGAGCCTGGAGCCTGCTTCAGATTCTGTATTTCCCTCTCTCTCTGCTCCTCCCCCACTCACGCTCTCTCTCTCAAAAATAAATAAACATTAAAAAAAAATCTTCATGGTATTTACAACATTGCTCAGCAGTTTGACACAGCTTCAAATCTGCAAAGAATACAGTTACCCAATTCTTGGCATCACATAATCAAAATGAACCAAAATTGCACTGAATGTATTCTTTCCTATGTTCATGTCATATAACAGATGACCATTTTCTCTTTTGAGATGTTCTCATGTGTATCTTGATTTTTTGTTGTCCATTTTAAATCACAAACCCTTTTAGAACCCACTTAAAGATACAGATCTCTACCAATCACACACATACTTACACACACACACACACACACACACACACACACACACTTTACATACAATTTCATCGGGTTTGTTCTGTTCCAGCAGCTTTGTCACTGTTCTATTACATACAGCGAGTACATGAGCTGAAACAAAATAAATCTGCTTACTACTAAGGACAGGAAGTGGACATATTTCATAAGGGGATCACGGGAGGTCTTTTGGAGGTGGTGGCATATGACCTGAAATGTAACTGATGAAAAGTTGGCCTCACAAAAATTTGGTAGTACATTCTAGGAGGAGGAAATAGCAAAAGTTCTGAGGCAGGAATGAGTTTGGTGTGTTTAATGAACTAAAAGGAGAAGGCGGCTAGACAGTGTGAGCTAGCAGGAAGTGTGGCTGGAGAGACAGGCAGGAAGCGGGTCCTATACAAGGTCTTCCAGACCTTATAGTGAAGCGTTTGGATTTTATTCCAACTGCAAAAGATGCCACTAGAGGACTTTAAGGAGGGTAATGATATGGATGTGATTTGCATTTTTTAAAGATCACTATGAAGAAATGTAGAAAATGGGGAAGGGGTGCAGTTATGAACTTACACCAGTCTGAGAGATACGATGGTGGCTTGGATCAAATAAACCCTAGTAAATATAGAGAAGAGTGGGAAAATTCAAGATTCAAGGTACATTGTGAGGTGGAACTGACAGAGCTTAATGACGTGACAAGGAAGAAAAGAGCAGTTGGGTATTACTTGTGGGTTTTGCCTTGAGCAGCTGTGTGATCGACAGTCCGCTCTACTGCCATGAAGATGCCCGAGATGGTCACAGAAGACGGGAGGATGACTGACACACGTGCTCTGCCCATGTGAAGTCCTGATCATCCTCCCAACAGAGAGATCAGGTGGGCAACGTGTACTATTCCCTATCCCACCTTCCAGCTGGATATGCCCCATATATCAAACTCAAGTTTCCAGAAGGAAAACGGGGACCCCAGGCATAGTTGCTTCCCACACACTGGCCCACAGCAGCCACACAGCAAGTTCTTTTCATGTGTGCTTAAACTTCATGCTGAAGTCGTTCATGTCAGATAGTCACACAGTCATCACTGAAGTCATTAAAAAACTGACTCAAAGGAGGCTATCTGGACCTTGTCTCACACACAGTTAAACCAAGACATTCAGCTCTTTAATTGATTTCTCCAGAATAAGAAATACAATGAGATGAAGATCTAGTATTCTAATCTATATGCCAGGCTTTCATACTATAACACGGACATAATTCCATAGTAACTGTTACGGCTTGAACTGTGTCCCCCAAAAAGATGTTGAAGTCTTAACCCCCAGTAGCTAAGATGTGATCTTATTTGGAAACAGGGTCTTTCTCAAGATCAAATTAGCATGAGATCACTGAGGTGAGCCTCACTCCAAGAGAGCTAGCATTCTTACAAAGAGGTTTGGACACAGAGACAAACATGAACATAGACAGAACACCGTGTGAACATGAAGGTTAAAATCAGTGACAGACCTACAATCCAAGGAAGGACAAAGAGTGCCAGAAGACAAAGGTTCTCTACCTACCAGAAGGTAGGACAGTCATGGAAAAGGATCTTCCTCACAGCCCTCAGAAGCAACCACCCTGCTGACACCTTGCTCTTGGACTTCTAGCCTCCAGAACTGTGAGACAATACATTTCTGTCATTCTAAACCACTCAGTCTTTGATACTTCATTACGGGAGCCCCAGAAAATTAATCCAATAACTGTAAAAGCAAGATTTTGGAAGATCTAGACTCAAAACTAACCAGAAGGGAAAAAAGAGCCGTATTTCAATTACATAACAGATTTTTCTCCCGAAGCTTAGCAGAGCTACTTACTAAGCTCTGCAACTTTGAACAAGTAATCGCCTTTGAGCTTTGATGCTCCTATTTTTAAATTAAGACAGTTTTAAGTATCAAAATGAGACAATGTACAGTAAGTTCTTTGTAGTCTCTGAGAGTTACCCAAACATAACATACAACATATTATTAATGTGATTAAATGAGGATGACCTAGGAAAAAAATATAGTCACACTATGTAGCAAGCTGTAATTACTTACCTACAGAAGATGTGCTCACATCCCCCTAAACACACAGGCTCCCTCAGAATATTAGTGCTGAAAGGAAAACAATCAAGACTTAGGTCATTGTTAGACAAACATTTATTACCCAACATTTCTTAAATCCAAGGCCAACACTATCATATTTCTCTTTCCAAAGCAGAAGATACTAAAGATGTATTTATTTGAAAGGCTGTTATTCCCTGATTAAACATTGTCTCATCACAGATCTAAATTCAAATAGTTACTACCAAGCTCAGTACAAACTGTAACATTTTTTATAAGGCATATAGTGGGAATTCAGAAAGAAGCAATTTTGTTTAAGTATCTCTATTCCTCTTATAGAGGTTGGCAAAACCAATCACTGATTGCTTCTTTCAACTACTAAGATACATCTTCACTTAATAATTCAAAGCATAGACCATAAATTTCAAAATAAGGCCTGAAAGATAGAATGACCATATAATAAATTGTCCAAATGAGAACATTTCTGGCAGTGATGGGGCATAACAATTAAATAGGACACAGGACAGCAGGTGTAAAGCAGGACTGACCCAAGAAAATTAGAACATCTGACCACCTTGACCGTAAGAATTCATGGTTTCCCACAGGAATACATTGGTTACTGGCTATTGTTAAGAGGCCATTTATTTTTCTAGATGCCTTGTCAAAAATACAGCCATTCTTTCAGTTCACAATTAATTGTTTTGTTCTTTAAGCAACTGCAAATAGGAATCATCAGATTGACATTCTACAGATTGAATGAGACTCATGGCATTGGGGAAAGAGAAACAATTATTGTCCATCAAAATACCTGCTACATTTGATAATCCTCAGAAAGTTTACAGTACATACTTATTAATAAACACATCAAGTCATTATATTCAGAGGGTGTAGTGCAGCAAGAGCAAACAGGAGAAAATAAAGCTTTTGAAGGATGAATATTTTTTAATGCTTGGTTTATTACACTAACCTTAGGACCTTTACGTATTTACAGCATTATTATCCAATTACCTCTGTGTATATACCACATAACAATAAAAACAGTTTTCCACATTTCTTGAAAGATCAAAAGTATCAAACTGCACATTTAATAGATGTGAACATTAAAGTGAAATTGAGCTTTCAGAAAGAATGCTAAAAACAGAGTATACACCTACAATGTTATCCTCAAGATATCAAAAATGGTGCTCACTGACATTATAAAACCCATTACTTTTTAAAAACTCGCAATGTCTGATTTTTTTATCCCACTACACAGAGCATAGTGTTAAAAACATGACTTCTGAAGTGCCAGCCACTTTTGTGACTCTGGCAATGAAGGTGATCTCTGCTACAATGATCACACTCCTATAATTTTTGCTCACTATTTCACCTACCAAATCTAATCACTCCTCTCCTAATCAAGTGTGGTGAATTCTACTTCATTACAAGTTCCGTAAGAAGATCTCAGAAATGATGCATCTCACTTCATCCTATCATTATACACTCCCTATATTATTTTATTCCATCACTCTGACGAAACCTCCACCTTCAAGTTGCTCTCCACCTTGAGAGAACTCCATTCAGCTCATTAGCTCCTTGGATTCCTAGGCCACCATTACTACTTCACAAGACCTCTTCACCACCACCCTATTTCCACTGACCTTTTAGACACTCACAAATGCCAATGCCAGATAGGCCCCACAGTCCACTCCTTCCTCACATCCTCTCAGGGGATGAATGACAATTATCAAAAGACAGAAATGTACACCTGTCTCTATAAATTCAGTTGGTAGTTTCTTCACCTTTGTATCTCTACCAAAGTGGTATATTAGACTTTCAGTAAATAAACAAATGAATACATGGCTATTCAAAACAGTCTCCATGCTCCTAAATCCCATTAACCTGACTGCGATCTTTTCACCACCTAGACCTAGTCCGACCTCTTCACCCACAATCTTGTCCCTCCCTCTGGGCTCAGAGGGAAAGATGTTCTGCAGTCATTCTTCCTTCTTAAAATGTGCTGCTCCTCCTGTCCCTAGATCTAGTATCTTCCCTGTCTCCTAAAGTGGTTGATTCTCATCATTATATTCACCAAAATTTCTTCCTCTATCTGCAACTAAACATGCACAGGTACTGTCTCCTCCACCCTAAAAAACAGCACCTTCTTTGGATCCTGCCTCGCTCTACCTTCAACCCCAGCTCTTCCCCTTCCTGCAGATGTAAGGTCCTCAGTAAGTGCTCTACACTTCTCACTACATACATCTCCTTCTCTCCCTAGCTTGAACTCCCAACTCTGCTGAAACTGTTCTCCAAAGCATTTTTAGGCCTCGTTTTCCCAGACATCTCTGTGAGGTAACATTGACTTCATCTTCTTTCCTGAAACCTTTCCTTCTGTTGAGTTTTCATTTTCTTATAGCACATTTATCTGCCTATTTCAGCATTCCATTAGCTGCTTCTTTTCCTATCTCTCAATTGTAGGCTTACCCCCAGGATGCAGTTCACGGTCTTCTGGCTTTCTACGGCAGTAGTCAACTAAATGCCTTGTTTTTATTTCTACACTTAAATTTCCTTTCTATGATGACTCTGAACCTGTTAGAGGTTCAGACCTCTGAAGGTTCTGACCCTTCACCCTAGCAATGAGATGCTACAGAGTGATTAGCAATGAACCTAGTATCTATGAATAACTGATCAATTGTACTAATTATTCTAATTTGTGAGCTAAAATATATTTTTTGTTGCTGTTAACAGATGAGGAAGGACACTGGAAGACTGACGGAGAAGTATGTGCATGTGCAGAAAAGTATGTACACGTGCTTAGTGGAAGGAGCAGGGAGAAGGGTGTTATACCCAAGAGTGGGAGGAAGAGGTGTGGTGTCAAGTTCAAAAAATTGTTAATGAAGAGCTTAAAGAGCAGATAAAGAGTAGCAATGATCTCTGTCAAAGCTAGGCTTTCAGACAATGTCTAGAGCTTAGCAGAGAAGTACTCTGGAAGAAAACAATTTTTATTACAACTAGACAATAACTATCAAAATTTTAAATGCACCCACTTTGAATTCAACTATTCCCGTGTCAGGAATTTATCTGTCAGAGATATTCAGATGCTTGCAAAACTGAAACTCTAAAATACCAAAGATGGCTATCTAGACAGGATAATAAAGAGATTCCAGAGATTAAGAATTAAAACTAAAATGTCGTGTTTTTAGTTTTAATTCTTATGTGTATGTATGTATATGTATGCATATACACACATATATACAGATCTACATTTATGTATTTTTTTAAGGACTCAGAACAGCATATGACATCTCAAGAGTGATAAGGGATGCCCAGCATTCAGGATCATGATTTAAAATTATTTTGTACTTCAAATTTTATACCCAGTCACCTTCCACTGTAGGAAGTTAATAGATAATAGTAAGAAAATTCATCTTTTAGTGCAGGAAGTTACAAAGTTATAAATAATGTCTAAATAGAAAAAATTAAGAGGCAGCAATAGAAACGCATTATTCGGAAATGTAGATGTAAACCATGAAGAACTAAAAGATGAAAGAAGTTGTATATATCTGGAGTACAGATGAAGCAAAAGAATGTTTTCATTATGTCTTTGACTTTGACTTTGTTGACTATGTTCACGCATTATTTGCTTTTAAAGATTTTATTTTTAAGTACTCTCTACATCCAACACGGGGCTTGAACTCACTCACAGTCCTGAGATCAGGAGTTGCAGGCTCCACTGACTGAGCCAGCTAGGCGCCCTGTTCATGAATAATTTTAACTAAAAATTTTTAAAGGCCATTGACAAGGATATTCATTCTAGCACAGCTTATTATAGCCAAAGACCAGAAACAATCTAGTCTAAACAATCAAAATTTTAACCAACAAGGAAATGGTTAAATAAATCATGATACATCTTCCTGATGTATAGTATCTTCTCATCTGAAGCTTACAATGCTCACATAAACACAGAAAACCTCTTAAAGGGCATGCAATGTATTGCTCATAGTGGTTCTTAAAGAAAAGGATTCAGGCTCACCTGTTACTCCCTTGAATATTTAATCACCATATACCTTGATATTTTAATGCACGTATTATTTCAATTTTGAAAAACTTAATATTAGAAAGTTCTTCACAACCAGTAACTCCAAAGCAAGCAACCTTTTCTTGCACTGCTCATCCACAAAACTCTGTTCTCAGCAGGCCAGTGTCTGTAATATTTCTCAAATAATACCCAAGGTCCAAAACCAAGCCCACAACTGCTCAGACGGTTCTCCCCAGCCTAGACTACACGTCCTCCCTCCCAACCGCCAAAACTAAGCCCAACACATTATCCAAATATTATCCAGGATGACATAATAAAAATGACACTAAACAAAGCACAGAAATTCTTGGATTTTAGTTTCCATACCATCACTTATGCAAAATCTGTACCTTGCACCAGACATGTAAAGAACACAAGGTTGACTGCAATACAATCTGTACTTACACTAAGGGTTTATAATCTAACTAGGTAATCTGATAAGCAAAGTTAGTATATGATTTAAGAGAATTACAAAATGCTCTCAAGTTCCAGAAAGACAGCATCTATTTGGAGCTCTGGCAATCAATGCTGAAAGCTAAATTATTTTGTATTTTATCTGCTTGATTCCTTATCCCCCCCCCAACCCCTGGTTTCCAAGTAGACTCTAGCCCTACAAACAAGAGATCTTGACTTTTATTTTTTTCTGAGCTCCCCAACACGCCATTACCTCTCTAGCATGGTGCTATATGAACAGCAGAATTTTGATAAATCCTTAGTGAATGAAGCAAATGGAAGAGTACATAAAAAATGAATTTATATTAAGAATTCTATTTTATCTTTACCCTATTCTTTGTTTGATATACATATATATTAGAAAGAAAAAAAATCCAGAAGAATAAGAGAAGACATTTGCATGGTAACAAGATTTTTGTACCTTGAAAAATCTACTTTTTCCCATCTGCAGTCATACTTCTGTTACTTTACGTGTAGCTGATTTGGAAAGATCAGCACAGCCAGAGGATTAGGGAAGAACTAAGTAGTGAGAACAAACAATTTTTTTTTAAAAGGGCCTATTGATATAAAAATTTATTTGCAAAGAAGAAAGGGAAAGTAAATTCAGTTGAGATTACAATACTGAGGCAGACCTATTTTTTAACAGAATGGCTTCCTAAGCTTACTGAGATAAACGGCTATTTAACATTAGGCAAGATAGCTACCACAGTGCTCTTACATTTTTGAAAATCGCCAAGTAACTTTTAAGTGTGGGTCAACACATTTAACACCAAAATGCACAGGTTTTTCAAGCCAATTAAACATATTTATCTTTAGAAGAAATAAAACTGTTAAGTAAGGGATATGAATAATGACACAAAAGCATCTTATTCTGTGTAGTTATTTTGTATGCCAGATTCAAGTAAATCACATAGGAATTTTTTTTAATTATGTCTAATTTTTTAGTGTTTATAAATATTGAATAAGTCAATGAGTCAATATCCCAAAAGCCAAATGGGCAACAGGATTCTGTCTATTAATGACTGATTATAATAGGATCTACTGTTATGAGACAGATAAGCACAGAGAATATTCTGCATACCTTCCTCAAATACTTCTGGTTATGTGTCCTCTATTCCCTTTCTTCCAAAGCAAAACAGTATCTAAGTAACTGTCCTTAACTTTACCTTTTCTACCTAATGTTCAAATGTTGAGTTTTAAGGCTCTTTATGTTCTCTTCCCTGCTCACTTCCAGAACTATGCCTTCAAGCCATCTAAAGCAGAGGACTGTTAAAAGTGCACTCCCAGCCTAAAATCTCTCCTCAAAGTCCCAGGCTCAAATAACAAGAACTTCACTTGTACAACCATCCCCAATGCTATGGGGAACAGGTGCTCAATGCCTCAGTTAAGTTTCTCTGGGAGTCACAAGCACTACAGAAGACCAGGTACATGGAGGCCTATAATGGGTCTGTGGTTCTAGCTCTACCTCCAAAGGGGAAAGACCTCTACCTTCTACATCTGCTCTAAGACCCTAGTCATTGTTTGCTATGGGTAACTAACCCCAGGAACCTATGGAGGATTCTGGGTGAGTCAAGTGAATTAACAAGGTCCTTCTGGTATTTCCACTTGTAAAGCCTACTTAAATGTGATCCTAACTTAACCTAAATTCTTTCATGCACTAATTTAACAAACACTAAGAAACTACATGTTCAGCACTGTGGCTACAAATGTGAACCTGTCTGTATGAAATGTGTACCTGTCTTTATGAAATGTGTATCAAAGAATCAAAATACCATATAAGTAAATAAATCCTACATTTAAAAGGGATACATGATACATCTGAACACCAATGACTGTGCCTTTTCTGGATGTATGTTAAAATATGGAATATGCAGAACTAGAGGGAGCCTTAGAAAGCCCTTTGTCCATTTTCCTTTTATAGATAAGACATTAAAGTTCAGGAAAGTTACACATATTGTTCTACTTAGGAACTATGTGAACCAATTGAATAGTCAGTTGTTAGGCTACCAATCACTCTCTGATATGACCCTTTCTTAACTCTCTGCCCATCTAACTCACTTTCCCTTTATTCTACAGTACCTTTTAGCCTACTGCGATTAGCATACTCCACCAGTCTCCATCTGTGAAACTCTTTCCAAGGCCCAATTCAAAAGCCATGAAGCTTTCCTCCACTGGCACCATCCAAGTACTCTTCTCTACATCTCCTTGGCCTTCATCAAAATTTATCCTGAACTCTGTGTGCATTTTATCCCTGTTAAGCACGTGCTCCTTAAAGGTAGAAAATGTCTCACCATGTCACCCTTAATGTGGTGCCTCATTTATGGTCCTAATGAAGAACCAGCACCAGAGCAAGCCAAAGGAGTAATCATCCCACTTAAGGATCACTGGCCTATTAAAGTGCTTCTGAACATTCAAAGTTAATGAAGACAAAAGTTTAAAGCTGGGGTCAGGAAGTCTATCCTTTACAAACATCCATATAGCACATAGAACATAATAGGCACTGCTCTAAGTATCTTACAAATATTAACTCATTTAATTCAGATAACAACCTCATAAGACAGAAACTACTACTATTCATTTCACAAATGAGAAAAGGAAACATGCAAGATAAAATAATTTACTCAAAATCACTAAAACAGGATTTGAAGCCAGAGTTCAAAATTAATGCTCGTAACCACTAAGCAATGCTGTAAAAGAAAACAATCTTGATTGCCTTTAAAATGACAAAAGATAATTTAGAAAAATAAAATCATCTATGCTAAAAGTCACCACGATTGCTTTTTTACTTTTCACTAAACGTTGATTTAAAAAAGTGCCAGAACTCCAAATCACACTACAGTAGAGGTCAACACGCACACAAATGTCAAGAGATACCTAATTATTTTAATTCACAAAATAGTGTCATATGTCACCCGGTCTTTTACATTACAGCTCTTATTATTTTTTCCTACTTCCTTTAGGAACATATTATTACTATGTTTTCTGTCACCCTCTCAAATGATATGAGCTTCCTGTCTCATTTTTCCAAATCTTTAAATAGCTTCTATCTGGTTGTGAGGCTGGGACCTAACACAAATGTCACATCTGGCCTCTTGAAAAATTTCATCAGCTGCACCTTGGAGTCATACTTATGTTAAAGGTCAAGAAACGATGCCCTATAATGTAGCCAATCCACCCTCACCCACAAGCAATGCTTCCTGTAAAACAGATCAATCAATATGCTAAAGACAGGTGACACCTGGGAACACAATATAGATGACAGCTGCAAGCTGAATGTGAGGGTAATCGGGGTAATCACTGGTCCACTGGGTAGAACTCTGAAACTCTGTAAAAGGGCATACTGACACACAATTTCAAATAATAGGTCACTGCCAGGAACCGTAGGTAACAAAGCAAGAAAAAGACCATCCTGAGTTGCTCCTTTCAAGCAATGGTGTCAGGCAGCTCCAGTGAAAGGCACCGGTGGGGAAAAAAAGCAGTTATTTTCCTGGGTAAGAAGCAACTGGCCACGGTCTACATACTACAGACAGTGCCAAAACGTACAGCGACGCCGACAGGAATGCAAAATCATTTCTAAATATTAAACCCCATGTCGTATAAAATTTTACACTGAGGATTTTTAAACTTAAGGCCTGTTAGAACAGTTTAGCAAACTTTAGCTTAAGCACCAAATCAAGTCAGTAGACTGTTTCTGTACAGTCTTCTGTACATGAAAACTTCTTATGTTTTTAAGGGTTGTAAGACAAAAAATAGTAAGAACACAGATGGTGGTCAGCAAAGGCTAAAACGGTTACTATATGACTCTTTACAGAAAAAGTTTGCCAAGCTCTAGTTTAAAATCTTCAAAGACACTACTGAGATTTAGTTATTCCATCCGTGGTTCATATATTAATTTTTTAAGAAGATTCACTGGATTTCAGTATTATACTCCAGCCAACAAGATAAGATGTAATAAAAGTCTGGACCTAGTTACTGATGTCTACTTTCAGTCCTCTGGCTCTTATTGTCTGCTCACTTTGGTTAGAAACTAGAAAACTATTTGGCAGGGGCTAAAAAGTGAAATTGGCAGGGCACCTAGGTGGCTCAAGCGTTGGTTGGTTAAGCGTCTGACTTCAGTTCAGGTCATGATCTCACAGTTCATGGGTCTGAGCCCTGCAACAGACTCTTTAACAGTTCGAAGCTTGGAGCCTGGACCCTGCTTTGGATTCTGTCTCACTCGCTCTCTCTGCCCCCCCCCCACTCTTCCTCTCTCTCAAAAATAAACGTTAAAAAAATTTTTAAGTAAAAAAAAAAAAAAAAAAATTTTTTAAGTGAAATTGGCTGTATTAGATTTCACGACAACCTATGGATTATTCTTATTCTTTTTCCTATAAATCACTTAGGTTTGCCTTCCCCAAACCACTCAGCAAGCCGGCTCTGCTTTTCTGTATTTTTATGACAGATATTATTTATCACTTATTCTATAACAACCACCATATTGAACACTTTACACCTATATTTTAGTTTAGTTTCCTCCCTCCCACAGAATGTTAGCTTCCTAAGGAGTGAAGTTGTTGTCTACTTTGTTCACTAACGAATCCTCAATGCCAAAATAGCACTTTGCAGGTGTTCAATACCTTCTATTAGTAATGAATCCTCATAGGTGGATGAGCAGAGCACTATTATCACTCAGATGGAGAAACTGAGGCACAGAAATTAAATTACTTGAGCCATGGGGTGCCTGGGTGGCTCAGTCAGTTAAGCGTCTGACTCTTGATTTCAGCTCAGGTCATGATCAATAGGTTCTTGGGATCAAGCCCCACCACAGGGTTCTATGCTGACAGCACAAGCCTCCTCGGGATTCTCTGTCCCTCTCTCTCTGCCTCTCTCCCCAACTCTTGCATTCTCTCTCTCAAAATAATTTTTTTTTTAAATTTTAATAAATACATAAGTGACCGGAGCCATAATGTCAAAGCTGGAACGTGAACTCAGCCATCCTGACTACACTCTAAGTGAAGCACTACGCTGCTGCCCTAGTACCTTCCAAACAGAAATGTCCCATCTGAAAGTCTAAGTTTTGTTTAACTACTAAGGTGTGATTATAATTGCTTCCATTATAGCAACTAGTAGAGCTAGGTTTAAATTTTTTATTCTCAGGGGCGCCTGGGTGGCTTAGTCGGTTAAGCGTCCGACTTTCGCTTAGGTCATGATCTCGCGGTTCGTGGGTTCGAGCCCCGCGTCGGGCTCTGTGCTGCCAGCTCAGAGCCTGGAGCCTATTTCAGAGTCTGTGATTCCCTCTCTCTCTGACCCTCCCCTGCTCACGCTGTCTCTCTCTCTCTCTCTCTCCTAGAAATAAATAAAAATATTAAAAAAAAATAAATTTCTCATTCTCAGATGGAGGACCCCTGTGTTATGAAAAAACACACACAATTCAGAACGTCTCCATTTATCCTAGCAAAAGTGCCACTTTTCTAAGGAGTGCAGTGATTTTTTTTAAGTTTTTGTAAAACCAAATATAAGTGCAAAACTCGATGACAGTTAAGTCCGCCTCATTTTTAAAGAAAAAAGCTGCTGTAAGGTGTACTTTATGTTAAGTTCTGCAGGTTGGAAATCGGAGATTCAAAACAAAGTCCAAAAAAGAAATACAGTCAGGACAGCTACAAGCAGAGAGAAAACCTGCCTGAGTGATATGGATGCAGAAATACCGAGCTGTGCACACAGCAGGTGCTCAATCAATGCTTTTGGAAGAAACGAAAAGGGTAACAAGCTCTTCTTGGGTTTTATAAACCTCATTGGTTTGTATACTAGGAAAAGCTACAGGAAAAGCACGGAGTACCAGTCATGAAAATGATGTCTTCAGATATAATGAAAACCTTGAAGGGAGAGGGCTCCCATGGTGCAACAGCATGAAGGAAAATAAGAAGCAAAAAATAATAAATAGCATCTCTAAGAGCTGGAACCCCAAGCGATTACAGCCTTTTGACTAAACCAAGGAAATGAGAAACTGAATGACAAATAGAATGGCTGTGTCCATCACACTGCCATCTTCAATCTACCTCCAGCAAGGGTCCCCAAAACTCTCTCCTCTCCCTAGAAAGAGCTGCAACGAAGTAAAGATCAAAGAGGCAGCTTGGCAATGAGTGACAGCTGTTTGAAACTTAGCAGGCCCCTTCAAAGTTCGCAGCCCTAGGCTCTTGAAGGATCCAGGGCCCTGTAAAAAGGGCCAATACCTTAGCCCCACCCCAGCCCCACAGATTCAAAGTCTGGAGGCGGGGCCTGGAATCTGCATTTTTAACCACACCTCCAGACGCGTCCTGGGCCCGCTAAAAGTTCGGCAACTACCATCTTGGTCGGGTTTGATAAAGAAAAGGCAAGCCGCGCGGAAAGGATGAGCTGGGGGCGAGGGAGGGGACAACTGACATCAGATCCCTAGGCAGGTACAAAGTCCGCTCGCCCACCCGACTGCGGAGCGGGAATGGAAGGAGGGAACTTGGGTTTGAAAAGATCCCCTCCCCCGCCCTCGCGGCAACCCGCCGAGGGTCCGTCTTTACCATCGCGAGCAGCGCAGCAGCTTCTCCAACCGGTCGAGCGCGGCGCGGCTGTGGGCCCAGGCCCCGCGCCCCTCGGGCTCCATGGCGGGCGCGGGACGAGGCTCGTTCCCAGACCGGACCCTCGGCTGCCGATTCCCCGGCATCGCCCTCCCTTCGCCGGAAGAGATCCTCCCAGAATTTGAGACGCGAGGGCTTGGGCGACGACTGAGACGCCGCAGGCCTCACACCCGACCCCGGCCCGAACGGTCCCGGGTTCTGGGCCGGCCGGACGCTGGGGGGGCGGGGCCCCGGAAACGCGCCAAAAGTCCAGAGCGCGGGGCCGGGAGGGGCGGGGCCTGCAGTTGGCGGGAAAGGGGGCGGGTCCAGGCCTCTTAGAGGGATAAAAGTGAGAAAAAGCAAGTCCTTTACTTTTCTGAACCATTGGTTTTAGGGACCTCTGGACGCGACTGATGGAAAATCACAAACCAAGGAACTTTTAGTAGAGGGGAATCTCTAAAGAATGCAGTTTTCACTACCTTAGAACTGGGAAAAGCTTTGGTCCTGACACTGAATGTGCCACCTTCTTTACTCCTGAAAAAGTAACTTTCTCACCCTCCCCCCTCCACCTTTTACAAGTTTTTTGGTTTGTTAAAGATCTGATGAGGGAACTTGGGGAAAGCTGAGAGCAAAAACCAGGCTGGCACCCACCCCGCCCCATTCCCAAGCACAGGTGGAATATGTGTGATACTCCTTGGACATTCCTGGCTACCCAAGAACAAAGGAAAGGTGTTAATGTGCTTGCCATGGTAATGTGAAAAACTAAGGCAAATGAAAAATTAAATTCCCTTACTGCCCATTGACAAGTCTTGAAACTGGCAGAGTGACCTCCCTCTAGGAGCTCAGCTGCCTCAAAGACGACACTTTGGTGGCGGCAAAAGAGAACTGTAGCTTAACATGAGCTCAACCTCAAGGATCCTGTAAGTCAACTTTCTTTAACTCAACTGCCCCAAGATAACATGCTGGCAATCATACTCCAAGCTTATGCCTCCCCTCAATATATCTAAAGGGTCTCCTGAGGATTTATTAAACGGTAATAAGCGGTGTTTCCCTAGAAATAGTTAGCCCTTCAAGGTCCTAGAAACCTTGCTTCCAAAATTCCTTAGAGACTTATTCTATGCCTGACCCACTTCCAATCTGAGAGTATATAATGAGTTACCTGTCAGGACTCCAGTCCAACTCTTCCTGACCATGGGTCCTGTCCCCATGTTTTAATAAAATCACCTTTTGGCACCAAAGATGTCTTCAAGAATTCTTTCTTGGCCTTTGGCTTTGAACCACTCCACCATCATCCCAAAACTTCATCAGATCCACACAAGGATCTTTCATTGCTCGCCATATTTTATGTATAACACCTACTGAGCACCCTTCACCCTCCCCGTCCAATCCACTGCCAAATCATTGCATTTCCCCTCTGACTTATTCTCATATCTACCCACTTCTTTCTGTCTTCACTCCACCACAGGCCCCTTGTCTCACTTTTACCTAGATTGTTGCCTTAGCCTGCTGGCTGGTATCCATGTGTCCACCCAAGTCCCCTCTAGTCCTTAGGCTACACTGTAGCCATCTAAAACATTTCCAAAGAACATAACCACTTGGTTAGTAGAAACAGAATAGGGGGAAAAAAAAAAAACCTAAGGAAGATCTTAGAGGGTATTTTTACTGACCTGTAATAGCATATTAAACTAACCAAATTTTTTTTCTTAAACTCACAGGTAGTCAAGAAATTGATTTTGATTATTAACTCTGTTAAACCATTGCTTACTCTTTGCAGAGCTTCAGAGAAATCAAACTCTAGAAAACTTAAAACGTTACATACACTTGGAGATACTGTGGTATATAATGGAGTAAACTGGGAATTTCAGGAGCCAGACATCCCTACTTCTAATCCCACTTCCTCTGCTAAATAATTTTGTGATTTAAATCAGATCTTAAGTCCTCTGAACATTAGTTTCCCTATCTGTAAAGTGGGAATACTTATTCCATAGATCTAAAGGATTATTATATGAGATAAATGTAAAATCACCTACATCATAAGTGCTCAATAAGTGGTAGCTAATATGAAGATGATTACATATATAACCAGTACTGGTTTTCTTTTTTTTTAAATTTTTATGTTTGAGAGAGAGAAAGAGACATACATAACCAGTACTATTAATGTTTTACTTACCACAGAATAACACTGAATAATTTTATCAGATGCTTTTGTAATTAGGACATAACTGATCAGAGTAAATGCAGATTTCACACTTTGGACCAAACAGTTGTTACTGACTATTTGTATAGCGCTATTAAATGAGTTGTGCAGGGACAATGAGGTCTTTCTCCCACTAGCTTCCTCTTCTTTCCTTCTGCCATTGCCTCATCACCTCTCACCAAATCTCATGAAATTCTCAGCAGCTGGTTGATGGCAGTCATAGTAAACTCATCAAGAGAATAAGCAAGGTTACTCTTCCATCTGCAACTTCCCCTTCCATTACCTTCCTCCAGCCCTGCTCTGTTAGCACAAGTGGCTGATGCTTTTACCTTTACTTAAAAAAAAAAATTTTTTTTTAGAGAGAGAAAGCGCACAAGCAGGGAAGAGGGGGGCAGAGGAGTGGCGGGGGGCGTGGGAGGGGGGGAGAGTATCCCAAGCATGTTCCATGCTCAGTGCTGAGTCTTGACTCAGTCAGTACTCAATCCCACAATGCTGGGATCATGACCTGAGCCAAAATTAAGACTCAGACACTCAACCAACTGAGCTACCCAGGCACCCCACTTTACCTTTGTTTTTAAATTCCAGTATAATTAGCACAGTGTTTTATTAGTTCCAAATGTGCAATATAGTGATTCAACAATTCTGTACATTACTCAGTCCTCATCACAATTAGTGTACTCTTAATCTCCTTCATTTATTTCGCCCATCCACCTCCCCTCTGGTAACTAGCAGTTCTCTATTTATAAGACTATTTCTTGGTTTCTATCTTATTTCCTGTGTTCATTTTTTCTGTTTCTTAAATTCCACATATGTCTAAAATCATATGGTATTTATCTTTCTCTGACTTACTGATTTCACTTAGCATTATACCCTCTAGATACATCCATGCTGTTGCAAATGGCAAGATTTCATTCTTTTTCTTTTTATGGCTTAGTAGTATTATACTGTGTGTGGGTAGAGATGATAGATAGATAGATAGATAGATCGATCTTTATACATTCATCTATGGATGGACACTCGGCTATTTTGGCTATTGCAAATAATGTAGCAATAAACATAGGGGTGCATATATCTTTTCTAATTGGTGTCTTTGTATTCTTTGGGTTAAATAGCCACTCGTGGAATTACTGGTTCACATGATAAATCTGTTTTTAATTTTTTGAGAAAACTTCATACTGTATTCCACAGTGGCTGCACCAATTTGCATTTCCACCAACAGTGCATGAGAGCTCCTTTTTCTCCACATCCTTACCAACACTTATATTTTCTTCTGTTTTTGCTGTTAGCTATTCTGACAGGTGTGAGGTGGGATGGCATATGTTTTTGCATCAACCTTTCCTCCCAGCCTTGGATCCTGGATTTTAAGAGCCAGTGCTTTCCCACATGTGCATTTATGTGTGTGTACAAAACATGGGCCAATCCAGGATGAGGTACACCAAGAATGCCTAAAATCCTGGAACTGTGCTTCCAGAGAACAACTTCCCAGGAAAATCCAGTCCATCTATGGGGTTTTGGTAAAGCCTTAGCTTAGGCATTAGCAGTATCCTGTCTTCACTTTAAAGGGGACTGAATGTCTTAATTCCCTTTTCGTGTCCTACAAGGACCTCCCAAGTACATCAGAGTTTAGGTTTGTTTCTCCATTTTGCTCCTAGTCTGTTTTCTTCCAGCTAAGCAGGACCTTAGACTCTTCCAAAATTATTCAGCCCACCCAGTGTAACATTTGGGTCCTATGGGCATTCTGAGGCAGACAAATCGGCTTGCTTTAGCCTGTTTACATATCCTTCTCTCTTCATGCCCTTTCTAACTGCATTGATTACCATCTGTAGTGCTGCTTATACTCCAAAGGCATCTTGGTCTGGTCTCTTTCCTGATCTTCAGGCTCAATATCACAATTTGTGGAAAACAAACTGTCTAAATGTTAATTTTTTTCTTCTGTTGTGTTGTGAAGGCTTTCACATAGTAAATTTCCCTCATATGCACTTGGATAAACATATTTAACAAGCAAAACAGGACAAACATAATACCAAGCCTCTTCTCGTTTGGGAATGTGAAGCTACCTCACAAATTCAGCACGTACCCAAATTCTTCTCTGGCTTTTAATTATGGTGTCATACGATAGAATCAAATGCTGTGACTCTTTTGGGTGCATTCTCTTTTTCACGTATAAATTTTGTTTGCCAGGACCTCTATGAAACATAGACCACCCCCCCCCAAACGCAGTTTGAGAACAACTGATAAAGAACAATTGAATGGAACAGACCTCCACAGCATCCAGGAGTGTGGTCTGCGCTCTCTACATTTGACTCACCTAGCCTTCCTGAGTGAAAATGCTCTTAACCTAAGTTAAAGTCATAAGCTCTGTGCTATTTTTTCTGGAATCCAATGTGGCATAATGATTAAGTGCATAGAGCTCTGAGTGAAGCAGAACTGGGTTATAAACCAAGCCCTGCCATTTCCTATGATTGTACCCAAGGGCCCGTTGTTTTAACTTGTTTTGGAACTTAGTTTCATCTCTTGTAAATTTAAGATTAACATCTCCCAACCTCACACTGGTAGGGTTGTTGTGAGAAAAGAATTACAAATTGTGAAAATGTTCTAAACTAGTAGTGCAGCCCAACCAAGGGAAATCTCTTCATGATGAACTGGACTGAGCTTTAACACATACATCAAAGCTTAATTCACAGTAAGCATTGAATACATTTTCCCCCAATTTTAGGACTAGTTCTGGCATTATTGACCTGTACTAAGCCAGTTATACTTGCTTTAAAATTCTCATAAGAGGGGAGCCTGGGCAGCTCAGTCGGTGAAGTGTCTGACTTTGGCTCAGGTCATGATCTCACGGGTTCATGAGTTCAAGCCCCACGTCCGGCTCTGTGCTGATAGCTCGGAGACTGGAGCCCGCTTTCAGATTCTGTGTCTCCCTCTCTCTCTGCCCCTCCCCCCATGTTCATTTGCTCTTTTTCTCTCTCTCTCTCTCAAAATAAATAAACAGTAAAAGAAAATCATTTAAATTCTCTTAAGAAAGAGTGCATATTCTGAGTAAGAAGGAGCCACTTATTTCATGACTGTTGGATCAGAAATACTTGCTGGAGCAACCCCTTTGCAAATATGACTCAATTCTGAAAGGAAGCTTGAATTTTGTTTAATGATCATAATCTCTTTCAGTATCATCTCAAATGAAGTGTCCACTGGATTTCTAACACCATTCATGGCATGATGTTGGTACTAGCTAATAAAAAATCTTTATAGTGTTTGTTCTATTAACTTGGATATCTTTTATTTACAACATTTTGTTCATCATCTCTAAGAGCAAAAAATCCTCAGCAATTAGAAACAGTAACTTTGTTCTGTGTGCTATAGATAGGTTATATGAACCAAACAAAAAAGTCTGGTTTAGACCAAACTAATTTAGACCAAATTTAACTAGTTTAGACCAAAACTAATCAGCACCCACTAGTCATGGATGCCATCATGACCAATATGGGTTTCTTCTTGATTGATACAGTTGGGCACATGATCGAGTTTTGGATGCAGTGGAGTATACCGAAATTTTTTGACATGCTGCTGTCTCAGACTTACACTTAGGGACACAGTCTGAACATCTCATAGACCTTGACATTTACTGAAAAATTACCCAAGTCTCTAGAAGCATCTAGATATTTTGAGATGGTGTTTGAAAGAATGTTAACTCCATTCTTGTGGGCATCTGCCAATTTTCTGTCAAAGTCTCAAAAGTAACTAGTCTAAGGACATAGTTACATTAATATGTCCCTACAGCAGTGGTTTTAAAGGTTTTGGTATCTTCGTATTTCCTGACCATTTATCAAATTTAGCCTGACACAGATATTTCACTGGTCATTGTTTTTTGTTCAATAGACTTCAGAGTTCAGCCCATTCCACTGCTTTTTATTGCTTGCTATTTTTAAGGAGACACCTCAGTAGAAACCCCCTTTTTCTGTACAGTGTAATTACTGAAGCACATAAAGTGGTTATAGCAGGAATTTATCACTTTCAGGTGGAAATACTCCCAGCCAAATAAAAGATAGAGTAGGAATGCCAGAAGCAATTTATAACAGGCTCACTGACATTTTGTGTTGAGAAGCTCTACCACTGAATAAGCATCAAGTCATAAATCTCTGTAAACGTGATTAAAGCAAGCAAGTGATTCTTTGAGGGGACACGATAATAAAAAAATGCTGTGATTCAAAGTAGGAAAATTCTGTTGACAAAAATCACCAAAAACAGCTGTCAGTAAAATTTACAAACAGCTTGCTTTAAATTCTGTTGAATTCCAGCAGCTGTTTGTTTGCACATAAAATGTTCATTTAGGAAATGAGCATTGGCCCTAGTTTGGGTTCCATTGTGTTTCAAAATTTTGTAATCAGCTTAATCAACATTCATACAATAATTTAAACTTCTTTCAATGGACGAGAGGTGACTGGTATATTTAAGTATGCCTCATCTACAGTATGTGTTCAATAAAAAGAAGAATAAGAGTGAATGACTATATACCATTATCCCTGAAGCAATGGTCATTACAAAGCTTTATTTTTTTCCATGTATATATACTGCTTTAGAAATTATACCTTGTTCATTTTGGATTCACTTTACTAGTATTGGTAATAACCCTTAATAGCCCTTCAGCAATACATTCTAGAGTTTTAGAAAGCTGAATTAAAATTTAGTTACTATTGTAAAGTCACTCTCTGTGAGAGATAGTTCATTAAAGCTCTCCTCATATTTTTGCAAATGCCTTCATTTAGTTACTTTTCTCACTATCACAAAAGATAGATTAGATATTTTTTCATCTGTGAAGTAGGGATAATAGAAAATACTTTATTGCTGTTGTATAAATACAATAAGATAATACACTTAGTAAAGTCTTTAGAACATAGTAAATTCTTAATAAATGCTGGCACTTATTACTGTACAAAAACCTCCAGGTTTGGGGTGCCTGGGTGGCTCAGTCAGTTGAATGTTGGACTCTTAGTTTCAGCTCAGGTCATGATCCCAGAGTCATGAGAGCAAACCCAGCATCTGGAGCCTCGCTGTGCAGGTTGTCTGCTTGGGATTCATTCTCAGTCTCCTCTCTCCCCCCTCCACCCCTCTCCCCCTGCTTGCATGCTCTCTTTCCCTTTCTCTCTCTCTCTCTCTCTAAAAATCAAAACAAAACAAAAGAAAAACAAACAAAAACTCCAGGTTCAAGAATGATAAAATTATGAGTTTTGTTCTTAGGTAATAAGAGCCACAATATCCTCCTGTGTACTCAACTAGACAGAAATCCAGTGTGTTTCAACTTTAAAAAATATCTTGCCCTTCACTCCCACAAAATCTATCTATTTATCTGTCTATCCATCTGTCTGCCTATCTATCTACCATCTATCTATCTATCCATCTGTCTGCCATTTTTAGGTATCAATTTGGGAGATTGGAAAGTTGAGTCAAACCAAAAAGCATTACCTTAAAAATAACTATAACAATATTTTTCATTCTTAAGCCAGACATACACAATGATAATCTTACCTTTTCCAGAATCACTCAAAATATTAAAACTATATTACATTTATATTAAATTTCCAGAAAAGAGTCTATAGCCCTAACATCACCTAATGGTGTTGACATCATTATCTCTCTATTTGACAGAGGAGCAAAGAAGGGTTTGTGTTTTTAGTAACTATCCCAAGACATACAGCTTATAACTGAAAGGACAAGGAAATAGACCCAAGTCTACCTAACTCCAAAGCTCAAGTTTTAAACACCCACATAAACCTAGATTTAATTAAATTCAACTTTGAGGGGCACCTGGGTGGCTCAGTGGAATGAGCATCTGACTTCGGCTCAGGTCATGATCTCACGATTTGTGGGTTCAAGCCCTGCATCGGGCTCTGTGCTGACAGTTAGCTCAGAGCCTGGAAACTGCTTTGGATTCTGTGTCTCTCCCTCTCTCTCTGACCCTCCCTGCTAACGCTGTCTCTCTCTCTCTCTCTCTCTCAGAAATAAATAAAAATATTTTTTTAAAAAAGTTCAACTTTGAAGGATGGTAAGTCCAAATCAGTTGAAATACCAGAGGACATATTGATTTTCCACACAATTATTCATTGAAAGGGTACAGAAGAAATTTAAACTTATAGTTTCTCCCCTCAGAGAATTGACTGTCTAGTTACAGACAAGACTAATGCGAGAAACTATATAAATAATATGAGACAGATTATAATTGTGTTCAATTATGTGGTGTACAAAGAAGTATCACAAAAGGTCAGGGGAGAGTATGCTTAAAATTACTTACTGAAGATTTGAGTGATCATGGCTATGTTTGTGGGAGAGGTAAAAGTAGGAGTTAAGTCTTTGAAGATGAGAGGTTTGAAGTAGTAGAAGGGAGGTGAAAGATTATTTCAGATGCGAAAAATTGAGTGAACACAGAGACACAAATGACAGGGAACGTCGGCACCAGTTTGACTGGGGCAAAGATATTTGAGTGAAGTGTATGAAATTACTGTTTTTTCTAGGTCAAAAATGGTTGGATAACAGCGATTCCATCTTGCTCAACCTAATACATAATAGATAGTAGTGATTATAGATACTACCTAGCTGAATGCAATAAAGGACTCCTAGAATTTAAGAGCCATCAGTGAAAAGTCACCTTCTTGAAAGGAAAGCTAGCTAGAATCAAGAAATAATGGCTGAGATTATTATCTGCTCACTTATGCACCCTAAGAGAGATTTGGAAATCGGTTGCTTAGATATTCAAAGAAAAGCCCCAGTGCAATCAAAGCAAACAGAGTAAAATTAAAGGACTAAAACATTTTGTTTTTAAACTTGCCTTTTCAGGGCAATTTGAGCTTGAGAATAAAAATTAAGTCGCATTATGAATAATAACCTATATTTATATAGTTTTGGCATCTATGAGTGGTGTGTAATAACTAGTTTGTATTGGATTACAAGAGCCAATATTAACCCTACAGAAATTTTATTAGCTGTTTTTTAAACATAGCCACTATTAAAAACCATATTGTTGGGATGCCTGAGTGGCTCACTCAGTTGAACGTCAGACTCTTGATTTCAGCTCAGGTTATCATCTCATGGTCACAAGTTCAAGCCCAAAGTTGGGCTCCGTGCTGAGCATAAAGCCTGCTTGATATTTTCTCTCCCATTTCCTCTGCCCCTCCTCTGCTTGTGTTCTCATGCACCTGCTTTCTCTCTCTCTTTCAAAAATAAATAACCATATTGTCTAATTTAGAGTTATATATATTATTTCTTAAAGCAAAGGTGGCAAATATTCAAAACTCATCACTTCCTAAGTACTTTACCACCTTTCTTATTATCTATCCTGTTGATGTGATTGACATTTTTTCATCTCTATGGCAGAAAAGCTGCAGTATATAGCAGTGCGTTCTTGCATATTTCTTGCTGACTCCATGTTCCTTGGTAGCTTGAAATCAACCATGGCGAGAATTTTTACAGGTATTTACACCATGAATATTGGCCAATGCTGCCAATTAGGGTTTGATATATTGTTTTGCTGGTTGTTTATACTTAGATGAAGAAGATGCTAATAACAGACTACTATGTCATGTCCACTTTTATATTGTGAAGAAGCACAAAAAGTTTGATTTTTCCAATATTCAAAATTTATTCAGCAAACAATTTACCCACATATTGACAAACAAGTTACACTTTTGCCTAACGCATGAATTTAACATGTGTATCAACTAACACATGTGTCAGACCTATATTCAGAAAGCCAGCTCTTCAACATATACCAGCACATCAGTGCATCTACCCATCTACTAGACTTCAGATCTGGTGTCTGTTCTGCCTGCTCCCGTGTGGAAGTCTACGGGCTGTAATTGACATATACTCACAAACCCAGTGCCATTGGCTACAATATGGTCTCCAGGCTTGGATTCTGAGCCCCACAGTGATTTTTGCCACCTCAATGGCAAAAATGCCATTTATGCCAGAAGCCTGGCATACTCTGAAGTCAAGATCCTCACACCTTTGAACTCCACAATGGTTCCAAGTCCCAAACTCTCTCTAGCTGCTGTCTTGGGAAGGGACTGCATGTCAACACTGCTCTACTCAAACAGAATTCCTATTCCCCTAGTTTTTTTTGTATTGACTCTGAACTAATTGAGTGTTGCCTTGTACTCTAAGTATGTCTCAGATGTATTGTATGAAATCGGCTCTTTCTGTTCTGTTGTGCATTTTACATTCACATCACAAGTCTATGAGGGGCTTATTTGGAGGAACACTTTCTACTCTACTTCACTTCCTTTGTTTTTCTAGCAGGTATCATTAGCTGACATATTATGTATTTAACTTACTTATCTAATTTATTATCTGTATTTCCTTATGAAATGCATGCTCCAAAGGATTTATGTCTATTTGTTGCTCTATCCCCGGCACCCAGAACAGCACCAAGGCCATAGTAACTATTCACATGAATGAATGAATGAATGAATGGGCACAAAATGGCAGACTTGTGCTATAGTCAGTATCAGATTGGCCCTTTGATGTGGGAGGGAATTATTTTTAGATGAAATTTGCTCTCCTTTCTCTGAATTTAAGAGTAGCTTTTGTTTTTTGTTTTGTTTGTTTTTCCCTAGAGATCTCTAAGTCAATTGTGCCTCATAAGCTCTCTATGACTCAATTCTACTCTTGTGGATGCTGCCTAGATTCCCCTCCCCCTACCAACCTCCAACCATACACAAGGTGGTGACTGGAACATTATAATATAACAGAACTGTTTGAAGGAAAATAAAACCTATGAATATGTAATATCAGAATGTAAAAATGCATTTTCAAACCAGATTTTGTCTGAAAGAGTTTGAGAAAATTCTTGATGAGATCTTCGCTGAGAGGTCTATTAGCAAAATCCAGAGCAGCAATGAACAATGTTTAAACTATTTTCCCTGGGACAATGAGAGAGACATTAGATTTGGGGCCTGGGAAGGAGGAAAGGAGAAGAAAAGGAGAAGAGACAGGGAATCAGCAACATTGTCATGAGATTAGACTTACAGCAAGACAAGGCAGCAGGTGAAAAGTCTCAGGAGTTGGGTAGCCTTTAAAAACAAGTCTTGGAGGCGCCTGGGTGGTGCAGTGGGTTAAGCGTCTTACTTCAGTTCAGGTCATAATCTCATGGTTTGTGGGCTTGAGCCCCACATCCGGCTCTGTGCTGAGAGCTCAGAGCCTGAAGTCTGCATCAAATTCTATGTCTCCCTCTCTCTCTGCTCCTCCCCAATTCCTGCTCTGTCACTCTCTTTCAAATTTAAATAAACATTTAAAAAAATTAAAAAAGAAAAGAACAAATATTTAACTCTGGACTGCTGGATATAGGACTGCTATGGAGACAAACCCGAAGTCTATGGATTTATGGGGACTGGCTCCCTCGACTATGTCACATAAGCTCTGTAACTGAATATAAAGATGAAGATATTTCCTGTCTGAACTGGTAGGTTTCTTTTGTGTAAGTGAAGTACATGTACATGTTGTCATTTATAGATCAGAGCCAAAGCACATCATTTTGTGGCAAAAAAAAATATATATATGTATATATATGTGTGTATATATATATGTATATATATGTGTATATATATGTGTGTATATATATATATATGGTGGGGGCAGTTAGCAAACTCAGATCTTGAAATGATTAGGAGAGTATGAAATTATTAGCAAAGATGGTAAGAGCTCAGATTTGTGAATGTCTGATTTGAAATCCAATCTTTTGTTGTTCTTCAGTAGGGCTCGGTAAGAAAGGCTTCTGGGGTTTTTATTTGTTTTGTTTTGTTTCAATTTGTTACATGAGCTACTTCCTGCCCCCAAGAGGAAATATTTTGCTACCAGAACAGGCCATGGGACTAGAGGTACTTCAGGTTCCTATTGTCCAAATAGCCCAGGAAATGCAGGCTTTTCCTTCCAGAGCAAGAAATGACAGTCCTTGAGGGTAAAATATATTACCTGAAATTTTTTCTGACCATATTATCTTCTCAATAGAGTTCTATTTTCACACTCAGTGACTTGACGTCAAAGATTTTCACATCTTTCAGGCTTATTGCTTTAGGTGAATGTGGATGCTGTGATAGCAGTAATTATCAAAACTGAGAAAGAACAGAAAAAGAAAAAACACCCTTTGTTTCCCAGTTATTTTTATTGGCTAAGAGTATTTAAAACTAAAAGAAGAAATATATTTTTAATGTACACAGAGTTTTGAAAGAATTCATAAGCATCTATTGGAGGGTAGGGAACAGGAAGGAGAAAACAAGAGAGAAGAGATAACTACTAATGAACAGACAAACAAAACCAAAAACAAAAAAGACAGGGCAGTGTCCTTGGAAGTAGAATATATATGTTCATGCCCTGGCCTTTCATTTACTACATTTTTTTTTAACCTTAGTGAAGCCATTAACGCACCCTTCCAATTATTCTCAAGCGTCAAGCAGTTCTTAAGAGCTTATCATATGCCAGTCCCTACTTAAGTGCTGGAAATAAATGGGTGCATAAGACCAACCTGACCCTGTCCTCACAGAGTTTACAATCTGTGCTTCTCTTTTATCAACTGTAAAATGAGGAAATTATAATTGCCTTCTCTTCATGTTGCCATGAGGATCAAATGAGAATAGCTTATGTAAAAGCAGTTTGTAAACCATCTATGTGAGAGCTTATTATTATACTTCTCTTTGTCTAAACTCAAATTAAGAGGTACTTAGCCAGCCCCACATTTGTTAAAATTAAAACAAAATCATTAACTTCAATTGTCAGTGCACAATTGCCTCTGTAGAAGAAAACACCTTCTTTAAAAAAAAAAACCTATCAAGGTTTTGTCCCATTCTTAATTATGATCATAGACAATGCAGCTTGCTTTGAAAGTTTTCCTCTATACTTCATTTCCAAGTACTAGTTAAATTCCCTTTCTTGAATTATAGGGTGCCAGAATAAATGGTTGAAACATTGGGTGAGAATCACAAAATCTAACTTACTCTGTTCCTGAATCTGAACCACGGACGAAAACAACAAAACCAACCAACCAACCAACAAACCAAAAACTAATTTGAATAGAGATATTCTTAGGCTTCAGATTATTTTTTACTATAAAACATTAGTACAACACAGTAATAAACGCATTCTTAAAGATAATTTAAAAAATTTTTTTATTTATCAATTTGGTGGAGTGGGGGGGGGACAATGCACACATGTGAACAAGCAAGAGAGGAACAGAGAGGAGAGTGAGAATCCCAGGCTGGCTCTGCATCATCAGCGCAGAACCCAGGAACCATGAGATCGTGACCTGGGCCGAGATCAAGAGTTAGATGCTCAACCAACTGTGCCACCCAGGCGCCCCTAAAGGTAATTTTTAAAATACTGAATTAACAAGGCACCCGGTTGGCTCAGTCGGTTAAGTATCCAACTTTGGCTCAGGTCATAATCTCGCAGTTTGTGAGTTCAAGCCCCGCATGGGGCTCTGTGCTGACAGCTCAGAGCCTGGAGCCTGCTTTGGATTCCATGTCTCTCTTCTTCTCTGCCCCTCCCCTGTTCACACTCTCTCTTCTCTCAAAAGTAAATAAACATTAATTTTTAAAAAAAATTTTTATATTACTGAATTAACTAGTCTGTTCACTCAGAGAATAAATTTAACATCAAATCAAAGACAACCATAGCCCCATATCTCCTCTTATTCTCATTTAAATCCTCTATCCCTTTAAATAAAATTCTAGCACTAACACACAGATCAAGCAGTCTTGACATGTTCATCTTTGCTAAGTGCATCATAATTTTTCAAAAATCATAAGTATTACTTGAAATGAGTATTTCTTGTATTTCAAGTATTATTTGTTCGTAAGCATACCTGTTTTGAAGTCATGATAATACCAATTTAAAACAGTATTTGATCCATTAGTTTTCCAAATAAAGTTGCCATTAACTTTTGAAAACAAAGGATACCAATATATACCTCATAAGACAATAAAATAGAAAAATACACATCGTCTTCTCTTCCATAAACTGAAATATGTTTACAGTCTTTGTCAATAAATCAGCATGTGTATACATTTCTCTGTTATGCTGAACTGAAATTTACAACCAAGTAAGCATAGAACAAACCCCTATACATCACAACTAAGATCCAATGTATGTGAATATAATAGCAAATACATACAAATAAATTATTGTAGTAAGATATAAGATTAAACTGACTCACTCTTAAATCCATAAGGTAAAAGAGTTACAGATTCTAGAAATAGAGGAAAGAGTTTTTTCAGCAGTAAATTATTGCAGACAACTGGACATTGCAAGGTGCAAGCAAGTTGAGCCATACGGGCATGAAGAATAAACAGATCACTAAATTTAGTTTATGCGGTATTTAAACACAGACAATGCAGTTTTTGCCTTTATAAGACAAATGTACTTTAAAATCAATTTGTAATGTGACAGAAAGCCAGTAAAATAGTTTCAGTAGTGGTATGATATACTGTGATAGTTTAGTTCTATGCAAACATGAATCAAGACCTCCATATCCTGTCAAAGCAACAAAGAACCTTACCTTTCTAAAGGAGTAATATGAATTCCAAACAATGCACTTCCTAAAGGAAAAACTTAAGGTAAAAAATGGCGCCGAGCTTCTTGGAAGAGAAGTACAATTGTCTTCCAAGTAGATGTTAACTACAGCCTCTGTATCTTAAAGTACCTTAACATATTCTCTCCTTCTCCATGTACTACTTAGTACAAATGGTTTATTTATCAAACTGCCAAGGAGAAATTTTGAATCAAAATATAATACTCATTATTTTGCAAGATTTGGTATGCTTTTTTTTAATATAGTGAAAGTTAAAAACATTCCTGTTTGTGGAAATTAGTATTTTAACTCATTGGACTAGAAGTATAGGAAGAACAACTTTAAAATTGTGAATTTTTTAAAGTTTTATTTGCTTATTGATTTTGAGAGCAGGAGAGCATGAGTGCAAGCTAGGAAGGGACAGAGAGGGAGGGAGAGGGAGAGAGAATTCCAAGTAGGCTCCAAGCTATCAGTGTGGAGCCTGATGCAGGCCTAGAACCCACTAACTGTGAGATCATGACCTGAGCTGAAACCAACTTGGTTTCTTGGACTTAACAAACTGAGCCACCCAGGCACCTTGTGAATTTGTTTTTAAAATAGTAAGCCTTGGGGCATCTGGGTGGTTCAGTCAGTTGAGCATCCAACTTTGGCTCAAGTCATGATCTCACAGTTTATGAGTTTGAGCCCTGCATTAAGCTCTGTCCTGACAGCTCAGAGCCCAGAGCCTGCTTCAGATTCTGTGTCTCTCTCTGCTCCTACCCACTCTCACTCTGTCTCTCTCTTTCTCAAAAACAAATAAACATTAAAAAAAAAAATAGTAAGGACTTTTGTATTGCTCTCTATCATGACTTTAAAGGGGATAACAGCTCCTTGCTATACTATATTACTCATACTCTGTGTAAATGAAATGAAGAATATCTCGAAACAATTTATACATTTTATAATCATAATCAATGAACCACATTTTATCTAATACCTATTTAAGTGAAATATAATGAAATCCTGTATAAAGCATGTTCTTATAAATAAAAATCATTTCACATTTTAATTTTTTTGTTTATTTATTTTTAGAGAGAGAGAGAACAAGTGGGGAGGGGCAGAGAGGGGGAGAGAGAGAATCCCAAGCTGTTGGTGCAGAGCCCAAAGTGGAGTTTGAACTCACAATCTGTGAGATCCTGACCTGAGCCAAGATCAGGAGTTGTACGCTTAACTGACTGAGCTACCCAGGCACTCCTCAAGTCACATTTTATATTGGAGCTTATCACTAAAGAGATTTTCTTTAAATAATCTATTAAGATCAGTATAAGATATCTGAAGAATATAATTTGCAAACATGGATATCCTCTTAAGATTCAAACTCAACCTATAACATACACCTAATATTTCTATTGTGCATCTATACAAGAACTAGTGGGACGAAAAGATCCAGAAGTCGTTACCTACAATTCATTAGAATGCAGCAGCAGGGAAGTACCAATATTTCTTATTTCTTACTGGTATGCATGCTCTTGACTGAATCATGATGAGCAAGGCAGTCCAGTCATACTTCCTTTTCAATTACTGAAGTAGAGAAGAAACTGAAATTTTATTCTGGCGATGGTATTCTCTGACAGTTGGAATTAACAGAAAGAATTCATTAAATAGGAAGAGATCCAGTTTCAAATCCAGAATGAAAGGGAAGAAAGTGAGAGATTTGTTTCCACACACTGCAGAACTGTAATACAAAACAGCCTCCTGAGATGTTACGTATCCTACCTGTTCCGTACGGTAGAGCCTAATTTCCATGTAGGAAAAAAAAAACAACACATGTATTTATTTTTTGGCCATAAAAGTATTTGGAAAGATCTCTAAAACATACTTGTTTACCAGGTGATAAACAAAGTAATTTAAAAGCATGATCCCTAATTTCCAGAACATTCAAGGGAAAGTACTAAGGAAAAGAGGGATAGACACTTTAGGGAACTTCCTATATTTAGGAGGCAGGAGAAGTAGGATGATTAAAGAAAAAAAAAAAAAGAAAAAGGAAAATCAAGCCATAGGGGAAATATAATTTAAATTTGAAAAACCTTATTTTAAAGAGTTTGGGAATCTAAGTGAATAAGGTGGGAACCAGGAGGAAGAGCCTGCAAATTATAACTGATCACGTTCTGCTTTTTAAAAGAGTCTCCTCCAGGGGTACCTGGTAGCACAGTCAGTTAACGGTCCAATTCTTGGGTCGGCTCAGGTCTTGATCTCATGGTTTTGTGAGTTCGAGTCCTGCATCGGGCTCTGTGCTGACAGGGTGGAGCCTGCTTGGGATTCTCTCTCTCTCTCTCTCTCTCTCTCTCTCTCCCTCCTCTGCTCATGCTGTCTCTGACTTTCTCAAAATAAATAAATAAACTTAAAAAAATTTTTTTAAAGACTCTCCTCCAGCGCTGAGAGGTTAAGACCTGAGGACTGGGAAAGCTCATAGAATTAGGATATCTGTCCACAAAACATGATGGCATTCCAGAACAGGTATCATTATCTCTATTTCAGTCTTTTTCAGATTATTGACATTTGAAATGACCCAGTTTATTTTGTTTCTGCCGCCAAAGGTTCTCATGATCTGACACTATTTGGTAGGAGGAGAAAGCCACTGAAGGTGAATGCTCTTAACCTAGGAGGCCAGAAATTTCATAACATGTACTGAAGAAGGAGAATGGAAAAAAAAAAGAGCAAGAGAGGAGAGAGAGAGAGAAGGAAGAGGAGGAAGAGGAGGAAGAGAAGGAAAAGGAGGAAGTGAAAAAAGATTCAATGGATCTTTAGCATGAAAAATGAAATAGAAATTGTGAAAATAAATGATCACTGTTAACATTTAGGTTACAACTTGTAATTGTGTATTGATTTTTAGAATGAACAGAGAATGGGCCAAAATCTCATTGCTTTGGGTGTAGCATTGCAAACAAATGTTTTTGAGAGTAAGACATGACATCTTCAATCCACATTTTCCCTCAGGTCCCTCATAATCGTATAATGTTCCAAGAATTCTCTTTTGAAGCTTTGACTTTGTCATCACTTCCTCGGTCTCTGCCTCCTCTGGTGGTTGAATTGTTTAATTGCCATTTGCCTGTCGTTTTAGCAGTTCTCCAACATCACTTTCTGCAACTTCATGAAAGTTCGAATCTTGGGGGATATTTGCATTTTCACTTTGCTTTGCATTACGTCTTTCATCGTATTGTCCAGATACTGATGCTTTAAGCCATGGGGGAATATAAAGGCTAATGATAGGGGTGCCTGGGTGGCTCAGTCAATTAACCGTCCCACTTTGGCTCAAATTGTAATTTTATGGCTCATCAAGGCCCATGCTGGCAGCTCCGAGCCTAGAGCCTCCTTCAGATTCTGTGTCTCCCACTCTCTTTGCCCACCTCCCCTCCCTCTCCCCCCCTCCTCTTTCAGATATAAACGAACATTTAAAAATGTTTTTAAATTAAAAAATATAAATAAAGGCTAAAGTTAGGCACTGAGGATTCTGCATTGAGTGGGGACTAATTTTGGAAATGGCCAGTTTTGTATTACATATTTGTAATTATTTTGTATTTTGATTTGCTATACAATCTAATATAAATCCAGGAATTTAATTATGAACACTCAGATGAAAGACCTCTCTGACCTCTGAATAATCAAGAATGGCTTGTCTTTCTAAATATCCTATAGATGACTAAACTTTGATATAAAGGAAATATAACATTGAGAAATATGTTTTATTTCACCTTCTGAAATCTTGTTGTGTTATCCTTCAGCCATAATAATATATTTGGGAAATATATGTCTAGTCTTTTGCAAGACAACTGTTAATTTTAAAATTTAACTTAAAAAATCTGGGTGACTGATCGGTTCTCAGTAGAGCTCAGTAGTGCTCAGTAGAGCATGAGACTCTTGATCTTGGGGTCAAGAGTTCGAGCCCCCCAGGTGCAAAGATTGCGTTTAAAAAATTAACTTAAAAGAAAAAACAGAAATAATAATTGCTTACTCATTGTCTAAGTATGACTGGTGAGCTATTATTAACAAATGAAAGTGGCTTCTGGGTGACTCAGTTGGTTAAGTGTCTGACTCTTGATTTTGGCTTAGGTCATGATCTCACAGATGGTGAGATTGAGCCCTGCTTCAGGCTCTGGGCTATCTGTGGACCATGCGTGGGATTCTCTGACCCTCTCTATGTATACTGCCCTCTCTCAAAAATAAATAAATAAACTTTAAAAAATGAAAGATTCTCTCCTTTAATTGCTTTTCACTATGGCATTTTATTTTATTTTTTAATGTTTTATTCATTTTTGAGAGAGAGAAAGACAGTGTGAGCAGGGGAGGGTCAGAGAGAGAGGGAGAAACAGAATCCAAAGACAGCCTCCAGGCTCTGAGCTAGCTGTCAGCACAGAGCCTGACACGGGGCTCAAACTCACAAACCGTGAGATCATGACCTGAGCCGAAGTCGGACGCTTAACCGACTGAGCCACCCAGGTGCCCCTCACTATGGCATTTTAAACTGGTAAAAATTCTTAGTCAGTTTGTTAGGTTTCACTCTAATTTTATTAAGTTGTTTGTATATGTAGGAAAAAATAGCTATACATTATGACAATTTGAAATGTAATTATAATCTTAGGATACAATGCATATTCACAGTCACAAAAATATAACATTGGTATGAGACTTGTTGCTAGGAAATGAAGCTATCTCTACCAATTTGTATTTCTGGAAATTTCCTATGTAAAGGCATGTATTGATTCATTTAGAAAGTTTCTCTGGGGGAAAAAAAAGTTTCTCCGGATTAATTTGAATTTTCAAATCAGGTTTACACAATGAATTAAGATGATAATATAAATCAAACAAGTCTATTGAATGGTTTTCCAAAAATAATTAATAATGGATAATTGGACAAAATCCCCATTTATATTTTTAAATCTCCACAATCTATTTTTACTACTGATATGGGGGAAAACATCATAATGTATTATAAAATTCATTTGTTTGGCTTTGCAAAAAAGATTTGCTTTTGGAAGAAGCATCTTTGCTGTCCAAATTGCTTTGCATTTGGTTCCATTAGAAGCCAAGTCAGTGTCCAAGAGGCAATCAGCAAATGAAAAGTTATAGACAGAGATGCACCACCTTCCACCATCTTTAATGCTTTTTCTATTCTATTAGGTCCATATTGTGCCCTTTTTGAAACATTCATTTTAATCATTTCTTTATTAAGAATTCTGTGAACTCTTCCACTGCTGCAAACAGTAAGGGCCAGTACTGAAAATAGACTTGATGACTTCACTTTTTCCTTACACTTGGCCACAAACATGCTCTAGCAATTATGAGAAGTGGCCAACCAATTTCCCTAGGACAGTGGCTATAAGATTTGTTTACATCTTGGTCTACAGCAGAGACAAAAAACTCTATGTCTCACACACACTACTCCTCTCGTTTTTCAATTAATGAGTAACAAAGAAGTACCATCATGTAAGGACTGGGTCAGGGAAATCCTATAAACAACAATGTTGCCTTAAGATGATTCTCAATTTTTCCCCAGTCATACAATGTTGGGTTGGCATTGTACAGAAATTAACAGCCATATTGGTCTAGAAATGTTAAACACAATTTTTTCCATTTGCACAGGGGTAACGCGCTGTATTAAATGTGTAAGGTCTTTATCTACATGAGTTTGATTACAGAAACGAATAAAATATTCTCTAAATAATGAAAAAAAGATGATTCTCAATTATTGTTAGTCTTGTTTTGAAGTAAATTCTTCTTTTTTTTTTTTAAAGTATATTTATTTTTGAGAGAGAGGATGAGAATGAGCAGGGGAGGGGCAGAGAGAGAGAGGGTGAGAGAGAATCCCAAGCAGGCTCTGCACTGTCAGCAGGGAACCTGATACAGGACTCAAATTCAGGAACCATGAGATCACGACTGGAGCTCAAACTGGACACTTAACTGACTGAGCCACCCAGACTCCCCAGATTAAATATTTCAATAAGTCCAATTACATAGCAATTTTAGTTCATGCAAATCAAAAGTTAGTAAGTTCCTAGGAATTTAGTAGAATGTAAAAATTACCAAATGATTTAAATTTTCCCAAGGAGGTTTTAGAAGTTATACATTTCTGGAAAAAAAAAAAAAGATTATAAAAAGGTTGGACTATGGTAAGTGCCATACTTTTTCCTCCAAACAATCTCTGTGGAAACTGCAAACATCATCTTTCATTTTACCTCTCTGAAGCTTTCAAACTCATGACAATATAAATGACAGACATCAAATTATGGTAGAAAACCCTGAATTGTGAGTCTGGTTGCCAGAGTATTAAATAGGGCTCCCACTCACAAGAGAAGTCACAATACTCGTAAATTTAAATTTCAATTGCACCCCCTCAATCTGCTTTCTCTAACAAAAACTTGTCTGCTTAAGGCAGACAAATTGCTGCTTGGTCTTGCAAATGTGATTCTCCCACTTTAACCTGCTTCTACATTTACTTCTATCCCCAAAGAGCTTTTCTGTTTATTTCTTCCAAACAGAAGAACTTTTTCTCATGCAAGAAATCAGTAAAGTTAGAAGAACTCATGGGCAGTTTTCTCAAATTCAACCCATCTTCCCCTTTATCCTATGCATTTAGCAAGCTTTTAGCTTGTGTACAGCTGTGGCTGATAATGAAAAAGGCTTCATGAATTTGAATAGTCTCCCTCGAATGCATCATATTTCCTCAATTACAGCTATGTAGTGACCATCACTATTCCATAGTTCATAGAATCATGGAATCTGTTTTCCTTTTATTAAAGAAACCATACAGGTAAACTTGCAATTAGGGTGCCCTTTGAGGAATCACCTCCCATGCCCAATGTCTCTTTTTGAGCGGAGCTTCTGTAGGAAATGCCTTATGCATCCCTAGATCTGCTGATGCTTCTCCCATAACTGACTGACAAGGGGTGGGGAGCCTGCCATGAAAGCTCTGTCCAAAGGAGATGACCTTTAAGAATGCTTCAGGGTTGACCAGTTGGATCCTTTTCTCAGGGGAAGTCAACACTCAGGCTGGAAAGAGCTGAATCACACATGATGATGGACAGGTAGACCAGAAAGATACTGTGTGGTGAAATATGTGATAGTCTGAAACAATAAACTGATACTTGCATGGATCACTGGAATGGCCACCTAATACCTGAATGCCATCATGCGATTTCATGCTTGTGTCTATACTGCATTCACATTTTAGGTACTGAGCAAAGGTCAACTAAAGCAAATACCAGTTTCTCAGTAATGGAACTGGAGAACAGTGTTGGAAATATTGAGTGATCCCACAACATGCTGAGGTCAAGAAAAGCCTTGGCACAGCAGTCAGTCCCACCACACTTGGGGGGCAAGGAAATGGTGGTGGGCCAAATACCGGTCCCCATAGATATGCAGATCCTCATCCCTTCCACTTGTGAAAGTTGTTCTACAGAGCAAAAGAGACTCTGCAGGTGTGATTAAAATAAGGATTTTGAGACTGGGAGATTATCTGGATTACATAAATGCAATCACAAATGTCCTGAGAGGGAGACAGATGAGAAGGTGGTACATAATGAAGCAAAGAGAGATTTGCAAATGTAACATTGCCGACCTTGAAGATTGATGAAGGGGCCATGAGCCAAGAAATGCATCTGTAGAAACTGGAAAAAGCAAGGACATAGATTCTCCCCTAGAAACTGCCGAGGGAGCTTGGCCCTGGCAACACCTTTTTTTCAGCCCAGCAAAACTGATTTTGGACTCTTGACTCTAAGAACTGACTGTAAGAGAATAAGTAGGAGCTGTTTTATGCCACCAAGTGTGTGATGAATTGGGCAGTAAGAAACTAGTATCAAGGTGTGGTGCACACTTCAGTTCTGAATGTAGTAAATAGAATAGAAGATACATACTAAAGATTTATTTTTCTTTTCCTCATCAATAACTAGATTAACATACCAATTAAGTGTAAAACTCAATAAGTTGACAATTAGGTGTTGTTCCTGGCCAAATTGTGATTAAGTATGTCATCTGATTATCTTCAACTAGCAAGTAAATTCTTGAAATTATTAATACTAATATGAGTTGGCATGCTCTGTATCAGTATTATTGAGGTCAAAAGAATGTATACATAAATATAAAATCTGACTGTCACCATATCTTTGAAATCTTTTATTATTTTGTTTTACCAAAATAGTAGCACACATCATATTAAGTTGATGTTTTAATGTAAATTAGTTTTATACTGTTTTATAGTTAATTTGAAATTTTATTTATTTTCTTTTTTATTAAAGTTTATTTATTTTGAGAGAGAGAGAACAAGTAGTGGAGGGACAGAGAGAGTGGGAAAGAGAGAATCCCAAGCAGGCTCCATGCTTTCAGTGCAGAGCCCTACATGGGGCTTGATCTCACAAACCATGAGATCATGACCTGAGCCATAATTAAGAGTCAGACGCTTCACCAACTGAGCCACCCAGGTGCACCCAAGTTTTGTTTATTTTCTGTCTTGTTAACCTGAGGAAGTTAGGCTTATTTAGCCCTCCTCCTTATCTTTGTATGTGTTTAAGTCAACATCAGAGTCTGATGTTTTTTTTAAGCTATTATTTTAATGTTTATTTATTTTTGAGAGAGAGAAAGTATGAGCAAGTGAGGGGAGAGAGAGAGGTAGACAGGTTCTGAAGCAGATTCTGTGCTGGCAGCAGAAAGCCTTATGTGGGGCTTGAACTCATGAACCATGAGTTCATGAGATCATGACCTGAGCTAAAATCAGGTGCTTAACTGACCGCAGCACAGCGTCTGAGTTAACCTATTTTAAAAGCTACTAGCATGAAAAACATTATTCAAAATCTTTGTGAGGCTTAGTAGTAGGCAATGGATTTCTAGTTCATCATACTAGAAACATGTTACAGTTACAGTTACATGTTACAGTTACAAGTTACAGTTAAAAGGTAAACTGAGGCAGGGGTGCCTCGTGGTTCAGTTGGTTAAGTAGCCAACTCTTGGATTTCGGCCCAGGTCATTATCTCATGGTTAGTGAGGTGGATCCGAGTGTGAAGCCTGTTTGCAATTCTCTTTCCCTCTCTCTGTTCCTCTCCCATGTGCACACACAATCTCTCTCTTTGTCTCTCAAAATAAAGAAACTTTGGGGCATCTTGGTGGCTCAGTCAGTGAAGCATCCAACATTGGCCTATGTCATGATCTCTCCATTCCCAAGGTTGAGCCCTGCATTGGACTCTGTGCTGGCAGCTCAGAGCCTGGAGCCCGTTACAGATTCTGTGTCTCCCTCTCTCCCGGCCCCTCCCCCACTCACACTCTGTCTCTCCCTCTCAAACACTAAACGTAACTAAATCAATAAACTTTTAAAAAAGGTAAACTGAGGCATATTAAAAATGTCAAGAGTTTGAACAAAGAGCGATTCCTTCCAACCAAGCAGTGCCGAACTGGAAGTGTTTAGGAGCCCTCTCCCACCAGGAACCAGGAAGAAGACTTACATAAAGAGGACATGAAGCAAAGAAAGGAAACTATTTGGCTAAAACTCGAAGGCTAGTTGGATGCTTGTGGTTGGCTGTTCTTAGCGTTTTGTTTTCATAACCTCAAGGCATTTATAGGCTTATATTTTGGTTTGCTTACATAGGCAATCCTGGCATTAGAGCCACTCAGCCTAATGGCCTCCCTGCTTAATTAATTTAACAATACTTTTCCAATAAACTTCCAGTAATAGAATATGTCTCCTGAAACCTAAGAAACGTCATAATGCTCCTACTTATATACACCTTTGCATTAAAGGTGTTTCCAGACGTTTTGGGATGTGATGTGACAAATGCAGTCTTTATAACAAATGCACCATTTGGATGAGTGAAGCATATTTGTTTTTTGTTGTTGTTGTTTTTATAAGAGAACAAATCTACACCTTTATTTATTTACTTTTCAGTTAGTTTAAATCCTTGAGGGGCACAGCATCACACGGATTCTGTGGCCAATGGCTTTAGCAGGAATGTTGCTTCAGAAATTGGCACGAACCATGCACTGTCTCCATGAGCAGGAGCTACTTTTCCCCAGATTGCTCTGGTTTTGTTCAATTTTCCACCAGGGGCACTGTGTTGTTCTTTGCTTTGCACACATAAGCACGCCTCTTACAGAGATAGAATTCAGTTTCATCTCAAGCATAAACACCTTCAATTTTAAGAAGAGGTGTGTGCTCCCTCTGGTTCCGGAGACCCTGCTTACAGCCAGCAAAAATCTCTGGACCACAGCCTTCCAGACATATTTGTCATTTCAGGAGTCCTGTTCCCAGCAGGCCTCCACGGGTTCCAAGATGGGGGAAAGAGCTGAAACATGGTTTTCAAAATAACCACATACTCACTCTGGTTAGAACTCTTGTAGCTGGAATACACAAAGTTTCAGTTAAGACGATATTAATCCCTAGATGACAATTGACACAATATAAATCAAACAAGTAAGAAACAGTCAACAGTGAATAGATGGTGATTGATGTCAGCAATGTAAACCCCTTAAGTCTTCCTCAGTATCTCTGAAAACTCAGCTGCTTTGACATTTCTTCCAGGAAGGTTTAATGGGCCCCTGGTGTCCACAAGTATGCGTGGTGCTGTTCCTTCATACTTTCAGGGTACCTATTCTTGCTGTGCTGTCTCTCCTTTCAACAGTGGGGAGAAGGCAGGAGCAGGTGATTGTTTTATTAACCTCTGTATGTCTATTGTCTCAAAGGTAGGGACTCCTTTCCCCCCACACCAGCATACCTAGTATATAGTAGACACCCAATTAATGTCTGTTCAATGAGTCTAGTTTCTACATGTGCTATGTTCTGGGAGGAGATGCACTTTCTCAGGGTCTACCCAGCAAATGTCAAGGCTTTTAAACTGTTGCCTAGAAATATCTGATACTGGGAACATTAACCTTTAGAAGCCATCTTAGCATTTACTTAAAGGCTATGTTTTGTGACGAATAACAGGCTACATCTAAAGTCTGGTAATGTCCTCTGCTAACAGATTTAATAAAAATGTAAAATGGATTGAGAAATTATCAAAAATCATAAGCTCACAGCTTATTACTCTATTGCAAAGAACATATTCTCTGGTTAATCTTCTTCTATGTCCTAAAGATCTATGGCCACTTAGTCAGCCCTAGAATCCAGTCAAATCAATTACCACATTAGTTCTTACAGCTTCCAGACAGGAATATCCTTCATCTGCCCAAATCCTCATGTTCCCCTGTGAATCTAGGTTTCATTGCACCACCAGGTGAAAGCTCATTTTAAAAATGACATGTGCTATGAGAAATTTGCCCTACTGGAGAAAAAGAAATGGAAAAATAGGGGGCTTTGAAATCAAGAGCAGTACAACTGAACTTAATCTGTATCTACTGAGGCTTTATCTATGCTCACTACTCTGTTAAATGCTGTGGGGTATATAAGAGAGGGGCAAAACATTAAACTTTATGCAGCCCTCTGGCACAGTCATGTGAAACATTTAATAACATTAAAAAGCAAGAGTATGATTAAGTGTCAGAATGAGATATGCAGTCAGTAAGTGCCTTTGAAGTTCTGCTGAAAGACATCCTCAGGGGTCTAAGGGAGTTAGCCCAAGGCCGATTCAAGACAGATCTCTAGGGTGGACAACAGATTTGGGAGAGGGCAGCTGCAGAGATTTCTGAGCAGCCACAGTAGCATAAGCACAACCAGGAGGCAAGGGATGAGGAGTAATCAACAAGGGGGAAATGAGAGGAGAAAAGGAAATAGAAGAAATTTTAGAAGGTCAATACCAAGGAGAAAAATCAAACTGAAAAGTAGACATGAAATTTTAGTTAGTCCTGGATTTGAGCTTTCTGACAGTTGAAGAAGAGATATCATTGTAAATTTTAATTTTTACATTTGTTTAAGATAGGGATTCTTTATTTTTGAATTCTAATTTATTTATTTAAATTCAAGTTACTTAACATACAGTGTAATATTGGCTTCAGGAATAGAACCCAGTGATTCATCACTTACATATCACACCCATTGCTCATCCCAGCAAGTGCCCTCCTTAATGCCCATCTCCCATTTAGCCCACCCCCCCATCCACCCCCCTCTAGCAGCCCTCAGTTTGTTCTCTCTATTTAAGAATCTCTTATGGTTTGTCTCCCTCTCTGTTTTTATCTTATTTTTCCTTCCCTTCCCCTATTATCATCTGTTGTGTTTTTAAAATTCCACATATGAGTGAAATCATATGATACTTGTATTTCTCTTACTTATTTCACATAGCATAATACACTCTAGCTCCGTCCATGTCATTGAATTTCATTCTTTTTGATCATCAATTAGTATTCCATTATATATATGTATATGTATATGTATATGTATATATATGCATATATGTGTATATATGTATATGTACACACAACATCTTCTTTATCCATTCATCAGTCAATGTACATTTGGGCTCTTTCTATAATTTGGCTATTGTTGATAGTCAATGCTATAAACATTGGGGTGCATGTACCCCTTCAAATCCGCACTTTTGTGTCCTTTGGGTAAATACCTCATAGTGCAATTGCTGGGTCATAGGGTAGTTCTATTTTTAATTTTCTGAGGAAGCGCCATACTGTTTTCCAGAGTGTAAGCCAGGGATTCTTAAACTGTGTCCACAGTTTATAAACAACTTTCAGGGAGTCCACGAACATACTGACCTTTTCTGCAAAATATCATTCATACGGAGATTATGGAAGGTTTCCATAATTTCATTAGATTTTTAAATTCTTAAAGGAACTTGTGAATGAAAATGTTAAGAACCATTGTGCCACTATCACATAATTATATCATCTGCAGCCCACAGAGATTAAGTGCAAGGTCAAAATTAAGATTCTCCAGAGCCAAATTTGGCTTATTGACATGTTTTGTTTGACCCCCACAGCATCTTCTAAAAAATGTAATTGCCAACATTTATGTGTTGAAAAAATGAAAAGTCTGGCAAGATGAGACTCTCACTCCAGCGCAGTAGTAAATATCAGAGCTGAGAAAGGGCCACCCCTTGGAAATGGGCAAGTATCCTCAAATTTATCCCCTGGCTACTACTCTCGATAGCTCTAGACCCTTTTATTCACTGATTTGCTGGCTGGCTACTGTAGAAGTATGTGCATGAGAGTTGCACATTAAATGATGTGTGCAGAGGCTGATAGTGGGATCCAGTTTTAGCAGCAATTCAGAATGAAGTCTACTATGCCAGGGGTTCTCAAACTATGCACCTGCTGGAACCTGGCTGTTATGTGCTCACTTTTGCTCTTTGCTATCATTTGTCTAACAAACAAATGTCTACAAACATATCTTTAAGCAGTTTGTGATAGTTAGTGGTATTTTTCAAAAGCACATGTAACATAATTATTGTATATTGTTATATATGCATTCATTCAGCAAATATTTCTTAAGCATATAATAGTATGTTATTATAGTATAGTATTTTACTGTGCTATAGTAATAGTACAGTAATATACCAAGTGCTTTTCAAGTCTATTATATATATAATATATATTAAATATAAACAATATAATATATAATATAAATACATTTGCTAGTAAGGTGTTTTCTATAATATAAATGATACATAAATACATTTGCTAGTAAGGTGTTTTCTAACTTATAAGATGAAATTAACTATATCAATTTTTTATAATGTTCTGTGAAAAGTGCTGTAAATCCATGTGTTCTGCACCTACATATAATCACTGCCCTCTCTACACTTCAGCCCATTAAATTATTTGTGCCTACTGTTTAGTCTTCATCCATGTACAAAAAAGATAACTCTAGAAGAACATGTTTCTTTCTTCCTTAATTGCAGTTCAGTAATACTGATTGATGTAACCTGGTAACTACATTACTCTGATATGTTACTTTCTCCTACCTGGGCTTCATGCTCTTCACAGAACTCTTGACTGCACATCAACAATGTATCCCTCCTGGGACACCTGAGAGGCTCAGTTGGTTGAACGTCCAACTTTGGCTCAGGTCATGATCTCATGGCTGGTGAGTTCAAGCCCCCCATTAGGTTTGCAGCTGTCAGCACAGAGCCCACTGGATCCTGTCCCTCTCTCTCTCTGCCCCTCCCCCATTTACACTTTCTCTCTCAATAATAAATAAACCTTTAAAAAAAGTATCCTTCCCTTAGCATTTCAATGTCAGTAAATTCATCATTTCAAAAATTTAAAATTATCCTTGATTTCCCTTTTTCCCTCATCCTTTCCTCAGTATTTAATCAACTGTTTGCTACCTGTATGACAAATGTCCATCTTCAAATGTACCACAGATCCAGTAGCTTCTTTTTTTTTTTTAATTTTTAAATATTTATTTATTTTTGAGAGAGAGAGACAGAGTGCAGGTAGGGGAAGGGCAGAGAGAGAGGGAGACACAGAATCCAAAGCAGGCTCTAGGCTCTGAGCTGTCAGCACAGAGCCTGACATGGAGCTCGAACCCACGAACCATGAGATCATGACCTGAGCCAAAGTCAGATGCTCAACAGACTGAGTCACCCATGTGCCCCCAGATCCATTAACTTCTTTTTTTTTTTTTTAATGTTTTATTTATTTCTAGGAGAGAGAGAGAGAGAGAGACAGCGTGAGCAGGGGAGGGTCAGAGAGAGAGGGAGTCACAGACTGAAACAGGCTCCAGGCTCTGAGCTGGCAGTCAGCACAGAGCCCGACGCAGGGCTCGAACCCGTCGGGCTCGAACCCATGAACCGCGAGATCATGACCTAAGCGAAAGTCGGACGCTTAACCGACTAAGCCACCCAGGCGCCCCTAGATCCATTAACTTCTATCTCCTCTGCCCTCACCCTGATCCTTCAGTATCTCTTACCTAGAGGAGTGCAGTAACCTCACTATTCACTTTTCTACTTCTATGCTTGGAATTTTACAATTCAGTCACTGCAGAGAAGCCAGAGCAATACTTTTTAATGCAAAATAGACACTTTTACTTCACTGCTTAGATCTCCCCTATGCCTTCTTCTTCCATTTGGAATAAAATGCAAACCCCTTAATTTGGACTTCTTGAGATTCATGATGTAGCCCCTAAATCTCATCAATTTTTACTGAAAATGAAGAAATGAGTGCATGTCTTACAATTCTCCCCTCTGCTCACTAAACTGTAGCCTGCTGGCTTCTTGTAGAAATACTGAGAAGGCCAAGTCTAGTCCTTTTCTAGGGACTTTGTGTTTCTGTTCTCTGGGCCAGGAACACTCTCCTCCTAGTTCTTTGTATGATTGGTTCCCTCTTATTCTTCAGATCTTGAAACAAAGTTCATGTCCTCAGAGAGGGCTTCCTGGTCAGCCAATCTAAATGAGTGGCCCTCCCTTCCTATGCTCATCAATCTCACTCATTAACCTTCATGATCTCATCTTATACTTGCTTATTATCTGCTTCTACCCACTTGAACATAATCTCCATGAAAGCAGAGGATCCTGTGTCTCTTAGTCATCTGAATGCCTGGATTAGACACTGTTCACCTATATGGGTACTCAGCACATAGGGCCCAAAAATATTTATTGGATAAATGAATGAATGAATAAATTAATGAAAAGAAAGGAAAAATATGGCCGACACTCTGAGTCTAAAAGTGCTAATGCAGAGAATTGCAGTCTACTTTTCTGACACTCAGAACAATGTACTACCTAAGTGACCAAATGAAGTAGGTAGTTGAGTTTGAGGACGGGTGTACATTTGGACAGATGGATGTATGGATTTATTTATTTAAATGTTTGGTTATTATGCTTTAGTGCATCGGTGTGAGCAAGGCTCATCTGATTCTGCTTCAGAGCGCCTTGCCTCTGACCTAGGCACATGAGCAGCCAAACTCTTACCTAGTATATATCATTTTTAATAGAAAAAAAACAGATTCTTTTGTTTCTTTTTTCAAAATAGCATAATTCACTCCCTGCTTTTCGAAACTGTTTTCTGACTTCAGAGAAAAATAGATCCACAAAGTCCACTTTAAACAATGACTAGTCTTTAAAAACGTTTTTTTAAGGGGTGCCTGGGTGACTCAGTCAGTTAAGCAACCGACTTTGGCTCAGGTCATGATCTCATAGTTCGTGGGTTCAAGTCTCACATTGGGCTCTGTGTAAACAGCTCAAAGCCTGGAGCCTGCTTGGAATTCTGCCTCCCTCTCTCTCTGCCCCTCCCCCACTCATGGTCGTCTCTCTGTCTCTCTCAAAAATAAATAAACACTTAAAAAATTAAAATTTTTTTATATGGGTAGACAATAATCATTTTCAATCATGCAAACTCATAATATTTGACAAATGGAAAATATAGTGCCTTAGTGATATGATAAATATGAAATTTATGTTAATGTTTGAACTGCACACATTTGGTTTGGCAGAAAAAAGTAAGTTTTTTAAAAGAGAAGCCTCGGAGCCCCGGGTGTTTCGGTTGGTTAAGCGTCCAACTCTTGATTTCAGCTCAGGTCATGGACTCAGTTTCATGAGTTTGAAACTGAGGGGCTCTGTGCTGGCCACTCAGAGCCTGCTTGGGAATCTCCTTCTCTCTCTGCCCCTCCTCTGCTCACACTCTCTCTGCTTCTCTCAAAATAAATAAACAAACTTAAAAATTTTTTTAAATGGGTGCCTGGGCGGCTCAGTTGGTTTAGCATCCGACTTCAGCTCAGGTCATGATCTCACGGTTCGTGGGTTCGAGCCCCGCATCATGCTCTGTGCTAACAGCTAGCTCAGAGCCTGGAGCCTGTTTCAGATTCTGAGTCTCCCTCTCTCTCTGACTCTCCCCTGCTCACACTGTCTCTCTCTCTCTTAGATATAAATAAAACATTTAAAAAATTAGAAAAAATTTTTAAAAGATAAGCCTCTATAGACCTGTGTAATTCACATATAAGGCATGGTAAATAAATTTTAAAAAATTAATTAGGAGGTAATGGAAGATCTAATCAATTTTTACTGAAAATGAAGAAATGTGTTATTTTAATAAATTCCAAAATTCAACTCTTAGATCAGGCAGAAAAAAAATATTTCAAGTCACATAGAAAAATAAAATGTTCTTCCATTGTAAAAGTAAAGAAAGCTCAGAAGATTCTCAATGAGGCAAAAAAGAAAATTAAAAATGTTTTTAATGTTTGTTTATTTGTTTTTTAGAGACAGAGAGAAAGAGAGAGAGAGCAAGAGAGCACATGAGGGGGAGGGGCAAAGAGAGAGAGAGAGGGAGGCACAGAACCCAATGCAGGCTCCAAGCTCTGAACTGTCAGCATAGAGCCCAATGTGGAGCTCAAACTTCTGAACTGTGAGATCATAACCTGAGCTGAAGTTGGATGCACTCAACCAACCAAGCCTCCCAGGAACCTCAAAATTTAAAATTATTTTAAAAAAATCATTGTAATACACATGTATCATTTTTTTCTTTTTTCTTAAACTTGGGTGTTTTTTTTTTTTTTAAGTTTATTTATCCTGAGAGAGAGAGAGGGAGAGAGAGAGAGAGCATGAGTGGCGGAAGGGCAGAGAGAGAGAAAAGAGTGAGAATCCTAAGCAGGCTCCACACTGCCAGTCCAGAGCCCAATGTGGGTCTCAAACTCACAAACTGCTAGATCATGACCTGAGCCAAAGTCAGACACTTGACCAACTGAGACACCCAGGTGCCCCTATACCATTTTTTTCTTAACAAAAAAATGCTTCCTTGCTTTATGAAAATATTCAGAACCTGTCCCTAAATCTACTTGGAACTCCAAGCTCTACTGAATGCAGAAAAGAATTCAGCAACTTTGAGGGTTCTGGGACTTATGAATAAGGAATCTCCAGATTTGTCTTGAATGCCAATGAATACTTAATTTGTAAAACTTACTAATAATAGCACTAACATTTGTGTAATACTTTATAGTTTATGGACACTTTGAAATACATTATCTCATTTGGTTTACAAAATAACTGTCGGGAAAGTTAGAATACGTTTAGTGTTATTTTACTGATAGGGAGAAGAGAGGGTAGCCCCAAAGTCACTATTTCTGTACTGAAATAAGCAAAATCCTCTCTGCTGCATAACAGCACTTTCCTGTCATTACACAAGAGTACCTAGGGTCAATCTGCAAATGCCCTGGAGACTTAACATATCAACTTACATTTTGTCTTAGATGTAAACTGGTGATTCCAGATCCTTGAGAAAGGATGAAGGAAAGCTCCTTGACAAGGTGGTTGTCCTTCAGTGGGGGAAGTTGCAGGAAGGAAGTTGGAGCCCATGAAGAGAACCTTATTCACAGAGCATCTGAGGCCACACTGTCCTCACTGTAAGCTATGCTAGTGAACATTGCGTAGGAAAGTATATTTTTGTTCTTGAAATTTTCAGTGTGTTGATTTTTAAAAATAAAGAATCAAGGCATAGTTTAAATTTGCTAAGTGTTGTTTAAACTAAGACACGAAGAGTAAGTAGGAGGAGTTTGCCAGGTATGGAGGAAGGGAAAATAAAAATATTCCAGCAGAGAAAGCAACATGTGTGAAGGTCAGAGGCAACAGATGGTATGGCCCATTTTATGATTTGCTGGAATAATTCACTGAAATAAAAAATTTGAGTTTTGTTTGTATAGCTGTAGTTGGACCAGAAGCATAAGAGGTATTTTTCCTTCATCTTAAATCTTTCTCTGTTGCAGCTAGGTTTTTTGGTGGAATGGGGCTGGTCATGCAGAGTTAAGAACATTTTGTTTTGTGAAAGAGTCCAAGAAAGAGAATGGGCTCTGAGACTCTGCAATCAGAAACCAGATGTGACAAAAACTGAAAGATGCTCTTTGTAGGGTTGGTGGTCAGGGGTTTTAGAAGGAGAAGAGCTGTGTTCCACATCCTTACCACATCCAAGGGTGGTTGGTAGAGCTCAAAGAAGAATGGTTAGACCCAATCACTGAAGCTCCCTGCATCCGCAAGGATCTCCGTGCTCATGTTAACACCTGTGAGAAATAAGCCCACTGATCCAATCAAAGGAGGGACACAGAGACTCAGAGCACAGTGAAGTGAGGCTTTAATCAATGTTCTTGCAAGAGCGGGTATCTGAAAGGCACACTTGGGATAGTTACAGCAGACAATTTATTTCCTAGCATGCATGTCTCTCCCCTGGTTCTCATTGGCTGAGTACTACAGAGGTTATAGCCTTACCCAGACACCCCTATGCCCACGTAAGGTAAAAAATAGTCTGACTGGAACAAATGTACATTCCCTGAGGTGATGCAGAGACTTTCAGTCCCTCCTCCCTTTGTTCTTTCGCACATGCTCATTGCAAAGCCTGCAAAAATAAGATCATGAAATAGAGAGGGGGAAAAAGAACCAGGAAGTGAAGTATCTAAGCGTTTGGGACTCCTTTATTGGGAGTAGGGGTTTGTACATATTTCCAATGGGTTGTAAACCTAGTGCTAACTAGACAGTACAGCTTTTACTTGGTGTTTCTGAAAATCAATCATCTCCCTTACTTTTCACACAAACAAAGCCTCCTTATGAAGAAAATTCAGCCTTGGACAGTAAGCAGTGACCCATGTAAACCAAAGATGACTTGTTGAATTTAAGATGGCAAGGGGTTGGCAGAAAGATATACATCTTACTTTTCTTAGAAATAGGCAATTGTTGGGGCACCTGCGTGGCTCAGTCAATTAAGCGTCCAACTTCGGCTCAGGTCATGATCTCACAGTTTGTGGGTTCGAGCCCCGCGTCGGGCTCTGTGCTGACAGCTACCTCAGAGCCTGGAGCCTGCTTCAGATTCTGTATCTCCCTCTCTCTCTAACCATCCCCTGCTCATGCTGTCTCTCTCTCTCTCAGAAATAAATAAAACATTTTTTAAAAATAAAAAAAAAAGAAGTAAGTCGATTGCTTATCATAGTGTCGAAGATCTTAAGATTCCAAGGTCTGATTCAGGCCTTTGGAACAAGAATGGCTCATATTCCTCTTTATCTTCAGAATTTGTAGGGTTTCTGAAATTGCAGGATCATCATTTCTGGCACATTCATACATTTTAGAATTAGAAGTATTCATCCTCATAATGATTTGATAAGTTCTGTATATTACAATTGGTCATAGTCACATGTCCTAGAAATCCATGTAAAGGTAGACAATGAAAAGATAGCACCTTTCCTACATAAAGGTAAAAATAAGGCGTAACACTCATACATTGAGCAAATATTCTTTCCCTAGTACTGTTCTAAGTGACTTCCTAGATTAAGTCACATGATCCTCCACAATCCTAGAGGTAGATACTATTTTTATCTCAAGTGCAACTCTTGCCAAGAGAAGGATAGTGGAGGAAGAAATGCAAACATCAAACAGGCAGCTTTTTTTTTTTTCAGGAGAAATGACACTGTGCACTGGTAAAGTAAGCTAAAGGAAGTTCTTGAACCAAATTCAAATATTATTACAAGAGAAAGAAAAATCCATCATTTGTACCAAAGTTAAAACTAGACACAGAACAACTTTTGCCATGGAGAAAATGGATAAAATGATCACGTGGTCTTATTTTGCCCCCTACCTCCTGAGAGTCAGTTGCTTTTTGTGTGTGAGGCTTTTTAGCATTATTCTTCCTGGATTCTCATTGAACAATTGAGGCTTACTGTTGGATGACTTCCAGCATTATTATCAGGGAGCTGTACCACCCTGAATCAAGCCATCATTTCCAGAGTATCTAGAGGCCTCCCATTGATTATAATAAGCCAAAAACACTCAGCGATTAGAAATTGTAGGTACTGTTGTTCAATAGAATCTACTATCCAATTTATTTTACAGCAAAATCTATCACAAAAGCATTCAGTAAATTAATCTAGCTTGACTGCCAGGAGATTTTAGTATTACTGTATTTCCCGTGCCCCAACCCCCCAGGGCACTGAGGGGATTTTGTTCATTTACTATTCATATTATTCCCAGTGTTTTATTGCCAATGACATGGCTGACCCTAGGCAAAGTTACAAAGTAGCCAAAATTCATTTTAAAAGTCCTTCCTTCCTTCTTTTCATACATATCCTCCCATTTTCCTGAGGAAGGCTGGATTATATTCAGCCTCAGGAATGCTCAGATACCCACTAAAACTCATTGAATTTATGAAGTATTTTAGGCATCAAAAATTTGTCATCAGGCTCAAATTGATTTTCCCATTACTAAACACATTCATAAATACTCAGTCCTTATTTGACCTGACTTATCAGCAGGGTTTAATACAGCTGATCATTCCCTCCTCCTTGATATACTAATTTTTTCATCTCATTGTCCTCCTGGACATCTCATTCCCTGAGTTTTCTTTCTAAGCCACTAATAGCTTGTTTTCAGTCTACTTTGTTCCTTCTCTTTTCTCTAAAGCCTTTTACCACTGAAGGGATGCAGTGGTCAGGTCTTGTTCCTCTACTCCTTCTCTTTATGTTCACTCTTCTGGTGATCTCTGGTTGAGATACCATCTATATACCAATGACTTATTATATCTCTTCTGTGAGCCTTCCCCCTGAACTCTAAACTCATGTATCCAGCTGCATCTTTTGAATATTTACTAGGTATCTCAAGGTTAAGCTGACCAAAATTGAGCTCTGTATCTTTCCCAGAAAGTCTACTTCTCCTGAATTTTTTTTTCCCCACTTGAAAGAAGCTCAATCATTCTAGTTAACCCAGGCAAAATCTTAACAGCCATCCTGGACTCCTTTACCTCATATGATACATCCAACTTTACACATCAAACTTCAAAATACATCCAGAATTCAACTACTCCTGATCATATCCAATTACTTATACTGCTACCTCTCTGACTGGACCATCATCATCTTCTGTCTGGATTATTGCAATAGCTTTGTAACTACTTTCCCTGTTTCTACTCTTGACTTGGTTTGGGTCCCTTCAATATCAGATCCTACTAATATTTTAGGAGCTGATGCTAGGAAGCATTATAGGGCATGTTGCAGAGAGAAGGGAAAGGAGAAAAGCCAATGAAAGATTTACTTACTCTTGTGGACAACAGTACTCAATCCTGTTTGGCTTCCTAGGAAACATGGAGTATAAAGTGTCTCTCAATTTTGCCACCAGGGAGCAAGGAATATGTGTTAGTTAACCCAACTGATAGGATATCTCCTAAATTCAAAGAAGGCTAAGTGTTAGGCCTCTTTCTTTGTTATAGGACAACGTTTCCTTGTCCTTTTCCATTGAAGGACTGTCCTGGCATTCCTCAAAACATCGGACCGTAAAAATATCACCAATGTACCATAAATTTTTCTAAGGTTTATCTAATTTCCAATTCACATATGACTTACCAGACCATCCAGAACATTTGCCACTTCACGCTCACTAGTTTGATTAATATGATGCCATTCTCCAGTGGACCAACAGCATCTTCTGTGCATTGTCCCTTGAGAATCTGTTTTAATAGGGAGCAGGAGGATTAACAAAGACCTAGGGCAAGACTCAGAATGTGCACTGCTCTCCATCCATGTGAATGTAAAGTGTTTTTGATCCTCTATTCTGATAATGATTAAAAAGAATCATTTTCCAGGTCAGTAGCAGCTGTGTTGATTTGTTCTTATAGCAACACCACATACGACACACCAGCTGTGAGTAAACTACCACTTAGTCGAGTTTATGGTAGTTCACTATCATTTGCTGTGATCAACCTGAGTTTCGTAGAAGCCATACCAGTGAGTTAAATGAGAATATAATGGAGTCCATCTTTTAAGACTTTGAGGGTGGCACAAATTTCCACCATTCTAACTGGGCTATAGATGGCTTTCAACTTACTGTTTGGGGTTGTGTTACTGGACTCAGGTCCTTGGACCCAGCAATGGTTGAAACAAGGCTGGACCCAAAATGTAAAAGTGCAAGCAATGCTTCATTGGGGCAACGCCTGCAGCTGAAGGAAAACACAGTCACGACCAAGGTATGAGACAGGCTTCCAGGACAGCATCCAGGGGAAGTTTTAAAGGACCAAAGGTGGGCAGGACTTTAAGCAGGGAGATGTTGGGAAATAAGGAATTAGGTGCAGTTGACAGAACACGCTTCTTCACACATCCTATGCTTCATTTGCATATTAAGTCTCCTCTAGGTTTGATTTTTAGCATTATAATTAGGGGGAAAGGTGGTGAAATGTTAAATTTTGTGGCAATCATGTCTCAGACTAATTTGAACCAGCCTGAGTTTGCTCCTTGGTACCCTACTCTGCAAGAAAAGCAGTAAGAGCCAGAAGGGAATGCCCTGTGCACAGGGGCTCAGTATCCAAGGTCCCTGACTGTGTCAACTGAATGCAGTGGTAGTTTCAGAAACTTGTTTGGCTTTTCCAACCACCATGGCTTAGCAGATTCCAAAAGGATCTTACTAGAGAATTGTCACCGTGGCTGTGATAAAAGTTGTAGAACTTAGAAGACAGAAATAGTCTGCTGTGAATTTTAGTTCCTGTTTCTGCATGATCCTGACCTGTATTTCACAAGATGGCTGTCCCTCATGGCATACCACTGGGTTATGCAGGAGAGCATTGATATTTTCCACCTCTGTACTCCATTAACAGCAGCAACTTGCCCTACTCAGTCTCTATAAAGAGAAAGATACCATAGTAAATGACTCCGCTCTCTACTTCTCTCTCTCTCTCATTCTCTCTGTTTTGTTTTGGACTCTGAAAGTAATACTTTAGCAAGATAAACTTGCCAGAGGCATGATTAAGATCAGTGAATCTGTCCAAAGCAAAGCTAAAAAGGGTACAAGATTCCTCATCAAGTACTTTAAAAGAAGTCTCAGCTATTATTTGTTTCTTGTCCTTGGATGTCCTTGAGACTGCCTATTGTGTCCTTACTTCAAAATGCCCAGTGGATGCCAGAGCCAAAGCTTCCCCCCACTTGCTGGCTGTGTGCCTCTTTCGCCAACTCTGCACCCAGTGACATCACCACTAGTAGTTTGAAATCAGCCACAATTAACAAATATTTACACCATGGAAACAAATCCTGGTCTTTTTTTCCCTCCCTTGGAAAGCTAATTGTTAACATTTCCCAGTATACTACTGACACTTTTTGTTTAGCAAGTATGAGTATGTTTTGATTCCTTGTAACCAAAAACTCATTGACAAGAATCAAATGCCCAAGGCCATGGAAAGACATGAGGAAACTTAAATATTTATTACTACGTAAAAGAAGCCAATCTGAAAAGGCTACATACAATCTGGGTCTAATTATATGACATTCTGGAAAAGACAAAACTGATGTGGAGAACAAAGGCAAAAGAAATGCAGAGAAAAATAAAACTTCCTTATAATTTACAGCCTATTGACAAGTACTTGAGACCAGGCAGAGTGACCTTCCTCCAGGATCTCAACTGCCAATGTGAATGCTTTGCTGCATGCAAAAGGACCTCCAGGATCCTCTAAGTCTTTAACATATAAAAAAATCCCTTTGGGAACTTCCCTTATCTCTACCTTGCCCCTAACAAGATACAAGTTAGGAATCATCCTCCAAGTATGTGGTCCACTGATAGACATCTGAAGGGTCTCACGAGTGAGGGTTTACTAGGTATTAGTAAATGACCTTATCCTTACAGCAGCTAGCCCCTCAAAGTGCTGGACACCTTGCTTCTAAACGACTTAGAGACTTACTTTATCCCTAATCCCCTCCCAACTTGAACTACACAATCAGCCACTCCTCACAACCCCAGTGCAGCTATTTCTGCCCACGGTCCCGTTCCCATGCTTTAATAAAACCACCCTAACTGCACTGAAGATGTCTCAAGAACTCTTTCTTGACTGTTTGCTCCCAGACCCCAACATTTCACATCAAAACTATGGATACAGTCACAAGATCAGTAGTTGCTGGGGAGTAGGATTGGTGGATATGAATAGGAGGGCACTGAAGATTTGTAGGGCAGTGAAAATAGTCAGTGTGATAATAGTGATGGATGCATGTCATCATCCATTTGCCCAAACTCATAGACTGTGCAATGCCAAGAGCATACACTAATGTGAACTATGGATTTTAGGTGATTATGATTGTCAATGTAGGCTCATCAATTATTGAAAGAGGACTTCAGCTACCTCCATTTTGACCTTAGTCTAACAGACTCTAATTGATTAAATTATTCCCTCCAGTTTATCTCCTAACTCAGGCAAAACACCCTAGGGGCAAAGCATCCTCTGATGAGAACTGAAAATACCCCCTGGAGTAATAAGGACTGCCCTGAGCCAGCAGGATCCCACCCATAATTATCTCCAAGACAGTGATTTTACCTTCACCACTCATCTGCACATACCCACCCACCTTTGCCCCACATTTTCCTTATATAAACCTGAAGGAATTGGGGACATTTTAGACTGTCTTTGAGACATCCACTGTCTTCCCAGTGTTGCCCTCACTGAAATACATTTCTTTCTTGTTTCATCACTGCTGGTTTTTCTGCCTTTGGATTTTGTCAGCAGCTAATGGCCAAATCTGGTCTCTTTGGAAATTCGGGTGCTCTTGCACCCCTGCACCCAGGTTACATTGTGATAAATGTACCACTCTGGCAAGAGCTGTTGATAATGGGAGAGGATGTGCATATGTGGGGACAAGGGGTGATGAGGGACCATAAGGCAAGCTGAGGGCCAAGCACAAGCTAGCACAAACCACCCCCCTGCCAAGGTGAGATATGTGTAATATTCCTCAGGTACTTCTAGTTGCCCAAGAACAAAGAAAAGGACAGAAAACAAACAGTTTAGCTGATAGTTTCCATCAGCTTACAAATATCTCATCAATGGCCTAATCTCCAGGAACTCCCTACTCTCTTAATGATAACATTTTTGCTAGAGTTTAAAACAACCTAAGCTTGACAATAGCTAGGCTTCCAGTAATCTGTAAATCCTCTTTGGCATATGGAAATCCCATTAAGAAACCTTCTCTTAACTTTACTCCTCCTCCCCCAACTCCATGGTATATAAGTAGTCACTCTACATGACCCCAGTGCCAGTCTTTCTGTCCAGGTTCTGTCCCCATGTCTTAATGAAATCATCTTTTTGCACCAAAGACATCTTCAAAAATTCTTTCTTGGCCATTGGCTCCAAACTCCACCATCACCCCAAAACCCCATCAAGGGGTATATGGGATATCTCTGTACATTCCACTGAGTTTTGCTATGAACCTGTAACAACTCTAAATAATAAACTCATTTAAAAAATTCAGCAAATACCCCAAATAAGAAAAATAAGCTCAGTTACTTTTCAGTTGGCCAAGTTTCTCTGTGAGTCCAGTTCCTCCTGCAAAATGGAAAGTATGATATCGCCCTATTTATAGACAATAATGATTTTATGAGAATATTCTTAAACTACAAGACATTTTATAAGCATTTCATGACAGGGATCAACGGCTGTATTTCTGAAACATTTTATACTTCCTGTACTAACTCATGTCCAACAGACAACACGTTCCTCTGAGCCTCTCCCACAAAAACAAACAAATAAACAAAACAAAAAAAAACACCCAACCCCCTATCAAGGCATTAGCAAAAAATGTAAGATTTATGGGTAATTTCACAGCAGAGGTGGAGAAATTCTACTCTGTATGTTACTTAGCCAAGGATTTAGCAATATTTTCCCCAAACCTGTTAGGTTGGTCCACTGAATGTGTTTGTCTTCTTCTTTCTGGAAACTTCTGCTCCCAGGATCTATGTGTGCCCTTCTCCTCTCTTCATATTATGTAAATTACTTCCTTCTTCAAGAATCTTGGGACAAACAGGAAGCTTTTTGGGGCCCGGCTTCTGGCATCTGTTTAACAAATTTGTCTTTTCCTACAAAGGAATTCTGCAAGCTGCAAAGAAAAGAGCATATATTCCAGGTACTATATATTCCCCTAAGAAAATATTTCTATCCTGACATTTATATAAAATCTGTCCCTGTAAGTGGAATGAATGGAAGATATACATGGGCTCCTCAAGCCTTGGATGCTCAGCCACTCCTTGCTAGGATGGTTGAGGGTGTGGATACAGAAAATGTTTTCATCTCTACCCGCACCCACCTTGCAATCTGCAGGTTCTATAGCTCTTACAGAAGCAGATAATCAGTTTGTTTTTACTTGTTCATGACAGGAGCCCAGGGACATAGGTGCCTGGGAGAATAGGTGTAAAACCCAGTCTGGATTCTCATTTACCCCAAATCTGGATGCCTGACTCTGTGCTTGTTTCCCTCACCCCCATGATATTGTCCGTGAGGGCTATTCTGGGCTATAACAGTCCTTCCCTCAGGCTCCCTGCCTCCAGGAAGGGGAAAAGGAGATGGGAAAGTAGGTAAGCCCAGTGGCTGGAATACCTATGAATACCTAACAAACTAGAGGGACATCCTGCCTTATTTCTTGGTCTCAGTTTCTGGAAGACCAGGATAGAGTTTGCCTCATTAATATACTCTATTTTGAGATACCTGTCCTTCCCACAATAGAAATAAAGCTGGTTTCTCTCTACAGAGTCCCAGCACTCCTTTGTTTTCTGTCCTGTTCACAAGGAGGTGGCCTACTCCCCCTGGAAATTAGTGGGTAGATTCTAACCAAGGCCTTAACCTTTTACTCTGCCTCCTTGGGGGGAGGGGGGGGGAGAGGGGGTATTGCATTTTCCCATCTTTGGGAATTCTTCCTGTGGGGAATTGGCCTGGAGCTGGGGAGACCGAATGATAAGAAGTCACTATAGTTTCCTGAGTTTGAAATAGACGGTCTCATGCAAACTCCCTTTTTGATTTACTTGTAACCTGAAAGCAGCCAGATCTCTCCCTTTCTTCCTCATTCTAAATGATCTTTACCGATAGTAACATTTTGGCAAATGTCTTATCCAGCTTGCTTCTGTCTCTTAGCTCTCTGAGCTTCCTCAGAAAACTCTTACTGTAAATGGTTCCTGTAACCACCCATAGCAATCTGGATTGTCACTCTGACTTTGTCCCAGAGCATCTTGTTTGAATCCATTCTGGACAGTTTCTCTAGTCCTGGTACCTGGGCTGATGCCTTTTCTCCCCTGTAACTATGTGGTCCGAATGTATATGCCAGCTTGGCAATTCCCTGCCTTCCTGGCTACCCATATTCCCATACTTGTTTGAGGTTGCAGGAGACATTCGAGATCTTGAAGCCTTGAATAGTTCTGGATGCCAGGCCTTGAAATTTATGTTTCATCCCAAAACCTCTTCCCCCAGCTCCCTGTCTTTAGCCCTGGGTGCCTTAAAAATGCTTATATTTCCTAGGAGCGCCTGGCCTGCTCACTCAGTGGAGCATGGGACTCTTGATCTCAGGGTTGTAAGTTCAAGCCCCACATTCAGTGAGGAGATTACTTAAAAATTTAAAAAAATCTTTAAAGAAAATGCTTATAGGGTCCCTGCGTGGCTCAGTCAGCTAAGTGTCTGACTTCGGCTCAGGTAATGATCTCACAGTTCATGGGTTCAAGCCCTGCATTGGGCTCTATGCTGACAGCCAGCTCAGAGCCTGGAGCCTGTTTCATATTCTGTGTCTCCCTCTCTCCCTGACCTTCCCCTGCTCACGCTGTCTCTCTCTCTCAGAAATAAATAAAACATTAAAAAACTAAAAAAAATTAAAAAAAGAGTTCTCAAAACTCAGCAATAAGAAAAACATAAAAGAAAAAAAAAGAAAATGCTTATATTTTCTAGTAATATGTAGCTTTCACCTGATAAACACCTGCTGCTGCATAGCTGCTGAAGGACAGAAAATGCCCTGATTTAGCCTGTTATTCTCTACCTTAGACCTATGATCTTCCTTGAGATGCACCCCCATTTTCTACAAAACATCCATTGACACTGGGTTAACCATCAATTTCTAGCCTGCTACTTCATGAGGTTGTTTCTTGGACTGAAGTTTGACCCATTCACCTGATGCTGTATTTATCTGATTCCCAGTTAAACAGGTATAAACATGAACCTTCATTGTTCCCCCAAAGACTAGATTGCCAATCTCATTATAGTTTCCACATTCTCTTGTGGAATTTGGAAGGGTATGCCAAGAACTGACAATCTCCTTGAACTGTGCATTGACGAGCTTAAGGGTTTAGCTGAAGGGGGAATGCTCCCAGGTCAGTTCTTTGAAAATATCAGGACTCATGAAATAGAGAAGCCAAGAATTCTATGACAGACACAAAAAACACTCAGTGTCAGCCTTAGCTTTATGACTAATTAAATGAGGTAACTAAAAACAAGTCACTTAAACTTTTGGTGCTTCATTTTCCTCATATATCAAAAGGGAAATAATAATAACTAGATTTGTTGTGGGACAAAATTCAATAATGGGAAAGAGCTTTGAAAAACATGAAACTGTACCAGGGTAAGGTAATTTTATTATTATATAGCCTAAGATGCTTTGGTCTTCCAATTTCAGTTGAAATTAAACAATTGAACATGAAATATCAATTTCATAAAGGGAATATAGCAGAATGAACAGTAGTAAAAAGATCAATTTAATCTAGACTTCATATTTTTATTATGTGAAATCATTTAAGGAGAAATGGTATTTTTACTCATAATTTTGGTTTAAGAAAGAAAATATATTGGAACAATTGCAAGGAATTGGGCTATTAATTTTATTAGATTTGACATCATTTAAATATGCTTCAAGTAAAGGTTTTGTTTGTTTCATGCTACAGAAATGGTAAACTCAAATGATAACATCATATAAGCAAAATTAAAAGGGCCTTTATCTTTTTTTCTTAAGTTTACTTATTTGTTTTGAGAGAGAGAGAGAGAGACAGAAAATGAGAGAGAGAGAGAAAGAGAGAGACAGGGAGAGAGATAATCTCAAAGAGGCTCTGTACTGTCAGCAAGGAGCCTGAGGAGAACCTCAAACTCATGAACTGAGCCATAAGATCATGACTTGAGTCGCTTAACTGACTGAGACACCCAGGTGCCTCTAAAAGGGCCTTTATCTTATGTGTAAAAAGAAAAGAAAAAAGATAAAGAGGGGGATGTTTTATGAAAAATCTTAATATTGTAAATAGACCTTATTTTTTGCATCTGGATTATTATGTCACAGCAAGTCATTTTTTTCACTTACAATCATTATGATCAAAGATTTTAGGTTCAGTATAAAATTTGTATCATTAGAAATTTTGGCAGAGTTTTTAACCTTTTGGCCCTCCTAGTTATTGCTGCCGATTTGCAAGGTAACGTTCTAGGTGATGGAGCAATCCTCTGCTTGCTTAAGATGATTTGAATTCCATTCACAATCATGAGGGTGAAAAATCATAGGACAAAGAAATCCCCAAACAATCTTTTATTTTCAGGCAGCCTTTCCATCTTAATGCCTTGTATCACTGAATCAGAATACCTCCTTGGAGCAGACTGGGCATATTATGCTATACCTGGGCTTTTCTATCAGGCAGGTCTGTTTTTCCAAATGGAATTTAAAGTTGTTTTCAAATCTGGTGTCAAGAGCGCTGGTCTTTAAAAAACAAAACCAGAAAAAGCACTGGTCTTCAGAGTGAGGTGAATNACCAGAAAACATTTATGTGAAAGTACATAAAACTCTACAGTATTTCACATTTTTCCTCTTTTTCCTTCCTTGCCCTCCTGGTTCTCAAAATTCCGAACAATTTAGCTCTGCATATAACATTCAGGAAAAAAAAATCCTGTAGATAACTTTTTCTACCCACAAGAGGCAATAATATAGGAACCATCTCTTTATTGCACCTTTGGAATCTCATACTCAGCTCCAGATGACAGAGCAAACTACCTAGCCCCCTTGGGTATCAGAAGGTAGGTATTTGGCATGCTATTGCTAATAAGATTTTTTCCCCCAAATGTTTACATTTGCAGTTCTCCTTGATTTGTAAATATGTGTTTGAATTTATACTTTTCTATTGTCAGGGAGGAAAATATTTTCTTTATACACTTAGATTCAAAACTGGGGGGCTTGAATTTTACTGACCAAAGGTTAATTGGAGAAAAAAATAAAATGTATTAATATTTTTACATGTGTGTGTTTTCTTCACAGAAAAGATATGAAACTCAAAGTAGTTAGACTTGGGAGTTTATGTACTTTTCTTCACAAAGGAAGGAGAATTTGGATGATCCAGGATGATAAATTGTGGGGAAGTGATCAGGCAATATATGGGGGAACTAGAGGAAGATAAGGCCTATTTTAGGAAACTTCTTCTATGTAGACTTATCTTGGTGCTAGTCCTCCATCTTTTTTGATGAGTGTTCCTCTTTTCTCCTGGTCCAGGTTGGGGGTAAACTTATGTCTGTCTTTCAGGCAGATAAGGAGAGAGCAGAAATTCTTCCTGTATTTGTTGGCCCTTAATTGCCTTCAACTCGAAATAACTCTTATGCTGAGATTGCTTATTTTGGGATGGCATATTTGGATCCTTTCACTACCAACATCTATAGTGAATTCACGTCTTTAGGCTCTGTAGCAGACATGCTGGTTGGATGATCCATTGTCATTACCAAACTCCTCCTTTGTCTTCTATATAAGGGTGGTAAAAGCTAAATACACTTTTTCCAGGTTCTCTTCCAGCTGAGAGTAGTCCCATGACATGTTTCAGGGCTAATAAAATATACTAGAAATCATCTCTGACTTTCTTAATAAGACGGACAGAAATGACTTGTCATGCACTCTTGTTGCTACCATCAATGTGGCTGTACCATTAGGAGCTAGAGCAGGCATCCTTGCAACCATGAGATGCTAAGCTTGGAGAAAGGCTGAGAGAATTGTAGAGGCAACTATCCCGACATGTCATCAAACTTCTAGACCAATATCTAGAAATTTCTTTTCTCCAGAATTGTTACGAGAAAATTATATCTCTCTGTGAGTTGGATTTCTCTATTACTCGAAGCTAAATGCATTTCGTAACGACGAAACTTCCCCTGAACAAGACAACAATAGTTTGCTTTGAGTTATACACTGCCATCCTTTCTCAACATTTCCCCTGGTCAGATTGGCTTTAGTTAAATACTGTACACCAACAAATCAGATGTCTTTGCTTACTTCTGCTGATTGGATTTTTTCTCTTATTGGAGTTTATCTCTAGAAATTCTTTCAAAAAGGAGTTATAGACAGTAGCCATTGTGAGCCTCGTATGTCTGAAAAGAAATATCTTTATTTTGCTCTCCCACTAAATGGACTGGATATAGAATTTTTGAATTGAGCTAATTTTCTTTCAGGACTTTGAAATGCTTGCCCCATTGTTTTCTAGTGTATATCATTAGCAATGGCAAGTGTGGCTGAGGCACTGCTGCCAGAAGGACCATCTATTCTTCCGTCTTCTATGACTGGCCCTTCAGGAGCAGAATGGAAGCTCTTCTTCCTGGGACCAAAAAAAAAAGAGAGCCCTGAGTCTGACACTAATTTGATTTTCATTCCTTCACAGTTACATGGCTTTTGTTGTTTTTTTGGTTTTGGTTTTGGTTTTGGTTTTTTTTCTTTCTGAAAGTCTTTAGACATTTGCTCTTTATCCTCTGGGCTCTGAACTGTTTGTACAGTGCATCTGCAATGTGTCTGTGTGGGCCTTTTGGCTCTGGTAAATTATCTTCTCCTGGACTCCGTCTCTCCCCCTCCTTACTTTTATTTCTTTCTTCTCTCTTCTTCCTTCCTCTCCCATCTCCTTCAATTTCCTCCCTTTATTATTCCTGCTCTCTCTTTTTGCAATGCTATGGGAACATTTGAATGTATTCTCTAGTATCAACTTTTCTGTTGTACTTTCTGCCTCTTTCTTCTCCTGAGCTACATTCCTGTAGAAACTTCTGAGCTCAGTTGGCCCCATCCCTAGGTCAGGTTTCTGTTATTTCCAGCCTGCCAGGCTCCTGTATTGCAGGGCTCATAGTCTACATTTCTGTAATTTTTACTCATTCCTCACATAGTTGCTGAGTCTTGTTTTCTCCATTAACTGTCCCCCTTGATGTGGGTTTCCAGTTGGGTTTGATGCCTCTATGTCATAGTTTTTTCATAAGTGTTTCCTGATTTTGTTTTATCTTTATGTGAATATATTAAAAATTCTTATTTCTGTCTTGGTGACTCTAGGTTTTGTTTACAGCAGCCTGCTTCCAGTAATTGTAGGAGGGGATAGGGCATGAAATCAGGCAGGGTGAATAAGGATGGTTTAGACTCAGGGCATTTGGGTTCTCCTTCCTTTCAGAGATCCTAAGTGACCAGAGCATTGATCTCTTTCTCCAATTCTAGCACCCTATCTGTGTGCCTTGTGTAGGAGCAATTCTATAGACATGCTTTAGAAAATCATATTCATGGTGCAGTTTTGTCAACGGAAGGGTTAGATTGTCTTGCCTTCTCTGTAGTCTCACTGTTCTTATAGAGGTCTGTAGAGAACCCAGAGTCTGCTTTCTCTCCAGCCCTAGCTCTCATGCCAAGAGAGCTTCTAAGCAGATAGTTTATTGGGTTTAGAAAGCAGTTATCAAAGTGTTACCATATCCATATTTTCCACTGCTATTCTAAACAAGTAATTAATATTCTGATGATATTTCAGTGCCTTACAGGCTGTTTGCATTTGTTCACTTTGAACTTGAAACATCTCTGGACTTCCTCTTATTCCTCCAATCACTTCCTCATGTGCACATTTTCTTTCAATCTTATTCTCGTTTGTATGATTCCATCTGTTTTCTATTACTGGGGACTCTCTGTTCCACAGATGGCATCCTTGTTTTCTAGCATATGATGGAAATACTCTTTTAAAGACATATTTTCAGTTATCTAAAATAATTCTGGACCGGAAGGTGGGTTGATGCTGTGATTGGTCTTGATTTCCATCGTAATGTTTTCTGGTTGTTACTTACAAATTTGAAAATGAAATTTAAGCCAAATATAAAAATCACATAACCACACTATCTAGAGATAATCAGGGTTAGTATCTTGATATTTATCTTTTTTGAGCATTCTTTTGATATTTGTTGAAACAAAAATTGGATCATTGAAAATGGATTTATCTTTATATATATGAGCACCTAATAAATAGCCAGGACCACTATCTAAGGGTTTCTATAATGTTTGTTCCATTCATGTGGCATCCTACATACATTGTGTAAGACTAAGGGATCCATTTGATGACAAAGAGAGTATGGAAGTAAGTACATGACCAATGGACCCGCTGGGCACATCATATTCTGTACCACCCAGAAAGTTAACAATATAGCTAGAATGCCAGCTCAGAGGCAATATCTTGCAATGATGGAATATCATCCTCTAGTATATACCCCAGTGTATACTTTAATTAGTACTTCACAACCTGGGGCAATTTTGCTCCTCTAGACATTTGGCAGTCTAGAAATACTTTGGGTTGCCACCACGAGGGAGTTGCTGTTAGCATTTGTGGATGGAGACCGGGAATATTGCAAAACATGTTACATTACACAGGACAGCCCCTACAACAAAGAGTTATCCAGCACAAAATGTCAAAGTACTAAGGTTAAGAAATCTTGCGTTAATTGATGACCTTTATAGGGTGCTATTTATCTGTAGGATTGGGACCCATTAGTTAGAAGCAGAAGTGCCCTGTTAATCATTGCTACCAGTTACCTACTTGGGGAGGAACTTCTATTTCCACAACTCTCGGTTTTATGAGTTTAGAGGTCTTTGTTCCTAAAAGGAGAACTCTACTGTGAATATATGCAAGACTCCTATTGGTCTAGAAGCTACAGCTGTTGCCTTTAGGCTCCCCTTGTACCAAGGAACCATTAGGCACAAAAAGGAGTTACTCTCTTGGCAGGAGTAACTGGCCATAATAATGAGAATGTATGGCTGTTTTTACCTTACAGGACAGGGAATAATGTATTTGGCACCTAGTTATCCACTTGAGCATTCTCTTGGTAACACCTTCCCCTGTTTTGATGGTGAAAGGGCAAGTGCAGAATTTGGGGCCGGAGAAAAGCATGGTTACCACAGTCTCACACCTCTAGGAAGGAGTGTTTGTGTCATACCAGCAAGAAAGACATGGAGACCAGCAGAAGTGCAGCTGAAGGTACACATACTGGAGAAGAGAGGCATTGAGTGTCAGTGTGGACTGGCGATCAACTGCAGAGGTGAAGGTTATGTTTTGTTCTACTGATCCTCCTCTTACGTGTTCCTTCAGGAAAATCGCCCCCAAGGAGTCCTAGACCTTATGTGAAGAAACAGATCTGAGCACTGCAAAGGATGGGCTTTAGTGGACACTGCAACATACCCAAATTTCCCTTTAGAACTGAAAAATGTATTCTCCCATCTGGAAATGCTGCCAGCAGACAGCCCTTAGATCCCAGACATCTTAGAAATTACACAAGCTGAAGAGTGGCCTCTCCTGAGGCTACACTCTGTGCCCAGGCCACGTTCAAAGACTTGTGCAGACGTATGAAAGCCTCATGCTCTTCTCCCAATTTAATGTAACTCCAAATGGCCAACTCAGCTTTAGACTCCTTATGAGTCTGCTGGAGGTTTTCTCGAGAGGGCCTCACAGCCCAACTTTTCTATCTGCTTAGTTCTGCTTTCTTCTTTTCCCTTAGATGAGTTGCAGTCTCAAGACCACTCCCCAATCCATCTTTTGCACATCACATCTATCTCAGACAGCTTCCTGGGGAGCCTCATCTATAACAGATTACAAACTGAAGCAAGACAGCAGCAGTGGAAATGGAGACTGCATAGAAATTTGAGGATGTTTTAAGAAAAAATAGAGTTCATTATCATTTGGATGTAAAAGGAGAGGAAGATGGAAGACTTAATTATAACTTCCAGGTTTGCTTGGACAACTGGATAGTCAATGGTGCATTCATCAAGATGAGGAATATAGAAATAGGAGCAGAGTTTGAAGGAGAAAATGACCAATTTCTTGTACATTTTCATCATGTGTATAAAGGAAAATGCAATCACATAATATCTATAAAGTTATTAGGTTGAATCATACAAAATTGCCATTTTTATAGGTCAAAAACTGTCAAATGTTGGCAATTTCAAATGGATTAACCTAATTACATATTAGCTTCTACAAGAGAAAATTTACTATTTTTATTAAAACTTATGTAAGCCATGTAAGATTTTATAAAGGTAATACCTGTCAGATTCAAAAGATAATCTTTGGTATAATGATATATAATTTACATTTAAGCTTCCAAAGCAAGAATATAAGTCACATGTTATTGCTTTAAGGCACATTAGAAAGGAACCTGATGAGATTGGGAACTCTGTTTTATATCACTTTTCTTGTGGAAGTTGAGATATAATTGCCATAAATAGACCCAGGAAAGGTCACAGATAACTTAATTTCTATTTTGAAGCTTTCACAAACATACTATCATCTGTCATAAGAGAAAAAAAAAACGAAGACAAATGTGGCATACTATGGCATTTATTGCCTATCAACGAGTTCACTTCCAGAACACAAAACGCCGACAGTGCCGTTTTAGGTGAGGCCAAAACTGAACTCCCAGACAAGCCTCACATCACCTTTATGAGCTGAAAAGTATACTCTTAACAGATCATGTTCTACCAAGGTTGTAACATGCAATGCTGATGGATACAGGCACCCAAATATTAGAGATCTAACAGATTCAAAGTGGTAGCTGAAGGTATGGAGTTTGAAATAAACTGTGCAGAACCTGAGAACTTCATTTCCACTCTTTTGAATAGAGAAGGAATCTATTGGATCTATACTAATCTGTTCAAAGAAAGACAAGTAATGATAATATCACATCAAACCACTACCCTGGAGAAAGAGAAAACTAGAATATATGCATGCAGATAGAAAAACAACAGCAACCTTCTTTTATTTATTTATTTTTAATGTTTTATTTATTTCTAGGAGAGAGGGAGAGACAGTGTGAGCAGGGGAGAGCCAGAGACAGAGGGAGACACAGACTCTGAAACAGGCTCCAGGCTCTGAGCTGGCAGTCAGCACAGAGCCCGACGCGGGGCTCGAACCCACGAACGGCGAGATCATTACCTAAGCGAAAGTCGGACGCTTAACCGACTAAGCCACCCAGGGACCCCGCAACCTTCTTTTAAAATATAAGGCATAGGTTCAAGGACAGAGGCAGTGACGTCATTCCAGTAGGTAGATTAGAGAATGTAAGTGGGAGATGTGGTAAAGACTTTCAATACACCTATCAATCTGAATGGGCTGGGTTATTCTGAAGCGATCAGAAAACCAAAGCAAACAAGAAAACAAACAAAACACCGTGAAAATCTCAGTGACTTGAAACCACTAAGTTTATTTCTGGCTCATATTAAATGTCCATGGCAAGTTGGCTGTGGGCTCTGCTCCTCATTGCCCTGACTCCAGGAGCAGCCATGTTGGGACAAGAAACCACTGCCTGTAACACTGCAAGTTACTCAAAGTGAATAGAGAGTGTGATGAATTGCACACTGGCTTTTAAAGCTTATGTCCAGAGTCATATACATCACTTGCTTACTTTCCACTCATACTTTATTGTCCAAAGCAGGCCCAAAGCCACAAATAACTTCAAGGGGGATGAGAGAGAACAATACTATAACATACCTGGGAGGAAAAAATGAAAATATTTGGTAAACAGCACTAATGACACACTAGGATTGCCACCTTTCTAGACTGTAGTTGAGACTGAAGGCTTACAGTGGTCGGGAAATGATGTAAAAAACACGCCAGGAGTCTTGGACAGAGCAGAACAAGGGGATAGAGTAATGGCAGGGGCCTGAGGCCAGAACACAGTGAACCCACAGGCTTTGAAGTTTCAGATGAGTGACAGCCTTTTCTGGAGATGCAAGAGGAGCTATTTCTCCCTTACAGTGCTTAATTCCCAGATTTTGTTATCAGCAGAGAGAAGAAAAGCTAACATAAGGCAATTAGGGGGTTAAAGGGAAAGTTGTAACCTGTAAAAGTGACTTAGGGAATCCATTTCTTGTTAACCGTCCTTCAGCAGCTTACAGTGTGTGCCAATCTCCATTCATCTCCAACACTGTACATTCCACAAAGTGGAATTAATTAAGACAGAATTTTCAAACAGTAAAAAAAATTTTAAAAATTGGGGGGCAAGTTTTAATTATTTAATTACCTACTAAAGATTCTATTTCTGTATTAATTCCACATTTCTATTGGTTTTTCTAGAGTTTAGACATCTCATGTGATGTATTAAAATAATTATTCATTCAGCCAATTATCAGCCATGACATTAATTTTTATGGTTTTAATTCATAGGGATAGTAATTGTAACCAAGAAACGTGCATGGAAGATTTTGAGTGAGTATAGATAGATTTTGTGTTTAGTAGTCTTTTATCCATGAGGGATATGTTCCGAGACTCCCAGTGGATGCCTGAAACTGCAGATAGTTCTGAACCCTATATATACTGATGTTTTCTTCTATATGTATCTGTGATGAAGTTTAATTTATAAATTAGGCACAGTAAAAGATTAACAATAATAGCTAATAATAAAATAGAACAATTATAACAATATACTGTAATACAAGTTTTCTCAAAGTGGTCTCTTTCAAAATATCTTATTAGGGGCACCTGAGTGGCTCAGCTGGTTAAACTTCCAACTTTATCTCAGGTTATGATCTCGCATTCGTGGGTTGGAGCCCTGCACTGGGCTCTGTGCTGACAGCTAGCTCAGAGCCTAGAGCCTGCTTCGGATTCTGTGTCTCCCTCTCTCTCTGACCCTCCCCTGCTCACTCTCTCTCTCTCTCTCCCACTCTCTCTCTCCCTCTCTCTCTCTCTCTGAGAAATAAATAAAACATTAAAAAAAAATTTTTTAAATGCCTACATGATGAGATGAAGCGAGGTGAATGATGTAGGCATTGTGACTTAGCATTGGGTTACTGTGACCTTCTGACTCTCAGTCAGGAGGATCTTCTGCATGTGGACTGTAGTTGACCATGAATAACTAAAACCATGGAAAGTAAAACCACAGATAAGGGGAACCACTGTAGATTAAATAATTCTGAGCAAATGGCATCATTCAGCAGATTATCTCCTACTTCTCAGAAATGTTCACAAAAGAGAAGAGGAATACTTTTTCTTTTCTTTAGTTTTAGATTTGATTTTAGGAGTGGAATTTATCCAAAAGCAAAGTGATGTGGTTATTAAATCTTACACTATTAGACTTAAGTAAATCTGCAAGACAGATTGTTAAAAATGTGGTCACTGGCTATGTTGGCCAAGACCCTGTCACAAAACTATACTGAGAAAGTGAACCATGTGGTTCTTGTATTTTAAAATTGTATGGGCCATTTTAACACCTTCAAAACTCAAACGGAATATCAACTTGTCCATTTTATCTTGCAGTTACAAAGTCAAATAATAAGGCAAATGGACAATAAAGTATTTTAGAATGAGTGGTTGTTTTCATCTTCACAGCTTGTATGGACAATTTTGTTAATAAAAACAGGAAAGGCATGTGTGAGCGAGCAAGCAAGTGAGCCACAGAGAGAGAGAGAAGGAGGGAGGGAGAGAGAAAGAGGTCTTACCGAGACTTTGAATTTTTCCAGTATCTAGCATAATGTTTTGTACATATTAAATAATGATTGCCAAAATGAATTGAGTTAATGACTGTATATCTAGAATTCTTTAATTCCACCTTGATTGAAAGTTAAAACTGAACTAGGAAGTGTAAGTTATAATAATAATAATAATAGTTACTACTACTAATAACTACTACTAATAATATTACTACAAATAATAGTTACTATTATTTGGTATCTGTAATACTGGTTATATAAAATGAGTTTTATATGGTTGCATATATGTCCAATCATGTAGAATTAGAAGTGTTCCTAACTCCTCTATTTTCTGAAAGAATTCATGTGAGATTAGTGTTATTTCTCCCTTAAATGTTAGAAGGAATTCACTAGTGAAGCCATCACGGACTGGAGTTTTCTTTATGGAAAAGATTGTAATTATGGATTCAAATTTCTTTAACTGATATGTTATTCAGACTCACTATTTCTTCTTGGGTCAGTTCTGCTAAGATGTGTCTTTCTGGGGATTTGCTGGGTTACTTGGCTGAAACATGTACCATAAGGTGCCTCAGACTGAGTGAATTAGAAAAGCCACACCTGCTTTGATTTCATGGAGAGGGAAGAATTCAAAGGCTTAAGAAGATTTGGAATGATAAAGCAGGTTTGATATTTAAGACCTACTCATCCATGCTGGGAGTGGCATGCCCTTCACTACTGTGAGAAGTAAATACTGAGAGAAACTGGCATCCGGCATCCTTGAAGAGCTCTCATCACTTTTCTCTGTGGGCCAGGCCTTACAATGGGAGCTGGAGTCACTGATTTGGGGAAACCAAAATGCATTGGGAATTATTGGATACTGCGGCAGCTTGGACTTCCGAGTCTCCAAAATTATGAGAAACGAGTAACTGTTGTTTAAGCCTCTCAGTCTATGGTATTGTGTTATAGCAGCTCAAGCTGACAATGACAAGGACTATTATAGCTGATGAAATGGCAACTGGCACTACAGGAGGAGAGTGTGGTCTGATTGGAGCTGGGTCCTAGGTAGGTAGAGGCAGGCAGGCTCGATGGACTTGCCATGAGAACTAAGACCCTGAAGCTACTTCTCTCCTGCCTTCCAATCTCTTGCTGACCCCTCCTATGTGCCAAATCTAACTTGAAGTCAGAAGAGTCTAGTAATGTAATCCAGTGTCAGCAAACTGTGGCCTGCAGGCCAAATCTAGCCCCTTGGCCTATTTTTGTAAATAAAGATTAATTGCAAACTTGTTCATTCATTTACATATTTTTGGTGGAAGCTTTTATGCAATAAGAGAAGTGTTTGGTAATTGCAACAGAGGCTATATGGCCTCCGAGCCTAAAATATATGCTATCTGCCCCTTATAAAAATGTTTGCTGGCCATTGACATAGTTCACGAGCTTTGGTCTTATAGGGCACAAAACAGGGTGAGAAAGATGGAGAATAAACCTGGAGGGGCAAACAAAGACCATTCAGCATAAAAATTTCGCATAGAAAGTGCATTGAATGTATGTGTGTGTGTGTGTGTGTGTGTGTGTATACACACAGGCAATTACATTATATGATTATATGATTACATACTATGCATATACAGTATATATATATAGTGTGTGTTATGTATATAGAGCAGTATATATATATATATATATATATTCAAGGTGTATGTGTGTGTGTATATATATATATAATATATATATATACAGGTTATACAGGTTAATGAGAGTTTTAAGCAAAGAATATTCTCATGTAATCAACTAGATCAAATTATGAACATTTTCCGCATTTCTGAAGCCTTCCCTCTCTCCTCTTGGTCATTACCCCTCCTAAAGTTAGTAACTATTCTGTCATAAATTAGCTTGATTTTTAGCTTTCTATAAACAGAATTGTATAGCATATGCTCTTTGTCTGGTTTTGTTCACTCATCATTACGTCTGTGAATTTTATCTTTATTGATGGTGAAGTAGTAGTTTGTTCTTTTTTATTGCAATATAATAATCTCTTTTAGAAATATATAATTCATTTATTCATTATAAGTTATAATTATTCCCTTTTTTTTTGCAATTAAGAATAACACTGCTATAAACATTCATGCCCATGTATTTTGGTGCAGCTATGTATACATTTCTTTAAGGTATATACCTAGCAGTGAATTTGTGGGGCATGAGTATGACTATGTTCAACTTCAGTAAATACTGATGAAAATTTTCCCAAGGTGATCATATTAATTTTTGCCCCCAACAGTAGTATCTTAGAGTACCAGTTGCTCTACATTCTTGCCAGAATTTGGTACTGTCAGAATTTTCAATTTAGGCCTGTAAATCAGATATCCATCTGTAGCCTCTAGTTTATACAATTCACCCAAATCATTACAGATGGATTTTAGGTCTAAGCATACTTTAACAATCTTTACTAAGAAGGGATTTATGGTCCACAGCAAAGTAAGTTACGCCTTTCCTTATAATTCAGTAAATTATCTGTCATTTATCTGTCTACATTTACAGCCATATCTATATAGTCACTATTTATTTCTAGCTGTGTCTGTGCATGAACTAGTGTCATTGTTATGCTTTTTATTTGCTCCAAATTCCTTACAGTTGCAGAACTGAGGCTTTCAGCTTTTAGAGGACACCACTGGTTCTCTCCATGGGTAGTTCACATCATAGCGGCTTACCTTTCCAAGACCAGCTGAAGAAGAAAGTCTCTGTTTCCAGTCTGCTAAGACAGGATCATTACAAGATCATAACATCCCACTACTTTGACCAAAAAGTATAACTAAATCAAGGGAGTGACATCCATCCCCTTGGCCATATTCTTTTGATCAGTAGCAAATCACAGGTTCCACCTGCACTCATGGGGAGGAAATTACTCAAGGGAATAATTCACTGGAGTATGTCCACCACAGTGCAAATTTCATACCATGTATACAACATGCTTGAAGCCAGTGGGGGATGAGCAGTCAAGGGTGTTGCTTAAACTGCAAAAAAAATTTTAATTTTTTTTTTTAAGAATTGGTGTCCTTTGTACGTGAACAGATCTTTTAAAACTTTTTAAAATTTATTTTTGACAGAGAGAGAGTGTGACAGAGTGTGACTGGGAGAGGATCAGAGAGAGAGAGAGACACACACACACACACACACACACACACACAGAATCCAAACCAGGCTCCAGGCTCTGAGCTGTCAGCACAGAGCCTGATGTGGGGCTCAAACTCAGGAACTGTGAGATATGACCTGAGCCGAAGTAAGATACTTAACTGACTAAGCCACTAAGGTGCCCCTAATTTGTTTTAAGTTTATTTTTTTATTTTGAGAGAGACAGAGACAGCATGAGTGAGTAAGGTGCAGAGAGAGAGGGAGATAGAGAATCCCAAGCAGGCTCCATGCTGCAGCACAGAGCCTGATGTAGGACTTGAACCCATAAAACCATAAGATTATGACCTGAGCTGAAAACAAGAGTCAGATGCTGAACCAACTGAGACACCCATGTGTCCCTCAAACTGTAAAATCAATATATATTAAGAACGGATGATCAGGAAGCTGAAGACAATCAACTTAATAAACAGTTACAAATTCACATTCACTTTCTATACCTGAGTCAGTTTCTGACCCTAAGCTTATCAACCGAGGAAGGAGGAACACTGTAACCCAATGACAAGTCATCCCTCCACAGGAATGATAGCCACTTACTTGTATAACAAAATTCTGGGGGAAAGGAAATATACAACATTTTGAGGAAAGTTAGATGTCAGGTCTGAGTTGATATTGATAACTAGAAACATAGAGCATCATCATTAATCCTACATTAAACTGAAGGCATATGGAGCTCAGATAATTAATGGGATTCTAGCATAGGTCCAGTTCATAGTAGTTGGTTCCGAGTTCACTGACTAACAAAATGATTGTTTACTTGGTTCTCTGATGTAAAATTGGAATGGAGATACTTGGTTGTTAATGGTTCATTAGATTGCAGAATAAGAGCTATTCTCCTGGGAAGGCCAAGAGGAAATTTCTAAAAATCATCCCCCCGCCCCATACATATACCTGTGAAATATAGTAAGTCAAAAGAACAATGTTGCTTCCCAGGGAGAATAGTGTAAGACCTAAAAAGTGCAGAGGCCATAGTCCCAACATATCTCAATTTAATTCACTATTTTGGGCCCCTGAAAACCCCAGAAGGATCCTGAAAGATGATAGTAGACTACTACAAACTCAACTGAACAGTAGCCCTAATTGCATTTGCTTTTCCAAGACAGATATCTTTGTTGGAGCAGATTATCATAGCTACAGGTACATGGCATGGAGTCAGTAACTTGGCTAATTTATCATTTTTTCCTTATCTCTGTCAGAAAGGAGAATCAGAAACAGTTATTCATATGGGATAAACACTTATGATCTTGGCCCATTATTAGGTTAATTTTAACACCCTTTGTGTGGTTGGATATTGTCTAGTGGCACCTGGACAGTTCAGATATCTATATAACATCAGTTTAGTCCATTATATTGATGACATCATATTAATTGGACCAGATGAGCAAAAAGTGGCAAGGTAAGTACACTGGAAACCGAGGTGAGACACATGCTCCAGAGAGTAGGAGATAAGCTCTATGGAGGTTCAAGGACCTGACACATAGGTTAAATTTTTAGAGGTTCATTGGTTTGAGACATCCTAAGACATCCCCTCCAAAAAGGATAAATTATTGTGTCTTCACATTTTCCATCACTAGAAGAAACACAATGCATGGTAGCTTTTTGGGGACTCATAAGTCAATATGTTCTACACTTGGGAATATTGCTCTGCCAGCTTTGCCGGGAACCCACAGAAGGTAAAGTCTGTCCAGTAGGTGTATATGTAGTAGACCCGCGGTATAGGAGCACCTGTGGTAGGGTAGCTGTGAAGTTAATGATGATAGGAGTATCATGGTTCATAAACCTGTGGTTTCACAAGTCCACAGATATAAAGAAACCATACTCCTGGAGCTGTACTTAAGAAATTAAACTCAAGGGGGGGCGCCTGGGTGGCTTAGTTGGTTAAGCGTCCGACTTTCGCTTAGGTCATGATCTCGCAGTTCGTAGATTCGAGCCCCACGTCGGGCTCTGTGCTGACTGCCAGCTCAGAGCCTGGAGCCTGTTTCAGTCTGTGACTCCCTCTCTCTCTGGCCCTCCCCTGCTCATGCTGTCTCTCTCTCTCTCTCTCCTAGAAATAAATAAAACATTAAAAATTAAAAAAAAAAGAAATTAAACTCAAGGAGACTCATTGACATTTGAACATGATTTAGATGAGGTGACACTAGACACTGATCTGGTGCTACAATAGGTTGAATTTTATAGAGGCCTGAGAAATTGTGTGTATATTTTTCATGTGGAAGAGATGAGAATCAATGGGGACAAAAGGAAATACAGTGGCATAGTGGTAGGTTGCTTGTAAAAGGGTTCCTTGTCACCCTACCTTCTGGTATTCCTTTCCTTGTATAATCCCTACCCCTTGAATTCCTCACTTCTAGAGAATAGGATATAGCAAAAATGATGGGTGTTACTTCCAAGATTGCATTATAAAGACCATGACTTCTATTGCTTGTACTTTGTCTGGCTCTTATTGATGCTTGCTCACTCTGATAAGCAAATTGCCATCTCATGCAATGTCTTATACAGAAGCTTAAATGAAGAGGAACCAAAGTAGTCTTCAACCAATGGCTAGCAAAGATGAAGAACTGAGTAGTGCCAATACCATGTGAGTCAACTTGGATACCAATCTTTCCCCAGATGATGCTGGGATGACTGAAAAACAGACAATACCTTTATTGTAGCCTGTGAGACATCCTGAAACAGGGGACATCAATAAAAAATGCTGATATTCCTGACTTACAGAAACTATGAAATAATAATAGCTGTCTTAAGCCAGTAAATTTTGGAGTAATTTGTTACAAAACAATAGATAACTAATATGATAGCATGTCATTATACAGCTGGAGAGTCATCTTTCCAAGACCCTCCTTCATTGTACAGCAGAGAAAAATGAATCGCACTGATCAGTAATAACATATGTTCTTTTAACATATAATTTTTAAGATAAAAATCTTTTTGATCACGTTGATATTTGTATTATTTTTCTTTAAAATAGCACCAAATCTTTCAAGGTGTTTAAATAAATGAATTAGTGAGTTGCAGGATCATAAAGCTGGAAGGGAATTTAGAAATCAGCTAGTGGTATCTGCTCATTTTATGAAAGAGGAAACTCAAAATCTACTTTAGAAAATTCCCTTTTGTAATTGCCTTCTACAGTGGTTTACGAGCTATATATGAGAAAACTAGGCTCATAACTTTAGCTCACCTTATTTTTGAAACCCCAAACAGTATAATCCAATTTAACCAACTACTTTATTCACTAGTCTTGACTTTTGGCAATCTCTAAAAAATCAAATCCCCCATCAAAGGATGAAGATTTGCCACTATTGGAGATAGTCAAAGAAATTAGCTTCAGGGTCTGAAAGCAATTTCCAGAGGAGCTCTAAAACTGTTTTAAGCAATGGCGGTACCACTGGAATAAGTGTATATCCTGTCAGAGCAGCCACTTTGAATGGGATATAGTAATTTAGATCTATACTTTCTGCTTTGTTTCTTGAAGAATAGAAACATATATCAAGTGAGTGGGAAATAGTAGCCATCCATCCTACAACAACTACAACAACCAAGATTTGAATAAAAGATTTGAAATTGTGCTTCAGTCTTTCACTTAACAATCTATACCTATGATCCTGAATGTGACCTCTGCATTTTGTAGTTATCAGCTATTTGGGTTTGTGATATCCCTTTTTTTTTTTTTTTTTTTTTAAGGCTTATTTATTTACTTTGAAGGACAGAGAAGGAGAGAGAAGGAAAATCCCAAGCAGGCTCCATGCTCCCAGAGCAGAGCCCAACACAGGGCTTGAACTTGCAAACCCATGAGATCATGACCCGAGCTGAAGTCAGATGCTTAACCAACTTAGCCACCCAGAAGCCTGGATTTATATCTCACCATGAGTTCTGTCATTAACTATTGACTTCTTTAACATGTTCTTCAATCTCATATCTAATAGTAGGACTAGATTTATAATGACATAGACTCTCATCTCTCAGTTCCAATGCTTTCATCCTTCCATTCAGCTCAGACTTTCTCCATAATCAAACACCTCAACTGATACTTAAAAGGTAACCATTAGAATTTTATGACATAGTTCCTGAATTATAAATAAGTTTTTTTGTTGCTTGTTCACTTTACTGAGTTGTTTGTGGCCATCTGGAACACTAAGGTGGAGAAAGATTCTGTGGCTTCATCTGGTCTCAATGGGAAAGAATTCCATATTTTGTTAAGCCTGTCATGATCAAAGAGACAAAGTAATCACATATATATTGATGACCCTTCTTTGGACTACTGCTTTGATTCTCACTGCAAAGAGATTATCTCTAGGGTAGATAAGGCTTTAATAGATTGTTAGCCAATTATCCCTTAGAAGGAATAAAAGGTTTCCATTGTGTGGAATTAGACAGTGCATACAGCCAGTGAGTATTGGGAATACAGGATGTCACTATGAGGGAAAATGAAATAGAATTGGTGCAGAGACTTCTAGACTTCACAATTTTACCCTAGTTCAGTCTTAATTGCCTTTAAGTGTTTCTTCAATTTGGTATAATTGCCTCTTTTCACCATTCAGAAATATTGCAGAAACCTGAACTATTCATATTATTACTTATGTTTCTAGGACACTGATTTAATCTCAGCTCCATTGTTTTAAGACAGGTTGATTTCCCAAGCTATCATTTGCCTGCAGGGAGGGCAGAATTTATCATGGTCATAGCACATGATGGATAAAACCTCGGTGGAAGGTTTTTTTTTTTTTTTTTTTTTCAGTATTCCTGGATATTGAATCAGGAAGTGTTCTTACCATTTTCTATCTGACTCACATCTATGGCCATTGCCCAGTGTTAGATGCCCCATCAATGCCTGGTGTTTGGATGCCACTATCTTGTCACCTGTGTCCAGGATTCAGAGACTGTGAATTTGTCCAAAATTATTTTCTTGCCTGAAGAAATAACCCAGTTCAAGAAGGTAAGCAATCAGAAAAGTTTGAGATCAGCTTCTACGGGTACACATTGACCCTAAAAACCTGAATCAGTTCACAGTCCTTGTGTTGTACCTGCTCTATAACCCTCATTGCTTCTCCCACCCTCTGTTTCCCTTTCTGCCCTCCTCCTCTGGTCTCTTTCTCCCCAAACCTCCTATTGATGTTTGTTTTCTTTTTCTTATTTTCTACCTCACTTTGCTGTAGTCATTCAGAACTAAATAGGGTGCCAACCTCTGAACCAATCTATAGTACATGGCTGTGACCTGAATCCCATTTTCTAAGTTACCAATAAATTGCAACTCATTCTTCACAGCTTCCTGACATAACCTCTGGCTGGTTCACACTAAATCTTTACTATATCTTAGAAATCTAACCTGATCTAGACTTTAGTTCACATCTATGGTAACTCAATATGTCTTTTAGGAGAGTTATCCTCGTTAGCATTACCTAATATTTTCTTTTTTCTTTTAAGTTTATTTATTTTGAGAGAGAGAAAGAGCATGAGTGTAAGGCAGGAGGAGGAGCAGAGAGAGAGGGAGAGAAACAATCCCAAGTAGGCTCTGATCTGTCAGTGGAGAACCCAACATGGGGCTCAATCCCATGACCTGGGGATCATGACCAGAGCCCAAATCAAGAGTCTGATGCTTAACCGACTGAGCCAACCAGGCACTCTGTTACCTAATATTTTGTTACAGCTTGGGAGAGGGGCACCTCAGCGGCTCAGTCAGTTAAGCATCTGACTTCAGCTCAGGTTATGATCTCACAGTTTGTGAGTTTGAGCCCCACATTGGGTTCTGTGCTGACAGTTCTGAGCCTAGAGCCTGCTTCAGATTCTGTGTCTCCCTCTCTCTCTCTCTCTGTCCCTCCCTCACTTTAATTAAAAAATTTTTAAAATAATTTGGGAGAAATTATATTAATTATGGAAAAAACTTCAAAAAAATCTTCAATTTCTAATATCATTCCAGCTTGAAGAAACATGATACTTTGTTACAGAATGGCTGAACTTCACTTTTTCTTTCCTTTTATTAAGAAAAAAGTTGAGGGGTGCCTGGGTGGCTCAGTTCGTTGAGCTACCAACTCTTGATTTTGAGTCAGGTCATGACCCCAGGGTCGTGGACTTGAGCCCCATGTCGGTCTCTGCACTGAGCATGGAGCCTGCTTGAGATCTCTCTCTCTCCCCTTCTGCCTTCACCCCCCAACCCAACACACACACACACACACACACACACACTCTCTCTCTCTCTCTCTCTCTCTCTTTCTCTCTGAAATAAATAAAAAGAATAAAAAGTTGAAAAACACCAAAGTATATATATTTTCTCAAGTCAAGATTTTGCTTTGGTAGGTTGGAAACTTTTCTGAACCCTTTCTATTAGAAGTAATTGGGTGTGCGCATAAGATCAATTACAATTCAAACCAGTCACTGCAAGCATACCAATTGGCTTCCCTGAAAATATAGCAGATTCACTGCTGGTAAATTCTCAAAATCAGTTTGGCAAAGTGAGGTAGAAAAAAAAATTACAACTTCTCATACCCCTTATTATTCAATATATAAATTAGTTTGTGTAACTATTTGCCAGTGACACAACTCAATTATTCTTTCTTTAACAGACTGAAGATCTCACACCACTTAAACACTCCTCTGCACCACAACAACCCACCCTGCCACTGCCCAGTAGATACAGCACAGACTCACAACATTCCTTTAAAATCCTTTCCAAATAGAGAGCTTATTCTTCGTTTTTCTATAACAATCTTGTCTCCAGTGTCTGATATGGATACCAGGTAGAAGACATGCTATGAATTATCTGAGTGGAAAACGGAAAAGAAAAACACCTTGTGAACAGTTTACTCTGTAACAGTGAAAGAGAATCTTCATCCCTTCATTAGAAAGAATGATGCTTGGGTATAGAGAAGCAAATTGGTGCATATGCATACCCATGCTGCTGGCAGTATAGTCTTAATGAGTATACCTGAGGGCTACATGGCTGGAAACTGGAATATCATTCCAGTGGATATTTCCACTGGAAACTTCCTTGTTAGCCAGCTATTTATTTCTGCCTCGTCTCTATTAATGTGCATTTCAAAATAATTGCATAGTTCACTGTAGGAAAATCTTTCAAAAACCTCCAAAATGGCGTTTTTTGTTTTGTTTCTGTTTTTTTTTCTCAAAATAGAATATCATTGACTAAAAGGATGCTTTAGAGTGAATGAAAAACAACACAGGGTAAGGTGCATAGGAAACAAGGTTTTGAGCAAGTCGGCCCAGGGCTGCCTAAGTGAGTGCATTGGCTACCGGGCAGGTAAATATCTTTTCCCATATTATCAAGGATTAGAAACTACAGGAAGAAGTAAACATAAAAGATATAGCCTGAGGGCAAGTACCGGTAAGGAGCCAAGGTTGGGCTGCCTCCAAAATGTGCCACTTTGGCATGTTGGTTATTTTAAATAAAAGTTACTTAAGAGGTAGCCTGTGCAAGAAGGGGACTCAGACCCTCCTCTGTCCCCCTGAAAGCAAGAAATAAGTCTCCCATTTGAAAGGTACCTTCCCTGTACCGGGAGGTAAAGAGACATCCTCATCACCAGAGATAAGGACAAGGGGCTTTATAAACAAAAGCCCCAGGGATTTTTCTTTTTTACTAATTTTTACTAATTTAGTCTCCCAGCCCAAATTCTGTTTAGAATTTCTTACTAATTGAAGCTCCCAAAGTTACGTTCATTTTGTCCTGTTAATTCCTCACAAATGTACTGTCTCTTTGTCTAAAAAGGTATAAAAACTGGTGCCCTGGCCATCTCTTTGGGTTTCAAGTTTATTATTGGTCCTCTATGTACACATAACAAAACTTTCTTTTCCTCCTGTTAATCTGTCTCATATCAAGTTAATTCTAACATTAGCTAGAAGAATCCTGGGGGAGGTGAGGGCAGGGAAGGAATTTTCTTTCTTCCCAGCATCAGTAATACAAGGGAAAGTCTTCAGGGAGAATCAAAAACATATGGAGGGTAGAGATTATAGGAAAAAATACAATAAAAACAACCTTGAGTCAGAGAAGTAAAAGCATCAAGGCAATAAGTAGCATAAACATTTTATTTTATTTTTTTAAAATTTTTAATGTTTTATTTATTTCTAGGAGAGAGAGAGAGAGAGAGACAGCGTGAGCAGGGGAGGGTCAGAGAGAGAGGGAGTCACAGACTGAAACAGGCTCCAGGCTCTGAGCTGGCAGTCAGCACAGAGCCCGACGTGGGGCTCAAACCCACGAACCGCGAGATCCTGACCTAAGCGAAAGTCGGATGCTTAACCGACTAAGCCACCCAGGCGCCCCTGTAGCATAAACATTTTAAACAAGGAAGAGAAATTGAAAAGTAAAACAAACTTGTAATGATTTTCAATAGAGGCAGCAAAGTTCTAGTAAAAATGGTTATAGCTAGACGTTGAGATGTTGTAGAAGGCATATTCTGTCTTAACCACAGTGGGAATACAAATACAGGTCGAAGCTCTCCAGGAACTGATGGACAGCTCATGTGGTAGAATAAATATTAGGATTTTGTGAGAGAAGCAAAGAGAAAAGTTGATCTGGAAGACAGAAGAAAAATACTCACCAGAGAACCTTGTGAAAATCTCCAAGTGAAGTCTGAGAATCTTGTCACCAACATATGACACAATTTTTCCTTCTTAAGGGAACAGATAAAACTAACAGATATTCAACTATTCTCACACAAGGAGTCTCCTTTTGAACTTGTGCTGAATATTTGCCCCAAGGGAGCATGAGTAACACCTAGGACTCTTATTCTTAAAGTGCTTTTCTTAGGGACTCTCTTTGCTTATTCTCATTATATGCAGGTCTCATAGGTGAAGAAGAGATATAAACCTTTCTATTCCCAAATAAGAGAAAAAGAGAGTTGCAACTGGATCTTATCAAACCCACATATTCTATTTTGAGGAAAGTAGTAAAACTGGGCCCCAATCCTCTCTGTGTTGGAATCATCTCAGGGAACCTTGTGCAGAGGACTGGATGGAGCTTCCAAATAGAGGCAGATTTGTTGTGAGAACAGTGATGATCAAGTTTTGGGGCCACCTCCTTTGTACGGGCCTCAAAGCAGAAGTTAGTGCTTTGGGTATGCTCTGATTTTTTTTTTCTTGCTGTTGTTGTTTTTTATGTCAGTAATGTCTATAAATTTTATCATTGTTCATCCCTTTGTTTCATATTCCATTATTTCCATCTGAAATGTTTTTAGTTCTTTAATGTACTACTTTATGTATGACAGAGACAGTGCCATTTATATTATCAAAGTTAGTGTCAGTAATGTCTCATTTATTTCATTGAAACATTTTAATTTTTTTAAATGTGTATTTATTTATTTTGAGAGAGAGACAGAGAGAGAGAGAGAGAGAGAGACAGAGACAGAGAGACAGAGACAGAGGAGAAAATCCCAAGCAGGCACCACTCTGTCACACAGAGCTCCACGTGGTCTCAGTCTCACTAACTGTGAGATCATGACCTGAGCTGAAATGAAGAGTCAGATGCTGAACTGACTTGAGCCAGCCAGGCGCCCCTCACTGAAACATTTTTAAAATGATTATAGAATGGGTCTCTGAACAACTGCAATTAGGCCATTTCTTTCTGTCTCTCATAGACGTTTCTGTGTGTGAACTTGATTAAGTCGTAATGCACCAGTCGGTACTTGTCAGGGCCCAGCTACCACCAACACCCTGGCTCCTATTTCCTGCTTTTATCACTTGAGAGGGATTGAGGGTTTGTCCCTCTTACATTAGTTCTGATTTTAAAGAAAATCTCAGATGGGTGCAATGTCTGCGTGTTAGAGCATTTTGGATATGTTTATTTTGGTAATTTTATATTCTTTTTCTTAAAGAGGACCCTCAAATTGTAAAAGCCTCAGGACCACTAGATCTATTCAGCTTCTGACTGGGTCAAACCTCTCACGGACCGCTCCTGAAGAGGTACATGGCACTAGACTGGAGAATTAGAACAGTTCAAAGGATTCAAAAGGCTGATTGACATTGCAATTGAGAGGGAAGGTAGTTATGCATTGTGGCTGACACACTCTTTCCATAGAGTTATAATCAAAAGATTCAAAGTACTGTCTAAATGAGAATAGAAATCTTCTCAAATATTGGCAGATTTTAGAACATTATGTCATCCCAGGGTGAGGAATTTATTGCCAGGATAGTTTGTTGGGGGGAAGATGGGCACATGGAAGAGACTATAGAGATTCAATACAGGATTTATTAACTTATTATAGGATAAAAATAGTAAATTTTATGCTTATTTTAGTTCTTCAATTAAATATCATTTCCCATGAAAAATGCTCATCAAGTTATTTTGTTTTTTTTTTAAATAATTTTTTAATGTGTTATTTATTTAAGTACTCTCTACACCTAACATGGGGCTTGAACTCATGACCCCAAGATCATGAGTCAGATGCTTTCAAGTGAGCCAGCCAGGCACACCTATATTCTGTTTAAAACTCCAATTTTAAGAGCCTTAACCAGATACTGTTTGTAGCAGAAATACCTAGTATAGGGACCAAGGGCAGCCTGATTGATATAATACTGCTTAGAGAGAATGGAAGGAAGTAGAGTTTTGGAATTAACCTATCAGGAGCAAAGGTCTCAGCACTAAGCCTTTAAAACTGTTGTAGAAAAAAGAGTTGGCAAACACTTCACTCCCCACACTAGAGAGAGATGGCTAAAGCTTAGGAATTATTCATATCTGGGAGTCACTCTGAGAAAAAAAAGGAGTCGGTATTATAGACTAATGTAATCTGTTATTCAGGAAGAGCGCCCAGGCACAGCAGTGCTCTAATGTTACTCACACAAGTATGGGGCTCAGGCAAAAGTGAAGGGAGAAGTGTCTGGATAATTAAGAAAATTACTTTCTCAAAATTATTTTCATTGATGCCCCAAACTCAGTGGATGGACATGTGTTTTGTTTGGCCTCCTCAGTGTTTTAAAAATTGGACATTTCACATGTAACTTCAAGCTCTCTGAAGAGAGAAGAGAGAGAGATGATGACACTATATTCCTGCAGAACAGCAATTATGCCCTTTACAAAGGAATGTAAGCTCATTTTTTTTTGGTCATAATATCCATTTTTTTTAAGATTTTATTTTATTTTTTAAGTAATCTCTATACCAAATGTGGGTCTCGAATTCACAACCCCAAGATCAAGAGTCACATTCTCTGCTGATCCAACCAGCCAGGCATCCCTATAATCTCCATTTTTGCCCATTAATTGCATCAAGTCCACTTCACTCATTTATATTATCTGCTTGATGTCCGAATGCTGCAATTTGTGATTCTTGGTTTAGAATGCTCTATTCTTCCCAAATTAAACACTATGTGTTTCACTTAAATGTTCTCTAATTATGGGATTCAGCTCAACTGCAGCATATACTGCTACAAACATCGTTGGGGGGTGGGGAGGGGAATACAACAAAGATGTTCCTGCTCCAGCATTACCAACAGATCAGAGCCATTTCTCCCTCACCTGTCCTGTGAGATGTGGGCATACACCTGCTTCACTGATTATTTTGCAAAACCCTGAGGTGGCTGGTACATTTCAAGCATCAGATGTAGGCTGTCTATTTTAGGAGAGGAGAGGGATGGATTCAGGGAGAGGTGGAGTGTTCTGTAGAGGTGGGTAGGAATTCAGGCAGATGAATGGCATCTAGAGATGTTGGGGGCGGGAGGATATTCCCTGGGGCCATGGAAGCTGAAGGAGGTATGTAGAAACCATGAGGGGAACCCTTTTGCAGGATACAATTCTTAGGTGTCTTCCTGTTAGTACTCAAGTATAATCTTCTGCCATCTATATCATACTTCTCTCCTGAAATTGCTCTAGTCTTTCAGTAAAGAAATTTGCATTTGGCTAAATATCTGGTGTAGTAGTCTTTATGAGATTAAAGTGATGACTTAATAAGAGGAAAGGGGGCTTTCTTATTCCATGAATCTCTGGGGCCAGGGAAGAGGGTAGTTCTGATGATCTATTGCTGCTCAACAAGCACCTCCAAAACTTAAGCCATGAAGTAACAACCATATTATTCTGATCACAGATCTGCAAATTGGGGCAGGATCTCTGCAGGGATATGCACATGGCTGAGGGCTGGAGCATCCAGCCATGTGTGACCCTCTCTCCATGCAGTGTCTGAGTCTCTCCACATGGTCTTCCTATGAAGTTTCTCCAGCAAAGTGGCCTCAAGGCGTCAGGGTTTTTACATGCCAGCTGAGCACACTAACAATGAATGCAACGCTTCTCACAGCCTCACCTCAAAATTGTCAAATGTCACTTCTGCAACATCCATTGCTCAAATAAATCTCTAAGACAAGCATGGGTTTAAGAGTTGAGGAATTAGACAATTTCTCTCAATGAGAGAAGTAGCAAAGCATCTGTGCACATATTTAATCTATCACTGTGGCTCTATAGGCTTACCGGATACACCCTGACACAGGTTTCAGACAGTCATTACCATCACAGAAGGGAAATTCCATGACAGAGCTCGACACTGAGGGGGTGCGGGGATCCACAATACAGAGGACCCAGTCAACAGAGGCTTCAAGACCAAATCTTGGATTGCTCCTACACAAAGAAAGGATGCTTCCATTGCAAAGGAGAATGGAGAGAGACAGAGTGGTTTTTGTCAGACTGGTGAATAGAAAGCAGTAAATCCGTTCAAATAATGTCAACATCTCATTTATTTTGATGACACTTAACTGGTTATCTCAACATATGACATAATGCTGAAGAAAACTGAAAAGATTTCTGAGCAGCCAAAGTCTAGATGTTAAAGTGTATTTATTTACTCATAAGAGGGCCTGACTTGACTCCGAGAGCTCACTCTCTGTTACTTCACATACAATCAGAATAAATGCAGTTTGTGGTATTTTAGCTGATAATACATTCTAAGTGCCTTCATAGATTAGTGGGGGCGGGGATAGCAAATGCGGCCAGAGGTAAATTCACTGGCAGCAACAAGAAATAACTCTGCTGTTAAGCCTGAGTAGCTTCCAAACCTTGGCATCTTTGCATCTTTTTCGCCTTTCCATGCTCTATTCCCCACCATAAAAACCCTGGGGCCAGCTAGTCTTTCCTTACACACTCATCTTCATTCCCAGTTCTTAAGGTCAACAGAACCTTAAACTCTTGAAGAACCACTTTCTGAGGCTCATTATTGAGTTATCTTTGCTATGGAACTGACCCTGAAGTTTTCTTTTTTTTTTTTTTTTAATATTTATTTTTGAGAGAGAGACAGAGCACTGTCTCTGTTCTAATAACTGGGAATCCTCTCTTCCTGAGCTTCCCACTTCTAATTTTTCCACCGGGGCTTTAGTCTAGGTCCTGGTTTTCAGGGTGTTATGTTGATACTTGATCTCCAAGTCCTTCCTGGATGGGGGTCCTGCCCTCCTAGGGTTACATGCAGTCCATGGATCTCTGTTTAGTTGGTAGGGCTTTCACACTGTGGAGACCACTTTCAATGTTGACTTCCTGTCTGCTGAACTACTAAGTGTTCCTAGTCCAAGCCCCGAAAGTCAAGGCCTCCTCATGTTAGGATGCCCTGCTCCTTCACTGTAAAACTCTTTTGCTGCCTATACTACAGGCCACAGATGAAGAATTGAGGGGTGATCAAATCTTGAACATATGTTTGTCACTCTGGCTGACTCTCTCTTGTCAGCCCTGTCTGTTGTCTGAGTGCTTATCCCTTACTACTGGTAGGTTCAGTGCTAGATGATGTAGATGCTATTTTTCCCCCTTCCTGCCCCCTCATGTTCTAAATGGTTGGCCAATGGCCATGCCCTCTTGATGTTCTAGATATGCCCTCAATAACCCCAAAATAAAGGAGCGATAATAAATGTCTATAAAACAAATGTAAAATCAAAATCAAAAGGAAGAGTGTGGGCTTATGTTGTTAAAAAAACCCAAAAACATCAAGAATGATAACACGAACTTACTTCCTACATGTCAGCCGCTCTTCTAAGCCCTTTACACATATGATGAACTCATTTCTTCCTCACAACAACTTTGTGAAGAAGTGCTATTATATTCTCTTTTTGTGAATGAGGACACTGAAGCACTAATGTGTAAGTAACTACAGATGGTCTCCAATTTATGATGGTTCGACTTACAATTTTATGACCTCACAGTAGTATAAAGGCTGTATGCATTCAGTAGAAACTACTTCAGATTTTGATTTGGATCTTTTCTTGGACTAGCAGTCAGCAGCATGATCCTCTCTCATGATGGTAGTAGCCTTGAGCTGCAGTTCATACAGTAAACAGCTGATATACTTAGAACCATATGTACCCATGCAACTATTCTGTTTTCCACTTTCAGTACAGTATTCAATAAATTACATGTCATAGTCAGCACTATATTATCAAATAGGCTTTGTGTTGGATTATTTTCCCCTTCTGTAGGCTAACAATATTCTAAGAACATTTAAGGTAGGCTAGGCTATGATGTTCTGTAGGGTGTTTTAAAAACACTTCGATTTATGCTATTTTCAATTTAACATGGGATTGTCAGAACAGAACCCCAGAGGAAGATCTGTAGTGTAGGTAATATGGCTGGGTAAGTGGAAAGGCTAAGTTTCAAACCTGGTAATGTTGCCCCAGAATCCTTGCTCTTACTCATTTTCATAAGGTCTCAAAAGATGTTAGTGTTTCCTAGCCCAATATGATAAGTCAAACCCATAATGATTATCCTGAGTCACCAAAAATATTCACTTCTACTCTAGAGAGCAGAAAATTGTGTAAGACACTTCAAAGAATTATCTCAAAATTGATTAAAAAATGATGGCCCTTCAAGAGGTCAGCTTCTGCTATCTGGAAAGTTAAGTTACGAAGCACCTTAACAATGAACTGTTACTGTCATGGCTATTCCCTTTTTCACCAGGTTTATTTAATACATCTTTAATTTAGACCTAAATCTATTAGGACATAGGTACATTTACAAATATGTTTCTGGAGTTACACCAGAAACAGTTTTATTTATGGTTATATATTTTGATGCTATGTAACTTTTTTATTACATAGCTCTTTTCAGAGTCAAGATCAGCAATAATCAAAAGTGGTGCATTAAAATCACATTTGATAGGAGGAACTTGACGGAGGAACAAGGGGGAGAAGAAGGGCGGAAATGGTNCTTAAAATCACATTTGAAAGACAATAGACTCCAAACTGAAAATAAGTTGTCCTTTTCCCCCCTGTAGCATATCTGTAGAATTTAGATAATAGCTATCAATTCCATTTTTCTAAAAGTTTGGCCAGGTGACTAACTACACTTTGTTTCCTACACTGTATTTCTTTAAAAAATGAATTCCAATTACCTCACAATTAAGGCACAGTTAGTTACAGGTCATGATTTAATTACATCCATCTAGGTTTATTGCCAAATTATCTCGTTAGCATCCAGAGCCTTTAGGCCACTGAGAGTCTAAACAAAACATGCTGTCATAAATCTTTTCTGAGAGGGCAGATAGGGGTATTAAAAACACATAATTTTTTTTTTTTAAAGGAACTATCCAGACATCTTTTAAGAAATGCCCAACATTGGTAATGGTTGAATGGCAAGACATCATATTCTGGCATCACATGAAAATTACAGTGAGGCCTTTTAACAAATACTTGGGTTCCACTCAACAATGATTAAATCACAAAGCTCAGGAAGTAGGTCCCAAATATTTATGTAAAACTTCTCCAGTTAATTCTAATATGCAGCAAGTTTGAGAACACAGATCTAGGGCAAGAGCTGGCAAACTATGGCTGCTGGCCTGGCCAATTTGTAAATAAAGTTTTATTGGAACACAACTACACCCATTCATATACATATTGTCTATTGCTGCTCTGGGCTACAATGGCATAGTTGCGTAGTTGAGACAAAGACTGTATAGCCTTAAAAGCCTAAAATATTTACTATTTGGCTCTTTCAGAAAAAGTCTGCCAACCCCTGCTGTACGCTAATGAAATATCATAGTATTTGTGAGCTCCATTACAAAAAGAAAATATAAAACCCCTTATTCAAAAAGCAGGGAAAGGGTCACCTGGGTGGCTCAGTTGCTTTAGTGTCCGACTTTGGTTCAGGACATGATCTCATGATTCATGGGTTCAAGCGCCACATCAGGTTCTGTGCTGACCACTCAGAGCCTGAAGCCTGCTTCAGATTCTGTGTCTCCCTCTCTCTCTGCACCTCCCCTACTCATGCGCTCTCACTCTCTCTCTGTCTCAAAAAGAAATAAATATTAAAAACATTAAAAAAGCAGGGAAAATAGTGTCATGAAATATAAGTTTTTTCTTTATTCTGTGCTGTGTTTTTTCAAGTTGTCAAGGTGTTTTTATTTGCTATTTAATGTTCTTTTTTTTTTTTTAAGATTTTATTTTTAAATAGTCTCTATACCCAACACAAGGCTTGAACTCACAACCTCAAGATCAAAAGTAGCACACTCCACTTACTGAGCTAGCCAGGCACCCCTTTGTAATGTTCTAAATTAAAAAAAAGTTAAAATTAAAAATGATTAGAACAAATTTTACTGCTCATGTTTATATACTACATGACAGTTTCAAATGTAAAAATAAGAGTGCTGAACCAAAATTACACAATTTATATTTGATCGCTTATCCATGCAAATGGAGAAATGCTGCACAAAACCACCTGTGTATATTTTACTTTTTGACTCCTTTACTCTCTCACCTTTGGTCTTGGCAAAATATTCCTCCAGCCCACCTCAGAGCGCCTCCCTCATGGCACCCACCACCGAGTGCTCTGGATGTTAACATGTTTTAGTCCTCCCCCATCAAAACTGAGCTCTTTCAACTCAATGAACGTGTTACTCGCTTTTGTTTCACTAGTGCCTAACAAATAGCAGATATTCAGTTTCTGTTTAGTGATCAAATACTAAATGATGGAAATTAATGAATGGCAAATCTCATTTCTCAGTTTCCAATTCCCAAATTCACCAGACAGAATTATCAGTTATGTTTTTCAAAGAGTCTCAAGGATAGAAATTCTACAGCCCTCTTCTACTGCTTTACCAAGTTGATAGTTTTCTCTTACTGTCAAATGGTAAGGTTTTTCTTTTTCTTTTTCATTTTCTCTTTTTGTTTCCTACTCTTTCATGGGCACTGAGCAGGACTCATTTTGGCTGTGGTATAGGGCAAAGATTCAAGCACTTAGGGTCAAGCCTATCTCTAAGTCACTTTTGTAAGAATCTTCTGGTGCATTGCCTGTTTTTGGATGAGCTGCCTTTCTCAAAGACTTGTGACAAGATCATGTCAAACACATAATAATTAGTAGAGAGTAGACTTTACAAAAATGGTAGTCCACTCCTTTACCCTCCCCACTTAAATATATCCTATATATCAGTACAGCAATTGTCTGGTCTCTGAGATAAACAACTTTGTTATTATGTCTTAACTCAAGACCATTAATCATACAGTATAATTTGAACTATCTCAAAGTTCTTTCTCTCACTTTGTGTGTGGTACCTGTTACATGGTTTAATACATTCCCCCACTATACCTAAATCATTAAATATGTTGAATTTTATTTAACATAAATTATACCTTGATGTTCTTGGCAATATAAAAGAATAATAAAGATATTATAAAGTCACATCTGTTTCACTTCTTTTATCTGTATTTCTCTGGATTCAAACTCCCACATCTCTCCTCTCTCTTGGATACCTTCAACTGATCTCAGGAATTCATGTTCTCTGTATTAGTGTACCAGGGCCCTTGTGACAAAATACCATAGACTGGGTGGTTTAAACAATAGAAATGTATTGTCTCACAGTTCTGGAGGCTGGAAGTGCAAGATAAAGGTGTTGGCAAATTTGTTTTCTCCCAAGGCCTCTCTCTTTGGCTTGCAGATGGCCTCCTTGCTGTGTCTTCACCTGGCCTTTTCTCTGTTCAGGCATCCCTGGTGTCTCTCCTCTTATAAGAACATAAGTCATATTGGATAAAACCTTACTGTCCTCTGTCTAATTTAATCCCTCCTTTGAACATGCTATCTCCAAGTACAGAGGTCTACCCACATGACCTCATTTAAACTTATTACCTCTTTATTTAATTGTTTTTTAAATGTTCACTTATTTATTTTGAGAGAGAGAGAGAGAGAAAATGAGTGAGGGCATGGTGTAGGGGCAGAGAGAGAGAGGGAGAGAGAGAATCCCAAGCAGGCTCTGTGCTGTTGGTGCAGAGCCCAACTTGGGGCTCAAACTCACAAACTGTGAGATCACGAAATCAAGAGTCTGATGCTCAACCAACTGAGCCACCCAGGTGCCCCTAGCAAATTTTTATTTGTCCTTTAGTCTCAACCTAAATATTCCAAATGTTACTTCCTTAGGGAGGCCACTCCTTAAACTCAGGTTAGGTCCCCTATTTCATGCTCATGATAGCATCCTGTAATTCCTTTATCATGTGAAGGGATTATTTTTGGTCAGCTTTACTGATGTATAATTTATATGCAATACAGATCACCAATTTTAAGTGTACAGTTCAATGAGTTTTGACAAACTATATAATGGTAAACCACCACAACAATCATGAAAGAAATCATTTTTATTACCTTAAAAAGGTCCCTTGAGGCCATTTTTGGTCAACTTCATCTACCCACAAGCAATCACTGATATATTTTCTGTCACTATACGTTTGCCTTTTCTAGGATTTCATATGAGTGGAATCATATGGTATGTAGTCTTTTATGAATGCTTTTGTTCACTTATAATGCTTTTGAGATTAACATATAGTTTGCATACCAGTAATTCATTCCTTTTGATTGGAGGATAGAATTCCATCACATAGACAAATCAGAATTGGTTTAATTCATTCAAGAGTTGATGAACATTTGGGTTGTTTCCAGATTTGGGCTATTATAAATAGCTACTATGAACATTCACATACAAGTCTTTGTGTTGACATATTTTATTTCCTTGGGTAATTATAACTGAGTCCAAGCTTATTCTGTTTGCCACATGATTGGCCACTAAGTTGAGAGGCAAGATTTTGGGGTACTTTATTTGGAGAGCCAACAAACTGAGGACATGGAGGACTACTGTCTCAAAGAACTATCTCCCTTTGGCAGGAAATTCAAGCTACTTTTATGTTAGCAAAAGGGGGAAGCCAAGACAGGGCTAGAGTCAAAAGGTGACTGATGTCTGTAGACATCCAAGGGAGGTTCTAGAACTTCTTTGTCCTCAGACAGTTGGTCTTTGCAAAGAGGAATGTGGCCGTGTCATTCCTGTAAATCTGAAACAGCATAGTCATTTTTGCACATGTTTCCTGATCTTCTAGGGTGAGGTAGGTTTCGGGTAAAGAATAGTTTTTTGAAAATCTTAGCTGTAACATGCCTATGTGCAGAGTTAAGCATAAGTTTCTAATCTATGGATCACAGCAGCAAGGGCAATAGGAGCAGTATGGAGTCAGACATGCTAAGTTTCTTTCCTTGTAACAATTCTCACTGTCAAAGGTTCATTCCGCAGTTTTGTGAGATCAGGGACAAGGGGATATCATTTCTCATCTGACTGCTTCTTGCCAGATAGGGTCAACAAGGAGCAATTGTGGAAGGAAACCATTTGACTTGACTTATGAAATATTCCTCAGTGCCTCTATTTTGGCATTGGGGTCTTAGAAGTAACCATAGGCATTTCTATGGAAACAAAAGAAAAACACAGGTTAATGGCTGGAGCAAATTATAAACCCAGTGTCTGAGTCCCTAGTGATGTCAGTGAGAGGCTCGAAGCATCCTCAGATGGAGTGGGGACAGGCAGCAAAAAACTGATAGATTTTTCTGATTTGTAGTTCTAATGTCTCTGGTGATTGCTTTGAGTGGCCCACAGAGCAACAGGTGCAGGGACTGCCTATACATGAGCTACTGCCATGATTTTTCTGAAGTTTACCTCAAGTTGTCTAGCTTCAGTTTGCAGAGCTTTAGGTGAAAGGGCAGTTTTAGTTCTTAATGATTTCAAGTCAAGAGAATAAGAGAAAATTAGAAACCTTAATTTGGAGATTAATAGCCAGATATTTGAGGAAACCAGAAGAACTCTCAGGATCCAGCCTAGTTTTATAGCTAAACAACAAATACTCAAAGACAATTAATCAGAACTAGAATCTAACAACCACAAGGACGTGTTTTTGAAACATAATTTTTCTGGGGAGCCTGGGTGGCTTAGTNCTCACGCTGTCTCTCTCTCTCTCTCCTAGAAATAAATAAAACATTTAAAAAAAATGAGACATAATTTTTCTCTCTGAAATTACTGTCATTTTTATCAAAGATAGGCAAATTAAGACTAATTGTAAAATAAATCTACAGTGGAGTGCCTGGGTGGCTCAGTCCGGTATACTTCTGACTTTGGCTCAGGTCATGATCTCACAGTCAGTGGGTTTGAGCCCCGCGTCAGGCTCTGTGCTGAAAACTCAGAGCCTGGAGCCTGCTTCGGGTTCTGTGTCTCCCTCTCTCTCTGCCCCTCCCCTGCTTGTGCTCTCTCTCTTTTTCTCACTCTCAAAAATAAACATTTAAAAAATTTTTAAAAAAGTGTACAGCAAGAATAGCAACTGACAATATAGGTTCTTTAAAATCTGCTGTGCTCAGACTTTTTATAAGGAATTTCACATTGAACTTTAATAGCCTCTCAAGGCCAAAAGCCAAGCCAAATACTTGAAGTCAGATTTGTTAGCAATACCTATAGCTTTGGGTGAATTCCTCTATTCTCGAGGTCCCCAAAATATACTGAGGTATGTTGCACCTGCCAGGAAGGGACACTCTTTAATCACCTGGTAAGTCTGCTGGGAATTCTGTAAGCAAAGTATCAGGCCAACATTTCCAAGGGGCTCTACTGTCTCCATAAAGTCAACCTTGATTCCTTAAAGCTGTCTTGTCATATCTGAGTCTATGCACATCTCTCTCAAATATGACATTCCAGTCAAAGCCTTGGTAATATAACCAATGCCTCTAACAGTGTTCTGTTACAAGAGAATAGATTCTTATTGAACTTCTGCAAAAAAACTATAATAGTCATTAAAGAAAGAATACTCAATGCAAGTTTCTGAATTCTGGAGGGCTCAGGTAGGGAAGAAAGAAGAATGTTTCAATTTGTTTACAAAGGAATGTTTTATCAAATTTCTGCAAGTCATAGCTATCTTAAGAGAGGACATTTCCTTAAATCTGGAAGAGTAAACAGTAGAAAACCGGCAATGTTTCAAACAAGAGTCATAAAAACTATAATCATCTTCCTCAATTCATTTAGTCCCATGTTACGAATTTTTATTCTGTTCGAACGCAGTTTTTCCATTAGTTTTGGAAATCTATCATTTAGTTTTATGGTCTTTAAAGATATCAGAAACCTATAATTGTCACAAGTCCTTTCCATGAATATCCTTGAAGCTGAAACACATTTGCAAGAGCATCAGAGTGAAACAATAAATGTAAGTGACAAAAATCTCAAAAATGGCCATGGTCAAAAATCTGATGAACATTCACTGTGATGCAGCTGACAAGAAAATTTTGTTATTTTTGTGATAAACAACATGTAATTAGAATCACATGTGATGACTTCTATCAGAACATATTAAAACTTTAGGAATTTTTATAATTTCTGGAATAGTTACAGCATTTACTCACATAATATACCGGAAGAAGGTTTATCATCATTTGTTTGACAATGAGTCCATGTAACTTAACATAACAAATAAAAAAGCCTAATTCATCAAAAAGACTTTCATTTAGAATTTAAATTTTTGGGAAGTTTCTTAAAAACCCCAGAAGGCTCTAAAGCCCATGCCTAAATAGGATTATAGATTATTATAAAACTGAATATGCAATTATTTAACCAAGGTGGCAATAAGAGATCCTATGGTTTATATACTTGTTAGCAAAATTTAACTCCTTTAATATTGAGATGATTTTACTTTTTAAGTAATCAAAGACCTGATGAAGACAAAACATAGAAGCTTTGTTTTTCTGGACAGATAAAGAAACAAAAACTTTGTTTATAATTTCTTGTCAAGAGCCGAACAACAGTCCAAGCCAAACTCCAATCTCATACCAGTGTCCTTTAAAAACTCATTCATTTCTGTTTATAGCAGCACTATCAACAACAGCCAAATTATGGAAAGAGTTCAAATGTCCATTGACTGATGAATGGATAAAGAAGGTGTGGCTGGCATATGCGCGTGCGTGCACACACATGCACACACACACACACAGGAATATTACTCAGCCATCAAAAAGAATGAAATCAGGGCCCCTGGGTGGNGAGCAGCATTATCAACAACCGCCAAATTATGGAAAGAGTTCAAATGTCCATTGACTGATGAATGGATAAAGAAGGTGTGGCTGGCATATGCGCGTGCGTGCACACACATGCACACACACACACACAGGAATATTACTCAGCCATCAAAAAGAATGAAATCAGGGCCCCTGGGTGGCTCAGTCGGTTAGGTGTCCGACTTCAGCTCAGGTCATGATCTCGCATTTTGTGGGTCCAAGCCTGGCATCAGGCTCTGTGCTGACAGCTCAGAGTCTGGAGGCTGTTTCAGATTCTGCGTCTCCCTCTCTCTCTGNATAAAACATTTAAAAGAAAAAAATGAAATCTTGCCATTTACCATGACATGGATGGAGCTAGACTGTATTATGCTAATAAATAAAATAAATCAATCAGAGAAAGACAAATACCATATGATTTCAGTCATAAGTGTAATGTAAGAAACAAAACAGATGAACATAGGGGAAGGGAAAAAAGAGGGAAGCAAACCACATGAAACTGTTAACTATAGAAAATAAACTGAAGGTTTCTGGAGGGGAGGTGAGTGAGGGATAGGTTAAATGGGTGATGGGTTAAAGGATGGCACTCTGAGGAGCACTGGGTATTGTATGTAAGTGATGAATCACTGAATTCTACTCCTGAAACCAATATTACACTATATGTTAACTAACTAGAATTGAATAAAAACTAAAAAAACCTCATTTATTTCAATCTTAGTCTTGACCATGCATAAAATTCTTTTCCAAAGATTCCCCCTCACAAATTTTCTATAACTTTCTTTTTCACTCCGAAAATGAGTGAGTGAGAGAGAGAGAGAGAGAGAGGAAGAGAGATAATCCCAATCCCAATGTGGGACTCAATCCCATGAACCATGAGATCATGACCTGAGCCAAAATCAAAAGCTGGACAGTCAACCACTGAGCCACCCAGGTGCCCCAGAATAAAGGTTTTATATGTAATGCTGATAATTTTATTTTTTTAAAAAATTTTTTTAATGTTTTATTATTTCTCAGGGAGAGAGAGAGACAGCGTGAGCAGGGGAGGGTCAGAGAGAGAGGAAGTCACAGACTGAAACAGGCTCCAGGCTCTGAGTCAGCACAGAGCCCGACACGGGGCTTGAACCCACAAACCGCGAGATCATGACCTAAGCGAAAGTCGAACGCTTAACCGACTAAGCCACCCAGGCACCCCAATGCTGATAATTTTAAAGATGTGTCTTTTTTAATGACAATGACAACCTTGACTTAGCTTTAATATCAAATATTTTTCCAGATCATGTTAGCTTGAAAAACACCTGGGTTAGTTTTTATCTTTCTGGGTTTCAGAATGTTCAAGTTTTACAGGTGCTTTCCTTGAAACCAGTTGAGTAGAGCTCCTTTCCTATGAGAGGTATTTGCAGGCTCAAGGCTTGTTCCATTGGGACCCTCATATGCAATTGTCCTGGAGAAAAACTCACTTAAGCATTTAATTTACAAAGGAGATCTTGGCTCAAAAGAGGGACGGGCACTCTGGCATATACAGAAAGCTATGTTTTAACATGAGGTCCTCAAATGACATTCTAAAGGCTGCATAAATGAGTGATTAGTACTTTTCCAGATACCCAGTGACTGAGGTAGCCTGACAGGTTTTACGTGCTAGCTTGGTGTCTAGTACCAAATATGTTGCACCTGTGTCCAATACAAAATCAATTCGTTCCCCATTGTCAAGCTTATCTGGGGCTCCTATGGGAATTCTGAAGCAGTCAGTTTAAGAACTTACACTTCATGCTAATTTGGGAAGGGCTCCAGTTTGAACCTCATAAGGAGGTGGCCCAACAAATTGGGGCGCTTTTTGCTCCCTGATAGTGAGGGTAGGAGGAGCAGTAGCAAAATGGCATTGAAGGCACGGAGGATGGTACGGGGCTGGCTATGTGAGTAGCCCTGGTGGTGGTGGTGGCGGTGCAGGAACAGGCAGAGGTGAGGGGGGAGGCAGAAAAGTGCTGCCTGGAGGGCCGAAAGCTCAAAGTATGGAGCTAACGTTCCTTCATTTTTCCCTCCTTCAATACAGGCTTTTTCTCTGGTTGCCTTTCAGCCCTCTGCACTATTTATTCAAACTATTTTCTAATGGACTTTCTTTGGGAACAGAAGTTATGTTCCCCATTTTCCTAGGCAACAATTCAGAAAAAAAAAAAAACACAGAAGAAACAAAACTCTAATGAATTGAAGTCCAGAGTACCTCCCTTAGCATTTGTTCCTCCTCCAAAGTCAGAGATTGGCCGACTGAACCGAATGGCTTCCTTAGACAAAGAGAGCCAAACCCAAATGCCTTATTTGGAGTCAGCTGAATGCGAGGTAGAAAGCTGAGTCACGAATATTTGTAGAGACAACATTAAAGGTCAACTCTCCAAATATCTTTTTGTTATAAAACGAATCTAACATGGCAGGCTTTGTCCAAAGATGAACTAAAAACTGCAGCAACAAACCAAATGCAAATGAACTGGGTAAATAAACCGGGTAAAAGTCCAAGTACTGACGTCTCCAAAAGGGGACCGCAGACAAATGCAAGGAAAGTGGATACCCCCTTACCCCAAGGAAAAACCCAAACAGAGGAGAGTGGAAGGGGGTTCCCGACTACATGCAGGAGTGCCTTACCCTACTTTGGAGTCCATAGACTGGCAGAAGTTTGTCGAATCCTTGTCCCAACAGCCTGGTGCTGTTCCAGGCAGTTAAAAGGCAAGCCCTGGAACACAAGTGGAAGCAGCTGCCAGGGACTTACCAGCAGAACCCCCAGGGGTGGGGAGTGGAGGTGAGAGTGCCAGCCAGGAGCCCTCTCTCCCAACCTGGTTCTGCTTCTCTTACAACAGACCAATGAGAGGCAAGATGTTGGGGTAAAGAAAGCTACTTTATTCAGTAGCCAGCAAACCAAGGACACAGAGGACTATTGTCTCAAAGAACCATCTCCCCTCCACACAGAATTGGAGTTTCTTTCATGTTAGCAAAGGAGAAAAGGGGAGGGGGCTGAAGTCAAAAGGTGACTGACATCTGTAGACATGTGAGGAAGGTTGTTTAGCTTCTTCGTCCTTGGTCAGTAGGTCTTTGCATACAGGAATGTGGTCATGTGTCATTTCTGTAAATCTGAAACATAGCATGGTCATTTCTGTACATGCTTCCTTAGCTCCTTGGGTGGGTTAAGTTTCGGGTTAAGAGCAGTTTTTGCCAATCTTAGCTCTAACATGCCTACGTGCAGGACTAAGCAGAAGTTTCTAAGCTATGGGTCAGCAGCAAGGATAAGAGAAGCAATATGAAGTCAGACATGCTAAGTTTCTTTCCCTATTACATAATTACGTAGAAATGGAATTCTGCGCAGTGTACTAGGTATATATTTAACTTTTTAACCAACTACCAAATGATTTTCCAATTGTCTAATTCTTCAGTTCTACCTGTGGTGTTTGAGTTAATATTTGTCCCCTGTTCTCAGCAACACTTAATATTTTCAGTTAACTTTAGCTGTTCTCCTGAGTGTTTAGTGGTATGCATTGGGATTTACTTTGTTTTTTTTTCTTAAAGATTATATTGAATTTAATTCTTAATATATTTAAGTGCTTGCAGAATGTTTATTGCTCCTCTGTGCTAGACTGTAGACCCCATGGCAGCAGAAATGATGTATTTTTTTGTCTTCTTTATTTTGGAAACTTTATGCTCTTTATCCTTTTAAAGTGTTTAATGGAATATTTCAAAAAATATAGAAAAATGATAAGCTCTTGTGTATTCATCACCCATGTATAAGAATCTTCAAACCAAGCCCCTTGTGTTTCATCTTTTAATACCTCCTGTATCTCCACACCTCACATATGCTGATTTATTTTAAAACATATCTGAGGCTGTATCTTTTTTGTTCACAGATGTATCACCAGGGTTTAGAACAATGCTCAGAAATGGAAGGTGCTTAATATTTGCATGACTAGATGTTATTTTTTAGACATAACTTATTATATCTCGTGGTCTTACCTCAACAACAGATCATTACTTCAAGTCAGCTAATTAATGGAGTTGAAGTTTTTGGTAAATTTAAACAGAAACATCATAAGCCTCTTTCAAAAACTGCATTTATTCTCTAACTATTGTCAGAGGGATGGTGGAAGCTTGGAAATATTAACATTTTCTTTAAGCTAATCAACATTACTTGGTTACTTGCCAAGATTTTTTTGGTTGTGAAGCAGTGTCTCTGGATAAGTCAGCCATGAAAATGAGCTGCAGCTATGGTAGATTTCTAGCTTCCAGCAGCTGTTTGCTAAAGTCTGTATTAGGTTGAATACTGAATAGTTCATCATACCAATAATGGGGCTAGAACAGAATTGCTTGACTCTGGTTCAATGCTGCTTTAATACATACATCGTAAAACTAGCTGTCAGGATGGAATAAACAATCAGAATAGCCTGTAGCAGAAAAACATTCATAGGCTGATGATTGGGCAGAGGTAAAACAGATGTAAGTCAAATTTCTGGAGCCCACTGTTTTCTAAGGTGTAACTCACAATGTAAAAATCTTCCAGGAAAACTGCTTAAGAGATAAATAGGACTGCCTGAGAGGTAAGACAGGTAAATACATTTCCCATATTATCATTGGGTCCTACAATTAATCCTGAACTAAAATGCTTCCAAGTCCTATACCAAGTTTTGACAAAACAGATGCCTAAAAGGAAGAAGGGACTTTCAAAACCATGAATTATATGTGATAGCCGCAGCTTTGTTTTCCCAGAGAATAGCATTTGGATGACTCAAAAAGCTTAATTAAGAGGCGATATTGCTTCGTGACTTTCAGTTTGTTTCTGTTTCTTCCTCTCTGGTGACTCCACCAAGGTAAGGTGTGTGCATTAGTTGAAATAATCCTTTGCCACAGTTGGCTTTTCATGCCATGGGCTGTGGAATATGTGACACAAAAACAGCACATTTTTAAAGCAGCAGTTAACAATTTCTGTTAATCCTCATGTTGTGGTTAGATGCCAATAGCTCCATGAAGGCTACAGTTGAAAATAGCAATTATTTTAAAGTATGTCTCTTTTGTACACCACTAGTAAATTGGATTATGTTTTCTGAGCCTTCCAGGGGTATTAGCCAAAGTATATCTAAAGCTTTTCCAGTACTGTAAATCATCTTTATAGGCTCACAGATATTTTATAATAAAGGTTGGGATTTCCCTAATCTTTTTAATGTGAAATTCATGTTTCCTTCTCTCCATTAATCCTTATCCCATTTCTGTGACTCCACTCACACATTAAATTTATCTAGGCTATCAGCCAAAGTACAGTGCTTGTTTACTTTCTTCTTAAAGCCAGTTTTCTCATCCAAATTACCCACAGTAGATTAGAACTCTATTCTGACCTTGCTGCAAGAAATCAGGTAACTCCACCATTCTGAATTATGAGTGGGTGAGAGGTTTATAAATTACCCACTTGTTTTGTTGGTATTAAAAGAGGCAGCTTTTCTTTTCAGAAGCATGTTAAAGGTTGTGAGAAAAATAAGAGAAGACTTCCTTTTGTGTACTTGAAAGGATTGAAGCTGTAACATTATGGCATATTTTAGAAAGAGCTTATACTTACCATTGGCCATTTTTAGTTTGCATTGTTGAATGTGTGTCTACACAATTATACGATATCTTAATTTTAAAAAATAAATTACCAGTTGTCAGTGTATTTTAATTCTGAGCTTTAAAATTTTTTTTTTAAATATTTTATTTATTTCTGAGAGAGAGACAGCATGAACAGGGGAGGGTCAGAGAGAGAGGGAGATACAGAATCTGAAAGAGGCTCCAGGCTCTGAGCTAGCTGTCAGCACAAAGCCGAATGCAGGGCTCAAACCCACGATCTGTGAGATCATGATCTGAGCAGAAGTCAGACACTCAACCAACTGAGCCACCCAGGCGCCCCTTAATTCTGAGCTTTATTTGCCTTTGTAGAGTCTCTCCTCCAACACCATCCCCAAGTAAAACACAAAATGCAATTCAAACTAATAAATAAAAGCCACTCTACAAAGACCTCCAGACAAATTATCAATATCATATTTAAGGGGGAGAGTGCCATTAGTATCTGAATCTATTCAGATTCTGATTAGGTTCTGAATCTAATCTATTCAGATTCAGATTGTGCTTTAGCACAAAATCAGAAATGGACTCATTGGAGAGGTTTGCTTCAGCTTCAGTAAGAGGATATAGTACTCACCTCTTAAATCAATGTAATTCAGAATTTTAGATAAATATTATTTCATATAGATATGGTTCTGCATTGTGTAATAATAATAATAAAATTTCCCATCAGTTGATGTGGTGAATCTTATTGTATTCTTTTGGCTTTAAGTAATAGAATATCCATCTTAAATGGCTTAGCAAAACTTAATACAATGATCTCATCAAAGAAGTCCAAAGGCTGGGTACTTTTAGGATTGATTCAACAGCTTAGTGATATTATGAAGGATTCAGGTCTTTCTGTATTTTGTCTCTCTGTCCTCAGAATTTTGTTTGGAACTTAAGTTTACATAAACCTCTTGGATGTAGGAGTGTAGCTATAGTTTAGGTATCACATATAGAGAGGACAACATCTGCCGTAAAAAAAAAAAAAAAAAATCCAGTTTCCTTCCACATATCTTTTTGTAAGAGGAGGGAAAACCTTTTCCAGAAGTTTCTGAGCAGACTGCTCTTTGGGCCCATTCTGCTAGGATGGGTCTCATGTCCATGACCTAGCTGCAAGGAATTTTAAGAAACCTACGGGTGGTATGTTGAGACTGTAGTTGAATGTCATCTGGGCCAATAAGAAAGGACTGGGAAGAGGGAGGACTCTGCAAGTTGGGAAGACAAGAGTTGTCTACCAATAGTTTGCATCACATTTTATCCATGTTTTTGTAAAATAAATTGACTAAGATTGTTTGTTTTTGCTAAGGAATTTGTATCAACACATTCTAGATATTTGTGGAGAGATTCACAGATTAACTCTAATTAAACTTCTTGAATTTCTTTCAAGTAAATTAAAATTTTTTTTACTGTTTATTTATTTTTGAGAGGGAGAGAGAGACAGAGCACAAGCAGGGCAGGCAGGGGAAGAGAGAGAGGGTGACACAGAATCTGAAGCAGGCTCCAAGCTCTGAGCTGTCAGCACAAAGCTCAGTGCTGAGCTGGAATTTATGAACTGTGAGATCATGACCTGAGCTAAAGTCAGATGCTTAACCAACTGAGCCACCCAGGTGCCCCTCTTTCAAGTAAATTTTAAAAATCCCTTTTAAACATACTCAGAAAAAGAAAATAAACCTTATTATGATATTTCTGTTCCAAGTAATAAAAAACAATAGGATGTGATGAATTGAGAAACCAAATTACACTCTCAATGGAATGTGACAAAGACCAACTGACTAGTAAAATAATTAGGAAACAAGGCCCTAAACATGGACAAAGGCACAATGAAAACCAATCAGATTAAATAGACATCAATGCTATAATTATATTCCACAGCTGATATAAAACTGAAAACACCAGGGCACCTGTTTTGTTCAAACCAAAGCTAGATTTTACAGACACAGTTTGAGAGGCAGAGGGCAACATTCAATCAGCTCTCTTCATTTGGCTTGATTCACCAGGGAGACATCTAGATTTTCCAGACGTGAGACAATTCCATTCAGGAAAAAAGAGACAACTAAAAAGAATCAAACCATAAAAACAAAGTGAAAAAACAAAGATGTTACCTTATTCTGAAATGTTTCAGAATAGAAATACTTTGAAAGGATATTTCTCTTGTCATAGTTTTCTACCTTAATCTAAAATGAATACAGGTCCTCTCCACAAAAAAAAAAAACAAAACAAGCTTTAATGCAAAATATTGCTCAACAACATTGTGTAAGCAGGGATTTATAAATCCTCACAATAGCTTCCTTTATTGTTTCCTTCTTTTGTCAGAAAAGAAAACACCTCTGAGAGTCGCAAAGGGGACTTAAGATGGCTTGTTTAGTAAGTCTCCAACTAAAGGGATAGAGCCTAAGGCCCACTATATTTCAAACAAAGACGAAGACCTTCCAAGTTTCCACTAAGCACCAAAATAAATGCAATTCTGGCTGCATTTAATTGTGGATTAATAGAGAATACAGACAGAATTACAACACATTATTAAGGAGCTCTGGCACCCCCTGAAAGATAAGGTGCTTTCTTGACAAAAAGAAACACAGTACATTGCAATTTCCTTAAAACACACCACACACACACACACACACACACACACACCGTCATCCTAATGAAAATAGAGAAATGCCATTTTATTAATCTATTAATTTTTAAGAATAAAAGCTTTTTATATTCTTCATTATCCTAAAAGTCAAAATCTCCATTTCAATAGAATGTTTTTAAGGGGAGGTGGAGGAAAGTTCTAATGAATATTTATGTCTAATTGTATCTAGATTTGCTTGGTGACAGGATACAGAACCTTTTTGTATGCTTTTAAAAAATTTGTATGGAACCTGACCTGAGAAACAAGGTTGGTATCACATTCAAATCACTGGGGCTGGAGGTACTACAACCATTGCAAAAGTCTTAAAACAATCATTATTTTTCATGGTAACAAATGGCTTTCCCTCCAAGACACAATATAGCAAAACCAGTAGTCATTTCATTAAAGCCTAACTGAGCTAAGACATTAGGTTTAAGCCCATGGAGTATTTCAACCAGCAGCAGCCATTAAGAAGCCAGCATCTGGTTATATCTCCTGTCAGTCCATTAAGTCCAGTAAATATTTATTGAACACCTAGTGTGCACTCCGACGGATGCTGGGGACAGGGCAGAGAACAAATCACAGGCCTGCCCTCAATTTCCAGTTTTCTTTCTCTTTTTTATATTTTTTTTCAGGGGCTAAGAAAGAATTCTAAAGCCTGTTTTGAGATCCTCCATTAATGCTAATGGACCCAGAGAAAGATAGATACCATGTAAGTGATACTCATACCCCTCAGATTCCAGTGAAGCATAGCTTTATACAGAGAATTTTTCTCAATCCTCCTTCCTCCAAACAACACCTACCTTTGGGTTGGACTTTCTGAACTCCACTATTATTTTAAAAAAATTCTTTCCATTTATTTAATTTAAACTGCAGGAGAGACAATGACTGCAAAATTAATATAGTTGGAAATATACCTACAGTGGTCTGTAATAAAATCTCTAGAAAATTAATATAGTTTTATATTAATAAAATATAATAATAAAATTTCTGAATCATCTTAAATAGCATGCCCATTATTTTTACATGCACACAGCCAAACGAGCAGCCACCAACAGACCCAAAACTCTGAAATTTTGCTTCTTAGAATGTATCTCCTTATCTCAGGGCCTTAAAATAATGGCATGGGTATTGAGAAATACTTATCTGCTCTATAAGAAACAGCATTGCAGGCATGATGATAAATTTACTCACTTATCCAAGGAATATTTTTTGGGTGTCTGCAATATATCAGTCAGCGTTCCAGGCACTTGGGGATACTGTGATCTCTGCTAGGTTGGAACTTCAATTCTAGAGTGTAGGTGGAGTCAGAGATAAGAAAGTAGGCGAGTGGGCAAGTAAGATTAAAGCTGATACACCAGTTTGATCTGCCCTATTCCACTTACATGAGGATTTTTCTATAAATAGAGTACTGTAAATGTGTTTTCTCTTCCTAATGATTTTCTTTTTTTTAATGTTTGTTTATTTATTTATTTATTTAGAGAGAGCAAGGGAAGGGCAGGGACAGAGGGAGAGAGAGAATCCCAAGTAGGCTCTGCACTGACAGATACAAGGCTTGAGTTCATGAACCCCAAGATCATGACCTGAACTGAAATCAAGAGTCAGATGCTTAACTGACTGAGCCACCCTGGTGCCCCTCTTCCTTAAAATTTTCTTAATAACATTTTCTTTACTCTAGCTTACTGTATTATAAGAATACAGTATATGGTATATGTAACAAACAAAATATGTGTTAATTGGTGGTTTATATGATCATTAAGGCTTCAGGTCAAGAGTTGGTTATTAGTAGTTAAGTTTCTAGAAAGTCAAAAGTTACACATAGGTTTGACTGGATGGGGTCAGTGCCCCTAATCCTCTCATTATTCAAAAGCCAACTGTATTTCAGAAAATGGGAAGTATAATCAAATAAATAAAAGAGAAAAAGGGGTAGCGAGTCATCGGGTTTAGTTCTTCAGTTTGAATGGTCATAAAAGTCTTCTGGAAGGTATGGAACACTAGCTTCAGGGTTAGGAGAGACTCCAAGGTGGAGAAAACTGTGACAAACTGGAGGAGTGCATAGGTCACCTGAGACAAGCAATGACATTCAACTTCTGTAGACTACTTCTCCTTGGCAATAGGGGGATGGGGCAGGTGGTGGAAACCACAGTATCAGATGTGGCTGTTCAAGAGAAATTTAGATTTCAAAAGGAAATTTCTTTTTTAAATGCTGGCAAATAATTAAAATAAAAATATTTTGCCAACCAACACTNCCAGGTCTTTCTTCTGATCTAGCTCATCTAGGGCTAATATCATAAAATAATCTGGCCTAAAATGTTAATGGCAGATGGTGACTTAATGTGTATATCTTCCAGAAATGATATTTACAATTTAATGGGACTTTCCATGAAATGTTAATGATAATGCCTATTGGAAGGAGAGACAGTTCAGCCAGAGGGATCTGAGTCACTGCTATAGGTTTCCACCCAGTCTCCTCCTGCTTGTGGACACAAGAACAATGAGAATTGAACTGATGGTAATTAGCATAATAATTAAGATCATTCAGAGATTTTATTATGGACCACTGTGGGTATATTTCCAACTGTATTAATTTCCCAGTCATCTCCTCTCCCCTGGTAAATTAAAATAAATGGGAGGAAAGAAAGTGAAAATTGGACACATAGGTTCTTTCATTTAATAAGGGAATAGTGTGTAGGTATTGTCAGTAATGCTTTATAAAATTAAATTAAAACATATGGTTTATAGTAAGAAGTGACTGCTATTTTGCCATAGCATTTTAAGTTTTGCTCATTTTTAGGTTTACTTGGAATTATTTTCCATTGCCTCTCTATCTAACTCCTTCATCACATCTCAGCATAAGTGTCAGACTCAGACCTTGGCTATGATTCTTGGACAAATCATGCACATAGTGTTAATGCCTCACCATTCCTAAGCAGAGCCTTTATTCTTCTCACCTCGAGGCACAGAAAGTATTATAAGCAATTCTTTGTTAGCTTTTCTTTTCACTTCATCTTTTTAGAGTTGTTTTAGGTTTACCACAAAATTGAGAGGAACGAGGGAGATTTCTCATATACTCCCTACCTTGACACATGCATAGTCTCTCTTCTTATCACCATCATCATTGGAGCAGTATAGTTTTTACCCAGGATGAACCTACATTGACAAATCATAATCACCCAAAGTCCATACTTTACCTTAGGGTTCACTGTTGACGATGGACGTTCCATGGGCTTAGGGACAAAGTATAATGACATGTATTCATCATTATGATATCCTACAGAATATTTCCCCTGCCCTAAAAATCCTCTGCACTCTGTCTATACATTCCTTTTCCCCCCTTCCCTGACCACTAACCACTGATCTTTTTATTATTTATTTAGCCCCATTCTTTTGCCTTTTCCAGAATGTCAGAGAGCTGGAATCATACAGTATGTAACCCTTTCAGGTTGGCTTCTTTCACCCAGTAATATGAACTTACATTTCCTTTGTGTCTTTTCATGGCTTGATAGCTCATTTCTTTTTAGTGCTGACTAATATTCCATTATCTGGATGTACCATAGTTTATTTATCCCTTCACCTATTGAAGGACATCTTGATTGCTTGCAAGTTTTGGCAATTATGAATAAAGTTGTTATAAACATTTATGAGTAGGTTTTTGTGTGGACATAAGTTTTCAACTTCTTTGGGTAAATACCAAGGAGTAAAATTGCTGGATCTTATGATAAGAGTATGTTTAATTTTCTGTTAGTTCTATAAAGAAAAGAATATCACATTCTCCCATCTGTTTATATAATTAAGTGCAGGTTTTCTTCCATAAGGTCTGTTTTATAGTCAACTGATGATTTCTGAGAAACTTGACCGAGTTTTATTTTTGTTTAATTCTGAAACATTTCAGACTGCAAAAATTGATGAAAAGTAGATTCTAAAATAAGGGTGCCTGGGTGGCTCAGTCAGTTAAGCATCTGACTCTTGATTTCAGTTCAGGTCATGAGTGGTTTGTGAGACCGAGCCTCATGTCAGGCTCTGCACTAACAGTTTGGAGCCTGCTTGGGATTCTCTCTCTCCTTCTTTCTCGGCCCCTCTCCCCACTCATGCTCTCTCTCTCTCAAAATAAATAAACTAAAAAATATATGTATATTAAATAATAGGATCTTTCTTTGAAAAAAATTATTAAAGTAATTGAGTAAAAACTGTCTAGAATGAACTCTTTTGGAAAACAAATTATTTACATTGGAAATAGGTTTTAAAATTAAAATAATTACCCCAGTTAGATTTTATAGCTTAGAAGAAGAAGAAGAAAATGAAATGAAACAATAAAATAAGCTTTTTTTAAGGAAATCTTTCCTTACTTTTCACTAGGGAGGAGGGTATCACGAAGAGCAATGAGATCTTCCATCATACTAATGACAGCAATAGCACTGAGGCCAAAGATAAAGACAAAAATCTGCCATGTGGTTAGAAAGCTAACATTGGAAGCAATTCATTTTGAATTAAAAACTAGAACCATCAACAGGAGATAAATCACACCTAACTAAAAGGACTTGGCTGATTTTAGTGCTGTTTTTTTCTACCCCCTAGTTTATTGTTTTTTATTTTTCAGTATTTTCATGTCCATTCTTATGATCAGGGGAGGAGTATGCTGCTTTAGTTAGCACATTTTACACCCTGCATGCAACCACTTAGAAATTACTCATGGTATATGTCTTTTTTTTCTTTTGAAAGTCTTAGTGAATGTTATGTACTTTGAAGAGGTTAAAACACATATTATCAATCCAGAGGGAAAGTTTCCCCTGCATAGACCTTCCTTCCCAAGAAAACAAAGAAAACTGTTTGTTCTTAAGTAATGCCCTTTGACCTCTCTGTTATGCTTCTATTTGGGGAGATATAATAGGCTACAAGCTGTTCTTTTTACAAAATGAGCTTGTTTTGAAGTTTGTGCTTCAAAAGGGATTTTGTATGGGCTCTTTTGAGAAGCTGGAATCTAGATAGGGAGCTATGTGTAGGCTTGTCAGGAGGTTTGGATCTTGTTCATGGAAGCAGTTATATGAGGACTCATTCTCTTTCCAGTTTGGCTGCAGATTATGTGGTTTGATTGTTGTTAAGTCACTTAAAGAAAGTAAGCAAATATCTGTGTGAATCGTCTTAATCTTACTTAGCTCCCAATTCCTGTAAGTTCGCAGAATGCTGCCCCTTCAATGCTCCAACTATGTATCATTCCATCACCAAAGAACTACTTATTCTATCTCCAGAGTACATCCTTCAGCATAAAATAAGATCTATTCTATAACCAAAACTGACATGGTCCATTCAATGATTAAAACACCCCATGGAAGGAAATTCTATTTCCTTCTTTATCCATATATTTTAGTGTTAAAACCCTTTTATTCTAGCAGCAAGTTTTTATTTATTAACCTCAAGCCTGCCTACTCACTATAAAAGGAAATAAACAACGATGTAATGAGCATAAAACCAATAGTCATCAGCTATTAGGAAGTATATAATTTTGAAAAGTATTTTCATTCAAAATTAGGATGCATTTCATTTATGGTACTTGATAAAAATAATATTTAAATTATATGACATTTTATTGTCCCCTAAATAATGTCATCATTTTTTAACTGCTTGATATAATTTACTTAATAAATTATATTACTTAGTTTACTTAATTTAATAAGTAATATGTTATCTAGTCCTTAATAATATGTTATCTAGTCCTCCCAATAAATGATTGATCATTTAATAACACTTTTGAGCATGGAAAGGAGCATTATGAGCAACTAGGCTTGGTCTACAGATGTAAACCAGGACTGCCCTCTGCAAACCAGGAGCCATGTTCTTACCTCTAAGCACATTCTCAAGCTAAAGAAAAGTTCCGGCTCCTCAGCCAAGCAGGCAACTTCCGCTCATTCATATTTAGAGCTCATATTTCGCAAGCAAATGAAATGATCAGTTCCTTTTTCCTGCAAATAGGGAAACCTTGTTTATTCAGACTTTCAGCATCAATAATTTCTGCAATGTGCATGTAACTATACATACCACTCCTCCACCAAAACTGGGGGATAATGTAGCAAGAATTTCTAATTCTACTCTCTCAGCCACTCTTTCCACTATGTGAAAATATATCATTTACACATTTGTTTTCTGTCCCACTTTCTTCCCCAACCACCATGTAAGCTCTGTAGGGGTAAATGTTTGTCTTGTTTATTGCTGTATCTCCACTGCCCAGAGCATAGTAGTGCTCAACAAATATTTGTTAAATGAATGAGTGAATGAATGGATGAATGAAGGTTCATTTGCAATAAGCATTATTTGGTTAAAAGCTAAACCGAAGATAGATAGGAGGATATACTTGGTGGGGAACTTTTGTAGGACCTTTTGGGGCAGGTACTGCATGGAATGAACATAGCCAGGGGGCATCCTTCTGTCTACAATGTGGGAGTGGAGGGATTCATGCTCCACCAAAAACCTGGCATCTCTAGATAACTGCTGCCATGCAGAGGGTCCAGTGATGTCAGCTTTTGCAATTTTTCATGACTAGACATGTGAATTTCAAGCCCATACCTATAATGTGACATGTTGGCTCTTTCTTCTTTTCCATAACATTGTGTAGTTTAAGTAAGACACGTCTTTGCACAGGATCTGATTGTGACCTCTGGTCTAATTCTAATTCCAACAATTTGAAATTAATTAGGAAAAATTAACTCTTCTGATATAAATAATACTGAGAGTATTCATCTTCTCCCTCATTCTCAATTTCAGAACTGTTTTTATTAACATCAGTATCGCAGCTATCAATTTCAGAAAGTGGGAGATTTCAGGAAGTGGAAATATGCACTTAACTTAGCATATTTAACTTTAGGGGTAGACTTTATTTTTAACATTCCCCTCCTCTATTTGACAAAATTACTTTTAATAATTATCATGAAATAAAACTACTATCACCAGAAAAGTAATAAAAACAGTGGCAATTTCTTTTATTCAATTTCACATCTAGTCATGCCTTTAAAAAATACTAATCAGTTTAGAGAATAAAATAAATTTTATGTTCAACAAAGGAAAAATGTAGTGGAATCATACTTTTTAATTGATCTTTTTTTAATGTTTGTTTGTTTATTTATTTATATTTACTTATTTTTGAGAGAGAGAAAGCATGAGCAAGGAAGGGATAGAGAGAGAGGGGGACAGAGGATCTGAAACAGGTTCTATGCTGATAGCACAAAACTCGATGTGGGGCTCAAACTCTCAAACTAGGAGATCATGACCTTAGCCGAGGTCAGACACTTGATGGAATGAACCACCCAGGGAGGTTCCCCATACTTTTTAATGATCTTAATTTTTTGTCATAAAAAGAGAAAAATAGCATATCTACAACAGGGATCTGTTGCTAAATGAATAATAATAGTTTTCATGTTCAAGCCTTGCCTTCTACAAATTTGTCAATGGCTTCAGTAAAATAGAGTTTTGTATATTAAGTTCATTAACAAGTACAGCCATCTGTCTTTGCTCATCGTTGGTCCAAGAAGACTTTTTATTAATTTTAATTTTGATTATTACTCTCAAAGCAACAATTATACAAATAGAGTAAGTCTTAAGAATAAAGAAAACTTGGCAAAAATTTATAAAAATCTCATGTCACAATAAATTCCAGTGATCCCAGTACTCACCGCATCTTTCTTTGGAATTGAATCTAGCAGCTTTCAAATGCCTGTGCAGTCAAAATGTTTTGAATGTAAATAAAACTCATAGTGGCTACATAAAGAAGCAGAATTCCAGTAACAAGTGCTGTTTCATCAGTTTTACAATCACAGTACGATCATTGCTTATTTAAAACCTGTTTAAATCCAGGAATACATAGTTCTGGAGACCTTTGAGGCAGAAATCACACCTACACAAACTGGAAGGATTCTGAATTGTCCTGAACTTATAACCAAGAGTTCTCCAAATTTTCCTCCGTATAGAATATAATGGTTATCAAAGGATAAATATTTTTTGAACTTCTAATTTGAAATTTATGTATATTTACTATTAAAATCAGTAACCACATCAATTTTTAAAATTTATATTGACAAAAGATGTTTTTGGGTAGGAGTATTTTATTACTGGCCTTGTTTGCAATTGCTGGAGCTAAGTGAAAATAAAAACACCATGTCTTCTTATAGCTGGTGCTATTACTATTTTTAAATTCTCTACAGACATTGTACCCAATATTATCTGCACTGACATGGATGGATCCCACTGCCTCCCTTGAAATGTTATAGGAAAAAAGATGTAAATAGAAGGAGGAAAAAGATGAAGAAAAGTATAACGTACCCGTGTGACTTCTCTCCACTTTCATGGGAGATATTTGCAAATTGTCTTATTTTTACCTTCTGCATCTGATTTTCTACATATATAAGTAATTCAGTGTTTTTACTTGAAAAAGAAGGATTCACTGAGAGTGCTTAAGTAACTGAGCTATGGAACTCCTCAGCTCATGAGGGGTAACTTTTGTCCCCTTTGCTTGCCAGGGGCTGAATTCACTACTGCTTGCTATTAGACCAAACCTGTGGCTCTTACTTCAGCTGTTTCTGGCCCATGGGCCTGTTTATCTTATTTTTGAGTTCAATCATGGTTTTGTGTTATTTATTACATTTTATCTACCATTATTCTGTTTTTTGAGTCTAGTACAGGTGGGTCCTGCAGGGCTTGAACTTATAGCCAGTTTCTCTGTTTTCTACTGCCATGTACATATGTATCCTCATTTGCAAGTTTATTTAAAATTCTGAAAAGTTCAGAAGTGAAACACAGTGGTGGTTCTCTCTGGGGAGATAAGGAAGGAGTCTAAATTGGGAGTGGTGTCAAAAAATCACTTTAATCTTGTCTGTAATATTTTAAGTTTTAAGGGAGACTGTAGAAATATATTTATTAAGTGATTTAAAATTCACATTAGCATACAATGAAATAAAATGATAAAAATGAAGAATGAGGGGAAGTATTTTATAAACGCCTACTGCTTTATGTTTTTAAGTTTTTAACTTAGAAGCATAACTTACCTCTATTAAATCTTAATCTGTGTGTTGTTTCTTCAATGGAATTTTTAAAATTATTAAAAATATACATTATGTTGCTGCACTTCTTGATTAAAAGGTGTTTAAATTTTAAAAATTGAAAAAATATTCACAACGTATAATTTGCTATAGTATTGTAATGAACCCTTGACTTTCGCAGTCTAAAATCTACAGAGATGGGAGTATACTTCTGTTGCCATTTTTCTGAAAGTAATCAATTTACTAAGAAAATTCAATTTTCTGTGGTAGTTCTTACTCACTGATACATGACATAATGCCTTAATTGGATTGTTAGGTAAGACTTAAATGATTCACATATGATGCTGAGACAAAGCTTTGTCTTTAAGAACAGCTCAACATGATTCATATCCTGCACTATATTTTAAGAAAATGAGAAAGAATAGAGCAATGACTCTAAAAGCAGATGGGACAAATACTTTAGAAGTTGTTTTGGTACCTATAAGGGTTGTAGAACCACCTGGCTAAAAAAGTAAAAGAATACTCATCATGAGAATCTTACATAGCATAGTTGTTGGGAAGAGCTTTTTTGGCGGGGGAATAATGATCCCAAAGAAGTTCGACTGTGTCTTTCTCATGTATGTGGTCGTTGGTACATATACAGGTTTTAAAAAGCTGCATTAGTTTTTAAATATAAGTTTAAGAGAAAAAAGGCTAGGGAGTAAATTAATTATCATATCATTTTAAACCATTATTTGATTTCTCAAAAGGCTCTTTTCCAATTCTAATTTTAGTGGCATGACTATAATACAAGATTTCAAGGGACATTAGTACCTGGGATTTATATTGAGGCAATACAGTTTATAATTTTATCTATGGAACCAAAGACTAACATAAACTATTTTTAAGATTTATTTTACTTTATTTTTTAGAGAGAAAGAGAGAGTGAAGTTGGGAAGAGAGGCAGAGGGAGAAGGAGAGAGAGTATCCCAAGCAGGCCCCACGCTGTCAGTACAGAGACTGACATGGGGCTTGATCCCACCAACCGGGAGCTCATGATTTGAGCGGAGGTCAAGAACCTGACACTTAACCAACTGACCCACCCAGGTGTCCTGGAGACTAATATAAATTTGATAAGAGTCTAAGAAGTTATATATTGTTTTTGAACTTTTTTAGTGAAATATCAATTATCCATAGAAGATAGAACCATTGAACTTAACCTTTACTGTACATTAGAAATATTTGGAGACCTTTTAGGACTCCCAATGCCACACCACATCCTGACCAGTTACATCAGATTTTTCCAGGGAAGGGTAGAACTCCAGGATTGGTGTAATTTCCCCATATAATTTTGATGGGCAGCTCAAATTGAGAATCACTGAGATAGAAGAAATTACCATAATAAAGTATGCCAAAAGTCATTTTCTTCTTTTAAAATAATATATTGTGATGCTCACTCTTAGAATTTGTTGAGAGGAAATTTGAAAAAGAATTTTTAGGATATATTACATTTATTCCTTCATTTATCCATCCATGCATCCATTTATTCAACAGGCATTTATTGTGTTCCAATATGTGCCAAACTGAGCTGAGTTTATAATCTTAAATTAGGGAAATCACCCTTTTGAAGACAAAAAGATACACTTTTGAATCTTTTTTTGTGAGAATTTAACCTGGAAGATAAAGCAAAGGGATAGTTTTGTAACAACTGCGGTTCAGACTAAATTGGAAATGATTTTGTCACCTAGAGGTCTTCTGTTGTGACTCTTCTGCTTGAAAAGATATGTTAAGGGGAATGGGCTTAATGACATTCAGTTAAGGGAATTTCCAGAATCAACAAATTGCATAGAGGTCATTTAAGACGGTTAGGTGTAAAGGGCCATCATGTCATCCATAGAAAATTTTGCTCTTAATGATTTTTCTTTTAAAAACACACTATAAACAAAAGTGTCTTTAAATTTGCATTAATTACTGGTCTTGATAGGTGAAACCAAGCCATGGAACCAATATGTTGGTGAGTAATAATTTATGCAGAACTTACCATAGAGCCTCTTCTAAGCACTATTGACACTGTACAATCCTCATAACAATCCTGTGGGTAGATACTAGCATTCTCTCCATTTTTACAACAAGGAAACTGAGTTACAGAAGGCTAAGTAAAATATCCAATGTCACCCAGCTGGGGCAAGTGGAAAAGAACTGGGTGATGAAATTCAAAATCAGGAATTGAACCAAGCAACTCGTTCCAAGGCCAAACTCTAGTCTCAAAGTGTGTCTGAGGAGTGGCACCAGTGGTGTCCCTGTGATGCAGAATCCTTGGCCTCGTACCTGACCTACTTGTCAACATCTGCATTTTAATAAGATTCCTGGGTGATTCATAGGTACACTGAAGTTGGAGAAGTCATTCTCTAAATCTTTGTTTTATGCTGCCTCTCAGACCTGATGTGGTCAACTTTATGAGTTGCTTATAAAAGTTTGCACGTGTACATGTTGTTGGTATTGGCTGGCACACTGAGCACCCCAGACAAGAACACAGACATAAGGTACATTAGATTGTTTTCTAAAACAATGATTCTCCAATTTCCCTGTAGATAAAAATCACTTGTATGCTTGTTAATAATACAAATTGTTCCCCAATCGCTGATTTATTGAATGAGAATCCCAGGGGAAGGTCTGAAAAATCTGTATTATTATTATTTTTTAATCTAAGGGCGCTAAGTGATTCTAATTATGAGGGAAGTTTGGGCACATTGCTCTGAGTTAAGCTCTACAATCAATAAATAATGAAGACACAGAATCATTACATTTGAAAAACTATATCTTGATTGAAAATGCTGTGTTATCATGTCTGAGGAAATAAGTGGCCATCAAAAGGAAGCTGGTTGGCCATCGAAGCATTGAAAAGAACCTCTCAGAGACAAAAGATGGCAGGGGCCAGGGCTCACTCAACTCTGATGAGGGAAGAAAATTTCCAAAATGAAGGATGGGTCTTTTGAAGGTATATCACACTACAGAGATGGGTGCTTCAGGCTCAAGCCGCCTGATGACATTAAATGTTGGAATCATATAATTAACTCAACTTGCCCTGAGTCTATTCTCAGCAAGCAGCCTTCTGATTAAAGCTTGACTTCCTATGCAGTGTGCTCGAGGGGAAAGAAAATGCATTGGCTGGGGGATAGGAATGTTCAGTTAAAGTTCTCATCGTAAATCAATAATCTGGCACTCATATTTTATCCATCGGTGTTCTGGACTTTCATGCAAGTCCACCCATGGGAGATATATCCCCTTTATGATGTTAAGGTACGATTCAGAGCCTGCAGAGCTGAGGTATGTTGAAAAGTAACACAGGCCACTCTGTGTGGGAAAGATCTGGCTGGATAGACGTGCTGTAGCCCTTTCTTTCCTTTGGAGCTTTCTCACATTTGTCTTTCTGATTATCATGCCTTACCTCTGTAGCCCAAGGCATTTATCTGCTGGGGGGTGGAGGATTATACGGAAGGAAATTAGGGGATTGGAAAAGTTCTGGGGAAAAACCATGGAGAAAAAGACCAAGGTACTCTTCAGTTTATAACAAACACAATAAGAATTTGCAGCAGGACAGTAACTCTGAAGGACAGGGCATTATTTTAAGACTGGATTTACTATATTTCTTGGGGTGCCTGGGTGGCTCAATTAGTTAAGTGTTCAACTCTTGATTTCAGCTCAGGTCATGATCTCACAGTTCGTGAGATCCAGCCCCAAGCTGGGCTCTATGCTGATAGCATGAAGCCTGCTTAGCACTCTCTCTCCCTCTCTTTCAGCCCCTCCTCCACTCACGTTGTCTCTCTTTCTCAAAATAAATAAATAAACTTAAAAAAAATGGATTTACTGTATTTCTTTGACTTTCTTCCCTCTGACCTATTTAGATTAATAATTTGGCCTGGAAAACTAAGGAATGGGTTCAAGATTGCAAGGTTTTCTTATAATGTGAAGAAAATACATCTTTTGTCTTAAAATTTATTGTTCATTATAGAAGGAGGATTAGATGCAGAGAAAGCTTGTCTACTTTCTGTTTTAGGGAGTTAAGTGCAGGAGAAGGGAGAAAGAGAAGGTAAAAGGAGAGAAGAGTGAAAATAATGGTAATTTTCTACTCTCTAGGCTTTGACATGGGAGCATGTGTATCGCTGTGTGTTAAATATGCCTTAAATGAACTTAATGTGAAGGTGAGCTGCCATATATCACTCTGGGACAGGAAACATCAAAGTAAAGTGGACCACACAGGATGGCACAATAAAGTAGGGTCTCAGTGTAGCTACCTTCCGTTGAGTGTGGCATGGTTCTTGACTTCAGAGCAGTGTTCCGAGGCACGTGGCTGGGTCAGTCAGTGGAGCATACGATTCCTGAACTCAGGGTTATGAGGTCGAGCCCCATGTTCGGTATAGAGATTATTTTAAAATGTATAATACAAACAAATAAGCAAGGAAGCGAGCGAGCAAGCAAGTAGTGTTCCTACCATGGTGTCCACCCTGGTAGGACTAGGTGACCTCTAAGCTAAGGGTGAACTTCTATGCCTGTAGGAGAAATGGACATTATAACAAACACTCCAGGGTGAGGAGTCAGCCAGGAAGCATTATCAGACTCAGACCAAGCCCAGGAAGACAAGATTACAAGTTATGTCAGGCTGGACTTTAGTCATCAATCCTATCAGGGAAAATAGTACCCAAGAAATAGTACCAAGAAACCCACCCCAGAGACTTTTGGAGGCAGAGGACACTACCACTGGCAAATTTGACCCTTTCCTTTCCCAAGAAGAATAATGTAAGATCCCTCTACTGATATAACTGGTCATTTCCCTTCAGCTACCACCTATTTCTCTGCTCCCCTTTCCACTACTCTTGGAAAATTTAATTACATACTTCATTTCCACTTTCCCTCCTTTTTTTATTGCATTCATTCCTGAGGCTTTCTTACCTATCATTCCACAGAAACTTCTCTTGTCAAGGTCACCCATGAATATGTCAGATCCAATGGCCAATTTTCAGTTTTTATTTTAATCTACTTAGCAGCTGCCTAGACAAGGTCAGCCACTCCCTACTTTTAAGAAACATTTTCTTAACTTGCATGTACAAATTATTTCTGGATGTTCCTTCTCTCCCTCAAAAATAGTGTAATGCCCCAGGATGTTCCTTTAGATTGTTTTTCTACTTTAGGCACACTCATCTCCCTGAATAATTCCATCCAGAATTGTGGTTTGAATTTCTATCTATATACCAATGACTCCCCCCATTTGGTTCAGGATGGACCTTTTACCAAGCTTTAGATATATAGATCTATCAGCTTACTTAATATTTCCTCTAGAATGTCTAATAACCATCTCAAATTTAACGTACCTTAACTCCAGGTCTTGATTTTCCCTCCTAAACCTTCCTTTGCCTCTTCTGTTTCCCCATTTTCAAGTAGATGGCAATTCCATTTATCCAGTTGCTCAGGTCAAAACCGTTGAATTCAAGGGAATCCTTGACTCTCTTTTTTCGAAAACATTCCTCAATAATCTGGAAGCAAGTTCTGTCAGCCTTGCCTTCAAAATATATCCAGAATCTGACCATTTCTTACCATCTCTGCAACTACTGCCTTATTTTGCTAAACTATTTTTCTAGATTGCACTGACTTCTGCTTTGCTTCCCTACAGTCTTCCCTCCATAGCAGTCAGCATAGTCCTTCAGCCTTGGCTGGATTCTGTGGCTAAACAGATGTCAGCAGGACTTGGTCCATTATTTCATTTGTCAGTTCTGCTTGTCTCTGCTTGACTTCATTAAGTATGCAAACTCTTTCTATGCTATGGATAAAATGGGAACTGGGAGCCCTACACTCTTCTCCATCTACTTTAGCAATCCCAGGAAAAGGAGATCTCTCTCCCTACAAAATTTAAATATTAATTTCAGACTGATTGACTAACTTCAGTGGTGTCATGTGTTACTCTCGAAACTAATCAAAGTGCTAGAGAAAAAGAAAATATTCTGGTCATCCTGGTTATGCAGCCAACCTAGTTTCTGGGGTGGTATGGCTACTGGCAGCCTCATGAAGCTAACCTTGAACAGGAGCAATAGAACCACAGAAATCAGAAAAGAGAAACTAGGAAAGAATTAAGGGCAGAAAATATATAACTAGTTACTATAATTTAATACATGTGTTTGTTGCTTTAAGTGAGTTATTTAATCACTCTGGTTCTATTTCTTCATCTGGGGCAATAACACTTCATGGGGGTGCTGTGAGGTCAGGTGATTTTATACATGTAAGTTTGTTTTGTAAAAAATGAAATTATATACTTTGTAATATAACTGTTAGCTATTGTTAATTGAGATTAGTCCAATAGGGGCTGATAAAAATATGGATAAATCCAAAGGATGACCTTCTATAACTTATAACCATGACTTAGATGCGGACAAAAGTCAACCAAACAGTTAATACCTTAAGCAGAGAGGAAGAAAAATCATCTTGAAGAGCAGGGTGAATAGGATTGGTAATTGCATACCTAAGTGAGTAATGAATAATAAGTAAATTTGGGAGGGATTATTTGAAGAAAGAATGCTATCAACAAGGCTGCAATCACAGGGTTGACCAGGGCTATTTTTCATCTGAGTGCTTAACTGGAGAAGAATCTGTTTCCAAACTCCGGTGATTGTTAGCAGCATTTGTATCCTTCTGTGGATACAGACTGTGGAACTGAGGGTCTCAGTTTCTTGCCAGCTTTCAGCTGGAAGCCATTTTTAGTTCTTTGTCAGTTGTTGGCCAGAGGCTGACTGCACAGCCTTTCCAAGTGGGACTGGGCCTGGCCTCTTACTTCATCGAAGCCAGCCAGAGAGAAAGGCTCCTAACAAGAGAGATGTTACAGTCTTGTGTGACGTAATCACCTTGGCCATATTCTCTTAGCCAGAGGCAAGTCATGGATTCTACCCATCCTCAAGTAAGAGAATTGATCTCTCAAGAATATGAGAACAGAAGGTAAGGATAAAGGGGGCCCCTTTTAGAAGGTCCACTATACTATGACATTTCTATGACAGTCTATTTTCTCTCCTTGGTCAGATTTGCAAAAGAATACTACTACTAATAAAAAAGTGCTTAACTCTCTGTACTCAGTAGATAATATACTTTATACATGTAGGTCCTGTTACAGATTCCTTATTCATGGAAGAATCTTGAAATGTTAGATAGGTCAGACTTGTCAAGAAAGGTTATGAGGTCCCTTTTTAATAATGAGAAACTATCTAATAAGATGATCCATACTTTAATTTCTTTATCAAGGAAGGGTTATGAGACCTCTATAATGGGAGAATACTGCTGAAGCTTTACCTAAAAGGGGATCATTTAAGTTCTTAAAGCAGGTTAATGTAAAAAAATAAGTTTTCTAGCTTAGTTAATGTTTGTTTGTGCTTCTCTCTAAAGAATCTGACAGAGATTTATAGAATTTTTCTGGAGTTGTATATGAGGTTTTCCTTGGTAAGACCTTCCATTTATTTCATTCTTTTTTTTTTTTAATGTTTATTTATTTTGAGAAAGATAGAGAGGGGAAGAGAGCGAGAGGCGAAAGTGAATCCCAATCAGGCTCTATTCTGTCAACTCAGAGGCCAAGTGTGGCTTGAACTCACAAACTGTGAGATCATGACCTAAGCGAAAGTCGGATGCTTAACCAACTAAGCCAACCAGGTGCCCCATTTCATTCTTTTTTTTTTAATGTTTATTTATTTTGAGAAAGATAGAGAGGGGAAGAGAGCGAGAGGCGAAAGTGAATCCCAATCAGGCTCTATTCTGTCAACTCAGAGGCCAAGTGTGGCTTGAACTCACAAACTGTGAGATCATGACCTGAGCCAAAATCAAGAATCAGATGTTTAACAGACCGAGCCACCCAGGCACTCCCCATTTATTTCATTCTTGAACTATCATGTGCATTGGTTGGGGCATCTTGCTTCCAATTTTTTAGTCCAATAATATTTAGTTAACACACGTCTTCATTCAGTGACTGAACTGCTTCAAAGGAAAGGAAAAATCTGAAAGTACTCAATATTTCTTTTGGACTGATTATTGGAGTTTGTCTCTGAGAAGGATTTTGGTCAGTCACTTTTACTGCATTACCAAGAGCAGTAGCTGAGATGAGAGGGGTTCTTCCTTACTAGAGACTTCTCAATGGATCCCTGGTAGCAAAAAATTGAAAATCTGTTTTGAGGTGTTAAAACAGACACTTAGGACACAACTGGTTTAAAGCCTATATACCGTTTTATAGTGCTGGCTTCCTTACACTGGGTGATTCTGTTCCCATTTGAATGGAATAATAAAACATAAAAGTGAAAAACAGATATAAGATGGGGAAATACATCAAATACTTCAAATAATAAAATTATCTGCTATACTGAAAACAACAGCAAAATCCCAGTAAGTACTAAGCAAACTCTTTTAAGTTAAAATAAATGTAAATGATTAGTAAATCTTTGTATGTCTAGTTGACAGGGTTGGATTTCTTTATGAGGAATTTCAGAGGAGGAAGAATTGAAGGCTAGAGTTTTTCCAAAGGGTTCTTAGTTGAAGAGGACAGTCAGGAACAGAGTCTTCTCATTTGTGCCAGAGATTTTTGTTGTATTAGTCAAGGGATCAGGAATTAGGGCCACCAGGACAGTTCATTTACCAGGTCAACACAGATATAAATACAGCATAGCCTTAAATTATTAGTGAACTTATGTTATCTAAGTCAACATATTCAATCCTTCCTTTCTTTTCCTTCCTTCCTTCCTTTCTTTCTTTCCTTCCTTCCTTCCTTTTCTTTCTCTTTCTTTCTTTCTTTCTTTCTTTCTTTCTTTCTTTCTCTCTCTCTCTCTCTCTGTTTGTTTCTTTCTTTCTTTCTCTACATATTTGTCCTGTCAGAATATAGTTCCTGGAGTCAAATTTACTTTGTTGGTATATGATTCTGGGCTAGATAACTTTTCCCAACCTCCAGTGTCCTTCCCAATAAAAAGGATCTAGTAAGTTGAAAGTATGCTATAAGAATTAAATAAGGATATAATAAATATGGCACTGTTGACCCAGTGTTTTACACATAACAATTGTCAGTAAGTGGTAGCTGCTGTTGTTTTAACTATATAACCTAGCTGAGTTTTTCCACTTTGCAATAAGGGTGATTAAGCATCACTCTATCTGGATGAAAGTATTTGATTTTAATTTTTTAAATGTTTATTTATTTTTTGAGAGAGAGAGAGCTGGTGGGCGAGAGCAGAGAGACACACACACACACAGAATCTGAAACAGGCTGCAGGCTCTGAGCTGTCAGCACAGAGTCCAAGGTGGGGCTCAAAGTCATGAACCACAAGATCATGACCTGAGCTGAAGTCAGATGCTTAACCAACTGAACCACCCAGGTGCCCTGAAAGTATTTGATTTTAAACAGTATTTTTGTTTTAATATCATTGGACAAATGCCATATGTAAGCAATGCCCTTAATAAAATAATAGTATGTCCAATGCTTGGCATTTTAATGATGTGTGCTTTATGTGGAATCAACATTTTAATTTAAAATATTGGCCATCTGCATATTTTTCCCCAGCAGTGAACTTTAAATTTTCATAGCTACTCTTCAAAAACTAAAAACAAACATAACTGCAAAAAAGTTAGAACAAAAATTATGAAAATATTTCTAAAATGAAATGGACTTCTTTGGTCTTTCAGAGATTTATCACGCAACAATAAGTGGATATTGTGCTGGATGTGGATGATACAAGGATAAAGGAAAAGAGTTCACCTCTCCAAAGGAATGTAGAACGAGGTAGGAAGAGGAATGTACAAGGGGATTGCTTCCTGCAGGCCTCTGCACAAAATTCTTCCATAGCCAAAGACAGAACAGTGAACTCTGCCTGAGGCTCTCTGGCCAGGTTTCCTTAAAAAGAAAGCACAAGAGAAGGGTGGTAACTAAGATGAAGAGAAGCTTCTAGATAAAAGCTAAGTGGGGACAGGGAAGAGGTCTTTCAAGAAGAAAGAGTAGTGGTGTGAGCAAAGTGGCACAGAACCAAGAAAAGGTGGAACATAACAGGAAATAGCAAGAAATTCATTGAAGTTGGAGCACAGATTACATTGGGAAGAGAAGTGGAAGCATCGGGGCTGGATGATGAAATACTTCAAGAATCAGTTCAAGAGTCTGCACTTCATTTTAAAGATTATGGAAAAACAGTCTGGGTTTATAAGCAAGGGATGGATGGGATTGACTTCATAGCAAATTTAATGTCAAAGGCAATAATATCATTCCCTTTTAGCTTGTTATTATTATATTTTAAAATTTCATTGAGAAACCTACATTAATGAAGCAAGCAGTCCCAAGGTCCCCTGGGGATAAGAGAACGCAAACCTGCTTTATCACCCTCGCCCAGGAGGCACCTGTTGTTCCAGTAGGGGATTATCATACCTAAGAAGAACGGATTCATCATTCAGGCAGAGTTTTGTTGGAGAAAGTAGTTGTACATATCATTTTTCTGTTCTTCTGATTTTGCACCAAATGTTTTAATATTATAAGAACCAGGTTTTAAAGGTGAAGTGAAGATTGCCACAGTTCTCAGAAGTAATGCAAGTAACTCATATTAAAAAAGCGGATTCTGTTCATGTTATCCAGAGTGGAGGCAGTCCTCTGAGAACTGGGAATTCTCAAAACATTTTCTCTGTTGCAGAAAAATTCAAAGGGATGTGGATTCAAACGCTTTTTCATGTATGTTCCTTACTTATATGCAAAAATGCCATGAAACTCTTATGCAATACATCCTTAGACAAAAAGACGAAGAAATAACGGGCAGAAATGTGCAAAAGCAAAGTATTAGAATTCTGATTCCCAAGAAGGCAACAAATTCCTCCCACACTAGTGGATTCCCTATCATGTCTGTAATGTGGAATAAAGCATCATCTTTCCTTTTTCTTCTCCATGAATAAACTACCCCTTGGGAAACTTCACTGCATTTCAGAGATTTATACTGAATAAGGATGCTTGGTTTTTATACCAACCATGCCAGCTTCTCTTTTGTTTCTCATTCATTTATTTATTTATCCATCTAACCAACAAATATTTGTTGAGTGCCACAAATACTCATAGTGAGTATGTAAGTACTGGCGGGAAAGTTAGAAAGATAAAAATAGATTTTCTGTCCTCACAGAGCTTCATGTCTAGTAAGGGATAGAAATACTAGATGAATATTTAAATAAAAGTGTAATTACTGCAGTCTAGAGGTCAGCTGGGGCTTCCCCACCTATGGAGAGGTAGACAAGATTGGCTGGAAACCCCCAGATCCATGACCTGTGGGTTGAGAAGCTCTACTCTGCATATCCAGGCCTCTGTCTGATGGTCTCCTCTGCCTTTAGGCTTCTCTGTGGTGAAGCAGTCATTGTTCTTGGCTTCTTCTTCTTCTCCTTTTTAAAAATTTTAATTCCAATATAGTTAACATGCAGGGTTATATTAGTTTCAGGTGTACAATATAGTGATTCAACACTTCCATACAACACCCAGTGCTCATCACAAATGCATTTCTCAATCTCTACCACATATTTCAACCCTTGTTGTTTGTTGACCCTTTGAGTTTAGCCGTTCTGACAGGTGTGAGGTGAAAGCTCATTGTGGTTATGATATACATTTCTCTGATGATGTGTGATGTTGAGCATCTTTTCATCTGTCTGTTGGACATCTGGATGTCTTCTTTGGAGACATGTCTGTTCATGTCTTCTGCTCATATGTTTTGAAAGTTTATTTATTTTGTGCAAGAGAGAGAGAGAGAGAAAGAGAGAGAGGGGGGGGGGGGAAGGGGCAGAGAGAGAGACTCACAAGCAGGCTCTGCACGGTCAGCACAGAGCCTGATGTGGGGATCAAACCCATGAACCATGAGATCATGACTTGAACAAAAATCAAGAGTTGGACACTTAACCAATTGAGCCACCCAGGCATTCCTCTTCTGCTTGTTTTTAATGGATTATTTGCGTTTCTTAGTGCTGAGTTGTATAAGTTCTTTATATGATACCAACCCTTTATTGTATGTCATTTGCAGATCTCCCACTCAGTAGGTTGTCTTTTCATTTCATTGATTGCTTCCTTCACTGTGTAGAAGCTTTTTATTTTAATTTATTTTAATTTTTTACTTTTTAAATATTTTAGTTAACATAGAGTGCAAAATTGATTTCAGGAGAATTCAGTGATTCATTACTTACATACAACACCCAGTGCTCATCACAAGTGCCCTCCTTAGTACCCATCACCCATCTAACCCATCTCCCACCCATCTTCCTCCATCAACCCTCCTCTAAGAGTCTCTTGTGATTTGTTTCCCTTTCTTCTCTTTCCCCCACACCCCCCATATGATCATCTGTTTTGTTTCTTAAAATCCACATAGGAGTGAAATCTTCTATTTGTCATTCTTTGATTGACTTATTTCACTTAGGATAATATGTTCTAGCTCCATCCACGTTGTTGCAAATAGCAAGATTTCTCTTTTTTGATGGCTGAGTAATATTCCATGGTATATAAATGTATGTATGTATGTGTGTGTGTGTATATATATATATATACACACACACACACCACTCCTTTATCTATTCATCAGTCAATAGACATTTGGACTCTCTCCACATATTGTTTCCTTCACTATGCAGAAACTTTATTTTGATGTAGCCTCAATAGCTGACTTTTGCTTTTATTCCCCTTGCTTCAGGAAACATATTTAGAAAAATATTGCTATAGTTGATATCAGAGACATTACTTCCTCTGCTCTCTTCTAGGATGTTTTTAATATTTTTATTTATTTTATTTTTAAATTTACATCCAAGTCAGTTAGCATATAGTGCAACAGTGATTTCAGGAGTAGATTCCAGTGATTCATCCCCTATGTATAACACCCAGTACTCATCCCAACAACCATTTTCCTCAATGCCTCTTACCCATTTAGCCTATCCCCCCACCCACAAACCCTCCAGCAACCCTCAGTTTGTTCTCTATATTTAAGAATCTCTTATGTTTTGTCCCTCTCCTGGTTTTTACATTATTTTCACTTCCCTTCCCTCATGTTCATCTGTTTTGTATCTTAAATTTCACATATGAGTAAAGTCATATGATATTTGTCTTTCTCTGACTAATTTCACTTAGCATAGTACCCTCTAGTTCCATCCACATTGTTGCAAATGGCAAGATTTCATTCTTTTTGATTGCCAAGTAATACTCCATTGTGCGTGTGTGTATATATATATATATACACACACACATACACACACACACCAATGGGTGTGTGTATATACACACACACACACACACACACACACACACACAGACAGCACATTTTCTTTATCCATTCATCTATTGATAGACATTTGGGCTCTTTCCATACTTTGGTTATTGTCAATAGGACTCCTATAAACATTGGGGTGCATGTGCCCTTGAAAACAGCATACCTGTATCCCTTGGATAAGTACCTACTAGTGCAATTCTTCGTAGGGTTCTTTTTTAAAACTTTTTGAGGAACCTCCATATTGTTTTCCAAAGTGGTTACATCAGTTTGCATTCCACCAGCAGTGCAAAAGAGATCCTCTTTCTCCACATCCTCACCAACATGTTTTGTTGACTGAGTTGTTAATTTTAGCCATTCTGACATGTGTGAGGTAGTATCTCATTGTGGTTTTGATTTGTATTTCCCTGGTGATGAGTGATGTTGGGCATTTTTTCATGTGTCTGTTAGCCATTTGGATGTCTTCTTTGTAAAAGTGTCTATTCATGTCCTTTGCCCATTTCTTTTTTTTTTATTTTAAAATGTTTTATTTATTTCTGAGAGAGAGAGAGAGAGAGACAGCATGAGCATGGGAGGGTCGGAGCAAGAGGGAGACACAGAATCTGAAGCAGGCTTCAGGCTCTGAGCTGGCTGTCAACACAGAGCCCGATGTCGGGCTCAAACCCATGAACCATGAGATTATGACCTGAGCCAAAGTTGGCCGCTTAACCGACTGAGCCACCCAGATGCCCCAGCCCATTTCTTCATTGGATTATTTGTTTTCTGGTGTTGAGTTTGATTAGTTCTTTATAGATATTTTATGCTAACCCTTTATTTGATATGTCATTTGCAAATATCTTCTCCCATTCCCATGATTGCCTTTNCTGGTGATGAGTGATGTTGGGCATTTTTTCATGTGTCTGTTAGCCATTTGGATGTCTTCTTTGTAAAAGTGTCTATTCATGTCCTTTGCCCATTTCTTTTTTTTTTATTTTAAAATGTTTTATTTATTTCTGAGAGAGAGAGAGAGAGAGACAGCATGAGCATGGGAGGGTCGGAGCAAGAGGGAGACACAGAATCTGAAGCAGGCTTCAGGCTCTGAGCTGGCTGTCAACACAGAGCCCGATGTCGGGCTCAAACCCATGAACCATGAGATTATGACCTGAGCCAAAGTTGGCCGCTTAACCGACTGAGCCACCCAGATGCCCCAGCCCATTTCTTCATTGGATTATTTGTTTTCTGGTGTTGAGTTTGATTAGTTCTTTATAGATATTTTATGCTAACCCTTTATTTGATATGTCATTTGCAAATATCTTCTCCCATTCCCATGATTGCCTTTTATTTTTGCTGATTATTTCCTTGCTGTGCCGAAACTTTTTATCTTGATGAAGTTCCAGCAGTTCATTACTTCTAAGATTTTTATGGTTTCAGGTATCACAATTAGGTCTTTAATACATTCTGAGTTTATTTTTGTGTATGGTGTAAGAAAGAAGTCCAGTTTCATTATTTTGCATGTAGCTGACCAGTTTTCCCAACACCATTTGCTGAAGAGGCTGTCTTTTTCCCATTAGATATTGTTTCTTGCTCTATCAAAGATTAATTAATTGTGTAATTATTGGTTTACTTCTGGGTTTTCTATTCTGTTCTACTGATCTATGTGTCTATTTTTGTGACAGTACTGTACTGTTTTGATTAGTACAGCTTTGTAATATAACTTGAAGTCCAGAACCGTGATGCTTCCAGCTTTGCTTTTCTAATTCAAAGTTGCTTTTGTGATTTCACACAAATTTTAGGATTATTTGTTATAGTTCTGTGAAAAATGCTGGTGGTATTTTGATAGGGATTGCATTAAATCTGCACATTGCCTTAAGTAGTATAGACATTTTAACAATATTATGTCAATCATAAGCATGGAATATCTTTCCATTTTTTTGTGTGTTATCTTCAATTTCTTCCATAGTGTTTTATAGTTTTCAGGGCACATGTCTTCCATCTCTTTGGTTAGGATTATTCCTAGGTATTTTATTATTTTTAGTGCAATTTTAAATGGGATTGTTTTAATTTCTCTTTTTGCTGCTTCATTATTAGTGTATAGACATGCAACAATTTTCTGCACATTGATTTTGTATTCTACTTTACTGAATTCACTTATCAGTTCTAGTAGTTTTGGGGTTTATTATTTCAGGTTTTCTATGTATATAATATCATGTTATCTGCAAATAGTGAAAGTTTTACTTCTTCCTTACCAATTTGCATACTTTTATTTTTTGTTGTCTGATTGCTGTGGATAGGACTTCTAGTACTATGTTGAATGAAGGTGCTGAGAGTGGACATCCTTGACTTGTTCATGACTTTAGGAGCAAAGCTCTCAGCTTTTCCCCATTGAGGATGATGTTCACTGTGGGTTTTTCATATATAGCTTTTATTATTTTGAGGTATGCTGCCTCTAAACCTACTTGTTGAGAGCTCTTATGAATGAATGTTGTACTTTCTCAAATGTTTTTTCTGCATCTATTGAAATGATCATATGGTCTTTATCCTTTCCCTTATTGATACAATGTATCATGTTGATTGATTTGTAAATATTGAACCACCGTTGCATCCATGGAATAAATCCCACTTGATAGCAGTCAGTGTGTCTTTTTAATGTATTGTTGGATTCTGTTCTTCACCTCTTTCAAAGAGGGCATCAATCCAACCCGGTTTTTACCAGACCCCTATTTGTCAGTGTGGCTGACTTTAATGAAGACTTAGAAGTCATGAGGAGAGTCTGTAGCATGGTTGTATAGTAAATGAGTCTGAAAACATATTTGGATATTCATGGTTTTAAAAAGTCCATCCAATGACTTCACCTTCTCACTGGACTTTAATCTCTCTTTAAGACTTAGCTTTCCCTGGATGTGAGGGCGATCTGGCTGTGACATCTGTCACCCCATTGATTTCCAGGGTTGATTTGGCTGATCTGGCTGGCAAGGTGGGTGTCCCCTTCCTCCCTCACCACTCCATATATATCTCTCCCGAAGCTGCGCGCTCAGTCGAAGAAGACGACCTTCGCCGATAGAGGAGGACCATTCTTTGGTCAAGGGTATACAATTAGCTGCGCTCCCCTGCTAGAACCTCCGAACAAGCTCTCAAGACTCAGCTTTCCCTGCTTTCTCCTTCCTCCACTTCTTTGCCTTTTGCTTCCATTCCCACCATTGCTCAGAAGCAAGCAAGCAAGCAAGCAAGCAAGCAAGCAGCCATCATTACCACAATAACAAAAACAATGAACAATAAGCAAATCCTTTGCTTCTTTCATGGAGCCTGACCCCCTCTCTTTTTTTTTTTTTGTCATCTGGGCTCCGGAAGATATCCATGGTCTCAGAGTTACAACCTCTACTCTGAAAGCCTTATGTATATATTATACTCAATATAGTGTCTTTTTTTTTTTTTCCTAAGAGAAATTCTGGTACCATCTGTTAAGATGTGTATTTTTACTCTGGGTATATTACAAATTAGGATGCATGCTCTGACAGAAAAGTAGAAAGTACAATAAAGTACAGTATTAAAACAGAGGGACTGGATTTAAACTGCAGAAGTAGAAAAGAAAAGCTTCTCTGAGAAAGAATAACATTTCTGAAGACTATTAGCATAGTCTGGTGACAGACATGGAGGAGGGAAGAGCATATCAAGTAGGGGGTCTGGAGATGAGAAAGATTTTGGAGCATTGGAAAAACTGAAAAGAGGCCAGCATGGCTATACCCTAAAGAAGAAGAAGAGAAAGAAAGGGATGAAGGTGGAGAAATAAGCAGGGACTGATCATGTGGTATCTTGTAGGCCACATGACTCCAATTTTTAGGTTCCAGAATCTTCCCTAATGAAGGAAATGACTTCATGAAATATTTTTTCTAAACTTTGAGTTTATTGGTTTCTGAAACCGATACAATTGTGCCAAAGCTGGCAGATACACACACACACACACACACACACATTACATAAAACACCTTTCCCAAGGGCCATATAACTTGGCATTATTATGAAGTCTATCCTATAGCCATATACATGATTCTGGGTCAGCCGGGTGGTTAGCTGAAAATTATCACCATATTCATTTTCTCTCCACAGGAATGTTTCCTGCAGAGAGACCCACAATGTGAGGGTTTCTGTAAGAGCTTAAAAAAAAAATGTTGCCTGCCAGCAGCAAATGAATTTTCTACCAGTTTCTAGGATTTGTGTCTGTTCAGCTGACACACCCATTTCCCCTGAAGAACAAGTAGCTTCTTCCTCTGCTCAGGATGTTAACTATTGTTAAGGCCCAGCAGGAATAAATCTAAGTTCTGTTTACCACCAGGGTAAACTGCCCTCCTATGGCATTCTTGCAGAAAGGCACTTTTCTGGGGTTCAGTATATCCCCACATATTTACAGGCACTGGAAATGACATACACACCTTGCAGACATTGTGTCCACTGTTTACTAACAATATTAATCTGTATCCAATGATGATTCTCATTCTGTTATTTTCTGGAAATAAATTACTTTGTTTGTTCTCTCAGTTCTCTCCACCCCAAACTATCTTACTTTTCTTCTCCACTCTTACTTTTCAGCTACTAATAACCATGCTTTTTAAGCTGTCTTTTTATTGAAAGTAATAAATTAAGACATTTATCTTCAAATGGTTTCACCTTGCATAGTGACCATCAACACATACATTAGTATGCTCACAGTTCTGAGTATTCCGGAATTCATTTCAGTAGCAACAACATTCACTGACCTTAAAAAAACCAAAACAAACAAACAAACAAACAAAAAAAACAACTTTCCACTTCCACTTACAGTTACTTGCTAGTGTTATACAATTGCACCTTCCACTCAGTATAATACTTTAAAATTAAGATAGCTTGAGGAAGTGATATCTTCTGTGACTCTTCCTTAAAAGGAAGCCACTGGCCACTTGCTGACATTGACTTTGCTGGAGGTCCTAAGATTCCATCTGGTCATCCTGTGAGTCAACACTTATGGTGGAACCTTGGCTACTGGTATCAGCTGTTTCATAGGACTTTTGATCTTTGGCAAAGTTGATGAAGACCTAATTTTTCAAGGGAAATAAAGTCATTACTGTTTGGTAAGCCAAAGGAAGAAATAAGGTTAATTCACTCTCACACACACACACACACAGTAAAAGAGAAAATAGGAAAACTAGATATTATAGAGACATGTCTATACATATATACACACTCTCACTTGTAGTCCATTTAGATACTCAAGTTTAACTGGGCTTTGAAAATAAAACCTGTAACTACAACTGTAATCATAATATAAATCTAAAGCTATAGTTAAATATCTATAACCACATATCTGTATTTATATGATCTACATTAACATCTCTATCAAGTATAATACAGGAACCCAAGCCAAGCCATTATCAAATGTTTGTAAGATGACTTTAAGAGAAATTTCATTAGTTTCAAGAATTAATGTGCTAAAACAAAATTTGTAAAGAAAGCCCATATTAACATTATGTTCAGTAAGCTGGTTATTTAACAGGCAGAACTTTATTATTTGGTTTAAAATCATTAAGTCTATTAGTCATAGATTCCTCCAGAAACTATTAAGAGTCTATTTTGTGTATGACATGGTCCTGGTAGTTGATTATACATCAAAGGCTAAATTTTCTGGGTCAGTAAAACCATAATTGCCTGAAGCCCCAATAAAAAATTTTCCACAAAATGCAACATTCCAAGGCCTCTACAGCTTAATGTTCAGACCCATTGTGACGGTGGATGCAATGAACTGTTCTATACATCAGCTTGGTGGAGCTGTACAAAAATAACACTGTGCAAAGATGGTGAAGAATGACCACAAAGGCTCTAGTTATTGATGTAATGAAATTAAGACAGATGATGTGAGTAAAACAAAAAAATCTGCATTTACCACTTTGGTTGCCTGACTCTAGCAGATCTAAAGGTCTGATACCAAATTCTAGAAACCTCCATCTTATGCTAACCCAGGAAGCCAATCAATAGAAATGTCATTTAAGAAACCTATCGAAGATGGATAATAAGACTGAAACTTATCGAGAATAAAGTAAGCAAAGTGTTAACATCTATTTGTTTTATAGGTGGAAATAACATTTTGTTGCTTTAAATATTCATACAACCTAATGGATATAAATGTCTTATAGAAAGGAAACATCTTTTTTTCTCCATTAAAAATAGTTCATGCTTTTCACACCTTTTTTGAACATCCCAAAATACAGCTAGAGATAAATTAAGCTGGGGTGCCTTAGTGGCTCAGTCAGTTAAGCATCTGACTCCAGATTTAGGCTCAGGTCATGATCTCACTGTCATGGGATCGAGCCCCATGTTGGGCTCTGTGCTGATGGAGCAGAACCTGCTTGGGATTCTCTATCTCCTTCTCTCTGCCTCTCCCCAACTTGTACCATCTCTCTCTCTCTCTCCCTCCCTCCCTTTCTCTCTCTCTCAAAAATAAACATTTAAAAAAAAGAAACAAATTAAGCTAAGTTTTTCAGGTGTGAGCTTAGATACCAGTTGAATTAAAAACAAATTGAATGTTATTAAAAAGAAATACCCAGACTGTGTAATAATTACTATGTGACATTATGCTCTTGGATAGTGGTATCCAGCTTACCTCTTCCAGGGTCGTCTGACTCACTAAGAAATTGGTGATATTTAAAGCAGTCTTGTTGGTTTCCAGCAGATCAAAAATGTTTGCCACTCCTCCTGCTGTGACAGGCACATGATATTCTAGCATGCTGAGGTGCTGATCCTGTGGGAACCAAGGAAAACAATTTATTCTGCGATGTCAGGACATACTGAGTTGACTAGACATAACTTGACCAAGAGCTAAGGAAAATACTAAAATACATTCCAAATGATGCAGCAGTATAAACGATGGCTGTGTTTTGAAGCTAACAACCTGCAGAGGAGATGAAAAGTTTATGAATGTCAAAGAGGAAACAAATTAGAAACCTAATGAATATTCCAAAGTATTCTACATTCCTGTGCACTTATAAAGTCATCACAGTTTTGCCTAGAAAAACATACTGTGAAATGGCATTTTAATTTTTTTTAATGTTTATTTATTTTTGAGAGACACAGTGAGAGTCGGGGAGTGGAAGAGAGGGAGACGTGGAATCTGAAGCAGGCTCAGGCTGCGACACGGGGCCATGAACCATGAGCTCAAGACCTGAGACAAAGTTGGATGATTAACTGACTGAGCCACCCAGGCACTCCCTGAAATGGTATTTTAGAGGTCAGATTATGCTCAGCTCACATTAAGGTTTTTTTCAGAGATCGCATTTAGAATTTTTTTTTGTTATAATGTTAGAATTGGTCTAAAAGGCTATGGATTAATTTCAATTTATATTGGCTAATGATGCTAGATTTCAAAAGCATTGCTTATTAAAAAATCTCATTATAATATGCCATTTTCTTTCTTAACTCACCTGAAAATTCTTTTCAATTTCTTTATTAGTCCATAGTATCACTATCTACTTAGTAATCTATTGTTTTCTTGGAGCATCTTTAACACCTTACTTTTCTATATATTTAACAGTTAGCATATTCTATTTGTGTTTCGTCTAAAATGACTCTCAGATTTAAACCATTCCTCTCTATTTGCACCATCAATGTTATTAACTTGATGACCGACCACTGCTCCATATCTAAGCAACTGTTACAGCCTCTTCTGTGGCCTGGATACTATAGACATTCATACATTCTGGCACAAAGCAGCTAGGATAATATTTCCTAACCACTATTTGATCAAGAATATACCCCTGCAACCTATATGGATCAAGACTCTGTATTTCACCTGGTATTCAAGACATGTGTTAGTGGAAACCCCTTCTCTTCTATTCCTGTGCTCATTCCCTAGCTCCTCTTATTGACTGCATGCATCACACCTGTCACCACAATCAGGCTATCTTACTTATTTTTATTCCCAAAATGTTGCTTTTGCTATTTCCCTTCTAGAGATCTAGAAACCACCACATACTTGTAAAGAATGGGCTTAGAAAGAAATGAGACTTTTGTGATCACTGCATTTGCTTTGTGTAGCCCTGGCCCCACAAGAAACAGACCAGGGTGAATGTAATCTCATCACTCAGTGAGTAAACACATATTTCAACTCATAAATTCACCAAAAGAAAAAGCACTATGGCCAATGTGATTTGTGCAAAGTGTCCTTTAATTTTTAAATTTGATTTTAATTTAGATGGTTGAAAATAGACTTTGATAAGAATCATAAAAGCTATTGTTTCTTGAAGAAGTTAGCCAGGTTTGGGAGGCCTAGGCAAAGGTATTTTACAGAGATAAAAGAATGGTTTTAAAAAATGCACTCTATTTTACTCTCTACAATCACGTCACATTACTATGGTACCTTATAGTTTATGAAGTAGCTTTGTGCACATTTTATCATTTATTTCTCATACCAATTTTGTGAAGTAGATGTCATTACTCCTATTTCACAAAGGAGAAAAATGAAGTTCAAAGACTTTAAATGTCTTGCTGGAAATCACACAGGCAGAGCCAGATTTGGGCCCCTCTTTAAATTTCTTTCCACCCTTACACACCTGATTTCTGTTAAAAACATTGGCTATAACCATCATGTACAAACTACCAGTACATCAAAGATGTTATAAGGATAGTGTTTTGTCATGTGCATTTATTTAAGTATGTACAGTGTGAGATATATACACATATATCTGTGCCTGTCCATCCTATGGGTATGTATATATAAGATGAAATTAATTGAATTATGTTTCAACTAACATGGGACTTAACTTGATTTCCAAGCAGTCCTGTTCAAACCATTGTGGGCTTATTTTCCAAATGAGAGGAACAAAGAAGATAATCTTTTGCAGCTGTGACATTCTGGAACTCTGTAATTTTTTTTTTTTTGTAAGAAGAAATGTTCTTGGTCATATAATATCTGTCTTCCCTCAATCCCTTAACATATATAACTAGTAAACTCTTTTATTTTTACAACTCAAAAACTAATAGTATGGTCATAAAGCCTTTGTGAAGAATAAGTAAAAAAGATATATAAAGACTACATTTTATGTATGTACGTATATACTTATTTTAGTGTAAGCTCTCTACACCCAATGTGAGGTTTGAAGTAATAACCCCAAGATCAAGAGTGGCATGCTCTACAGACTGAGCCAGAAAGGTACCCCAGGACTACATAACTTTAAAATAGCTACAAAATTATATAATTAATTTGAGGATTCTATTTGTTCATAGTAAGTATGTTTCAGAGTATCTTATATATCTTGAACTAATAAATATATTAACATTAATAGTAAAGCTATACTCAACTAAAAAACAGCAAATATCCTATGCAATTATGACTACCAAAACCAGCCAAGACCAAGAGGCAGGACAATTTCTTACTTTTAAGTATGTTTTTGGAAAGTGCAGTTGCATAAACCTTGTGAGGGCCTCCATGCTCATTTTGGTATTCTTCAAGTGAACCTTGACAGTAAATCCTCGCCCAAACCTAGAAAGAAAAAGTGCAAAATGTGGTTTGAGTTACATTTTGTTGAAATAGCTCCCCAGGAAATCTAGGTAATGAAACAGGACCCAAGCTGACCATTATAGCCCCTCTACTTATATGAAGACTGTCATTTTGCCATAAAAGTTCAGGGTACGTTGCACCTGGAAATAGTGCATTGCCATCATTTTTTATTTAGTTCTACCACTATCCAAAGTCACACTCCTTAGACCACAGCTGCATTAGAAAGAAAACATGAAATCTTGCTTTCTTTGACATTGATGAACTGGTGATTGATGTCAATATCCGGGGTTAAATACTTTCTAATTTAAAGAAAACAAGGTCTTAAAGGGCAAGTCTTTGGATATTTGGTGTCAAAAGTGAGGATTAAAGTCATTGAGGTTTTAAAAATGAATAATAAATCAATATGCTAGCTGTTTGCCCAAATACAGAGTTTTATAAACAAGTCACAACACTCTCTGGGAAAATGTATAAGGCCTCTTTCACCCTTTTTCCCTTTTGGTTAATACTATCTTATAAGAAAACCAAGTTGTACAGATAAAGTTATAAAGTAACACCCTGAAGTTTGGAGATTAACATGAATACATGTAAGTGCATATGCACTCTGAAAATTTTAATTTAATTTTAATTTGATTATATGATATTTATGCACGTTTCCCCAATGTATTCTTGATTAAAAGGTTTTGAATGCAGTAAAAATGTTAAATAACTTACTTGAAAGCCTGTGAAAATGGCAGATGAACATGCTAGATAAAAATCTATGCCTTCATGTACTTGTGAAGGTCTAATTTCTTATTGAGTAAACTCTTAGAAGCTGCTTTCTGAGAGTATTTTTGTCGTAGTTTTTNTAATTTAACTTTAAGGTAAACTGATGACCAACTTTTTCTTTCCAGTTTTACTACATTACAGCACAGGCTGCTGAGTAATCCTCAAAAGTAGGTATAGATAATACTGTTAGATTGACTTCCCCACACCATATGTCAAACAATGCCATTGTTCTTCACCTGCTCTTTATATGCTGCAAAGATCCAATACATTGGAACCTTCCATTCACCATAATGGCCAACCTGGTACAGAGAGCCTCACATTCTTCCATGCTGAAAGACAGAATCACATCAGAATTCTGGGCACAGAGAAGTGCTCATAAGCATAAGCTTAACTGTTTCATTATGGCACCTTGAAAATACTATTTTAGTTCCTTAAAATGTCTTTTCCCTTGAAGGACACAAAAAAATACATTTTAAAATATAAATTAAATGTCTTCACATAGGGTTTATTACTCTTTATTCTCCAGCTTGAAGCCATCTCTCTCACCTGGAGTGCCCTCTCATCAAATGCAGTATTTCTTTCAACCTCTTTTAAGCTTAGGCTCAAGACCTACATTTGCTGAGAAATGTTTCCAAAATAATCCTGAGCTTTTTTTCATGATGTTTCATACTCCATATTCAGTTGGCTTTTATGCTTTTTTATTTATAACTAGTTAACCTATACTTGATTATATAATCTCTCATTTCTAGAACTATGTTAACTGGTGGAGATCCTCTCCACTTCCTACAGAAGTGAATGGTAATGAAAAGATTGGTTTCAGAACATATAGTGTGTGGGGCATAGCCAGAATATGAAAAAGTCTCTTAATTATAAACCAATCTAGAATTTTTCCTATGATAATTGCAGTGAAAGGTGACTTTAATACATGGCTAACCTTATAAGAAAGGCACAGAAAAAGTGCTTCAGCAGCATTTTTATTTACTTGATGGGAAAGGTCTATTTCAAGGAAGACTGGGAGATTAGAATTTGTATTTTGGGGGGGCACCTGGGTGGCTCAGTTGGTTGAGCATCTGACACTTGATTTCAGCCTAGGTCATGATCTCATGGTTTGTGGGATTGAGTCCCATGTCGGACTCCAAGCTGACAGCAGGAAGCCTGCTTGGGATTCTCTCTCTCCCTCTCTCTCTCCTCTCCCACTCACGCGTGTGCTCTCTCTCTCTCTTTCTCAAAAATAAATAAATAAATAAATAAACAAACAAACAGTAAAAAAATTTGGACTTTGTGAAAAGACGATTTCAGGTAGAAAGCACAGCCAAGGAGAGGGTAATAAGAAAGGCAGTGAGTATATGTGGAACCACTCGTCATTCAGATTGAGAGGAGAGAGTGTCATTAGGAAAAAAAAAAAAAAAAAGACTGGAACTTTAGGTGAAGCCAGACAATAAAAGGCCTTGCATACTACAGCTGAGGAAGATGAACTTTATGTGATACACAGTAAGGAGTCCTAGCCAAATTAAGAGAGTCATAAATCCCTCTCAATTCAAGAGAAATTTGTTTTTAAAAAGAATGTCCGACCAGCCACAGGAGCTGCATTCTCACATGAAACCTGCCTGACTCGTCCCTGTGACCATGAACATAAAATACTTTATCCAGTTGTGGTAATTCATTATCAATATATATTACATAGGATTACCTCTTCCCGTCTCTCAACCTAAAGGGCTGTCAATGACTTCAATGTTCTCCTGCTCAGTTTACCTGTGAGATGTGAGGATGACGGAACATTTATTCTGCACTTCTTCTGAAATGATCTTCCACAGGTGCCGTTTTGACTTAGGGTCCATCCCAGAGCTCGGCTCATCCTTAATAGAGAGTTACAAGAAAAATTTATCAAATTAATTAATTTTTGATGAGGTTCTTTACATGAATCACTGCGTCTCACTTGCCTAGAAGAGAAATCACTTAGCGAAGTCCTGTGACTAACTTGTTTTATACTTAATAGGCTTCTTTCTGTTGCTGTCAGAAAGCTCAAAATTAATCATTTAAAATTGTCAATCTGTTTTAAAAAGTGTCTCAGTTGAAGCTGACACCCTGTTACTTTACACTTGTCTCGTATTTCTTTGGAAAAAATTCTGCTTCAACTACTGACAAAGCAGAGTTTTTGCATTTAATACTACATTGTCACATGTGTATTTGAAGCTACATCAACAAGATTGCTACCTTGATCCTGAGAGCAGAATTGTGGCATGAGGAATAACGTGGCATGTGTTGCACAGAGAACACAACCTGATTTTCCAGTTAATATGTTTCAGGTATATTATAAATTCTTTGCTATTAATTGAAATTTAATACTCTTTGGGGGGAAATTAAAATAAAATTTGTAGAAATTGTCATGTAGAAAATATAAACTGTATTTTAAAATAAATGGTGTTTTGAAAAATTGTTCAGACATAAAATGCAAAATGTAGAAAAATGGATGACCTAAACAAGGAATACTAGATCCTAAGAGATGATTAAATTAACATATTCTAGGTCAAGTTTAGGTAATAATTAAAAAATACAAATTTGGAGTGGAAAGTAGTCATACAGGATTATCTGAGGCTTGTCTTTTATAGTAAGAGGTTAAAGAAAGGAAGGAATATTGATTTGGGGAAACAGTAAAGGATGTCTTGTCATTGCTTCTATTTTTGAAGATAATAGCATAGAAGGCAAATGCATATGGCAGAAAATATAATAGCTTTCTCTCATAGCCTGTATTTCACTTCAGCTCATTAATACATAAAATTTGCATAACACGTTTAAACATTTTAAAGTACTTTGCATCTATTATCTCACGGGGGTGCCTAAGGATTGTTCTGTTCAATCTAGGGGACACTTGGACACTTAGACAATAAAATTCTGCCATAAGCATCTATTGGCAGGGAGGTAATGCGCTATAAGCTTCTGGTATTATAGAAAGATATGTTGTGTATTCACTCTAGCTGGGCAGTTTAAATGATTTGGTTCTCTGTCTGACTTAACCCCTGGAATAATGTGGTGATTTATAACTAACTGAATTTGTATTGCATATGGTTAAAGCTCTTGTGAAGTCTGGAGTTCCTTGAATGAAGGAGATCTTCCAAAATAAGGAAAAGTTCCTTCCTCATAAATAAACACTTTCAATGTTTGGTGTGGCGAGCAGGATGCCACATCACCTCTATCTGTAATTATGTTTCCAGTGATGAATTTAATTTTCCAGCTTTTAACCAAAATATAAACGTGGAATGCATTTCTTACCTCCAAAAAAATTCAAATAAAATAGAAAGGCATATTGTCAATCACATCCCCAACTAGGTAACTCATATTTTTAAGTCACAAGAAAATGAAATTTTAGCACAACACGTTGCCCTAAAATGGGTCTATCCTTTCTAGAAGAAATTGGGAAATACATTGGTTCACCTGATGAGTCACTAACAGCTTTCTTCAATAATAGGTAATCAAGTTCACCCATATTTTGTAACTTCACTTACTCATTAGAATATCCTGAATTTGGTTTGGCCATTTCCTCTTCCCCTGACAAGTGTCTCTTTTGAGACACCCTGAGCCATAGCTCTTTGCTGATATAAATCCCTTTAATGAGATAGTATATGTAAAGTGTTTTGCAAAATAACCAGCACATTGTGAGACCTCACTAAAGGTTTATGGCAACAATGATAATAAAATGCTGTGCATACTATTGGACATGTGAATCTAACTATGTAGTCGCCTTTTCCACAATGGTCCTCTTACCAGCAGCAAAATGGAAGGTTTCCCTATCAAGGCCAGGGCGGTGGATAATTTTCTTTTTGTGCCGTAACTGCACAGAGAGGTAGCTCTGTCCTTATAGGGCATCAGGTGAAGTCTCCTAAGGAGTTTATGAACGGTCTGTGGGTGGAAAACAGGAGTTAGAGGAAAAGATGCTTGTGAAAGAAAGTTCTATAATGAAGAAATACATACCTGAAAAAAGTTCAAACATTTAAACCCAACGTAGACTTTAATTTTTTTTATTTAATATTTTTAAGTTTCTTTCTTTATTTTGAGAGAGACAGAGACAACATGAATGGGGCAGGGGCAGAGAGAGAGGGAGAGAGAGAGTCCCAAGCAGGCTCCACGCTGCCAGCACACAGCCCAATCCAGGGGTCCAACCCATGAAGCCCCGAGATCATGACCTGAGCCGAAACCAAGAGTAGATGCTTAACTGACTGGGCCACCAAGGTGCCCCTATTTTTACTTTTAAAGGCCCACCTACAAATGAAAATTATTTAAAGAGATAAAAACAATTCCGTGGAGGCTCATTTTCAAATGGGATTTTCCTCTCCAAACGTGTGTGTGTTTACAATTGCAGACTGTACTTTTCTGCAGGATTTCTTTATAAAACTTCAAAGAGCTAAAACTGAACATGACCCTTCACAAGGCAGGTTTCTCATTGACTGTCCTTACTGTTCTTTCTTCTTACTAGGGGGGCGAGTTGTCACAAAAGCTTTGTGTCTATTTAAAACTGACCCATTATCAAAACTTTAGCACATTAATTTAGGAATCATGAGTTCCTGAGGCTATTTCTGTTGTTAAACAGCTCTGGTAAATAGCAGAATCCTAGGAGGATTTGCACAGATCCTCAGGGTTGCAGAAATAGAGGAGACTGCCCTAAGCGTTAGCCATTCCATTAAAAAGGCAAATGATTGCAGTGAAGCCCAAGACCATGTTTAAGAAATCAAAATGGAAGCTATTCTATTTTATGTGGGCAGCTTGCATGTTTCAAAACTTATCAAAACACTAAAGGATGTGCAGATGTCAGAGCCTCAGAGCCTCAGGCAAGTGTGATCCTTTACTGGATAGTTCTTAAAAGGTAACTGGGCAGGGGCGCCTGGGTGGCTCAGTCGGTTAAGCGTCTGACTTCTGCTCAGGTCATTATCTCACGGTTCATGGGTTTGAGCCCCGCACCAGGCTCTGCGGACAGCTAGCTCAGAGCCGGGAGCCAGCTTCTGATTCAGTGTCTCCCTCTCACTCTGACCCTCCCCTGCTCACGCTGTCTCTCTCTCTCTCAAAAATAAAAATAAAAAAAATTGGAAAAAAAGGTAACTGGCCAAACACAGGTCAAGGGGCTTCTGAAGCTGAGTCATAGGTGTATATATGATACACACAATTAAGCTAAGACTGTCTCAATTGTCACTGAGAAGAGGGAATACCAACTTAGTCTTGAGAGTTGAGGAGCCGGGGAGCTGAAACAATAATGGTTTTCAAATGAACTAGTTTTTCACACTTATACTCACTTCCTTAATATCTTTTTCTGGAATTCCATGTATTCTCGCGTAGAAATACAAATGTTCTTCCACCGATACCAGGTCATCTAAGGCATCTTCCTGAGGGCAGTATCCAACTAATGAGCTGTGTGAGTGAACATGGCCCAAAGATCTGCATCGAGAGAAGCGAAGACACACAGAGGAGTTTCAAAAGGTATCCCCCAAAAGCTGGGAAGCCAGCTCTACGTTGGTCTTGGTGATTGGTGATTCTAATAAAAAGAGGTAAAATAACCCCACCATTGTATCATCCTTAAAGTTTTAAAAATTAGAGAACAAAATAGCTGTTTCTTCCCTAAGGAGGTAATACTAAATCTACAAAATAACGAAGAGTTCATTTTAATTATTTTTTTCATATAATTATGTTGTGCTTGATAAGTTGAAACCATGGTTTTCCATACCCAGTTTTATTTCTGATCAGAATGTTTCCACTTGAAGGAATTATGTCTCCTGTCAGCATCTTGAAGATAGTTGTCTTTCCTGCTCCATTCACCCCAAGAAGGCCAAAGCACTGGTTTGGGGGAGAGAGAGAAAAAAAAGATGTAAATCTTAATCCAAACCAAAGACATGCTACTATCTGTTTCTTCTTTTTCCCTGGGTGAAATGAATTACAAAGAAAAATAAGTCCCTGGAATTATTCATGAATATTGTAGTGTTCTGGCATTTGATAAAATTTTCTCTTTTAAAACAAATGGTTACTTACATACCTTTTTTTTTCCTTTAACCATCGGAACATTTGTAATATATACATAAGACCTGTTTTACATATTATATTATCTGTGTGACATGACAAAACATTCCATAAGTAAGATATGCTAACTTGAAAAAGTAATTATATTTATAGATTTCACATTATTCATACAAAATCACCCTAGTGAATAAGCCACTGAAGCAATAATTTCTTTATGCTGTTGAATAGACTGGATGCATGTGGTTTGCAGCTCTCCTCAAAAAACTAAGGGAAATGCCCTCATTTTCTTTTTCTTTTCAAAGCTGGCTTAATATTTCTTCTAAAAAATGGCAAGAATAAATATGAATGCAGTTCTAGGAACTTGCTTCTTTTTCTTATTAAAAGCAACTTTTTAATATATTTTTATTTTTTGAGAGAGAGAGCATGAGCAGAGGAGCGGCAGAGAGAGAAGGAGACAGAGGATCTGAAGCAGGCTCCAGGCTCTACACTGACAGCACAGTCCAATGCAGGACTTGAACCCACAAACCGTGAGATCATGACCTGAGCCAAGTCAGATGTTTAACTGCCCAAGTCAGACGCTTAACCAATTGAACCACCCAGGTGTCCCTAGGACCTCACTTCTGACAATGGATCTCTTCATGCTGACTTTCATGGGGGGCTGAAAACTAAAAGCTGAAGACTGCTGGGAGCCGCACCGGCCTCACTGGATGTAAGTCACAGCGAGGAAATGACAGTGTTTGCACAGCTCCTGCCATGAGAAACGAAAACTGGTATCTCCTTCTGCCACTACTGGCTCATGTTGGAAATGAGCCTGCGGGTATTGACCAGACCTCACAATATTCCAAATCAGACCAATATTCCCCACACAGATTGCTCATAAGGAAAAGCATATTCCTGCCTTTTCAAAAGAGATTTCAGATGAAAGCACTGTGGATGATTGTCAAAAGGCTCTTCCTATGGGCCTTGCAGATCCAAGACTTACATAATAAAGGGGGCTAAGAACACAAGTTACAATTGAGTCTGGCTCTGAGACAAAGAGCCTAATTTAGAGTTAAGGACAGATATCCACCCCCACCCAATTGTTTCTGCTTGGAGCACTAGCCCCCCAAGGCATTTGTGAGTCACTTATTCTGGCCTTGAGTATGCTGATTGCTCCCTGTGAAGGAACCTATTGAGGAACTTCTTTTGTGATTATGGGAGCAAAGGTGTTTCCTGAAAGACCTGTTTTTCTTAATACTCCTTAAACAAGCTATTGACCCCTGCTCACAAAGAAGTAACTTCACCCTTTTTACGCTAAAAACATTGTCTTCTATGCTAAAGATACCTTCCTTCTCCATAGGATAAGCATCTAAATCACTTAACTCAATCACTGTTGATAAAGGTTATGCATGAGTCTTCTACAAATCTATCTTCTGGGAAATTCTTACATATCAACGAAGTTTGTCATCAGAAATCATTGTCTAAGGCAAATGCCACTTCTGTGTCGTCCCCCAAACACTTAATTATAAAATAAAGTTGAGCCCCAGTCAGAGCGGAGATGCCTGCCTGGTGATCAGAAAGAATCTCCGGGGCTCTCTCATCCCTCCCTCACCGACACCTTTCATCCTTCAGGGACCCAGGGACCCAGCCAGAGCCAGCCTCCAACAGAAGACAGCACCCTGCACAGGCTTCTTGACTGAAAGTCCAGCCCAGGGAGGACAGTAGGTAGTGTGGGCAGGGTTTAGGACTAGGTGTGTGGTGAATCCTCCCTGACCAGAGGGAAGACTTAGAGAATAAGTAACATATGGACATGTGTATATTGTATATACAAAATCCATCAAAATATTTGGAGGTTGGGGCGCCTGGGTGGCTTAGTCAGTTAAGCGTCCGACTTTCGCTTAGCTCATGATCTCACGGTTCGTGGGTTCGAGCCCCGCGTCCGGCTCTGTGCTGACTGCCAGCTCAGAGCCTGGAGCCTGTTTCAGTCTGTGACTCCCTCTCTCTCTGACCCTCCCCTGCTCACGCTGTCTCTCTCTCTCTCTCCTAGAAATAAATAAAACATTTAAAAAAATATATTCGGAGGTTGACTTCCGTATTTCTAGAAAAAATAGGAAAAGATAAAGATCTTTGTGACTTAACATGCCAATATAAAGGACAGTTAGGAACAGAGCAGTTTCCTCACCTCCCCAGCAGGTATGCCAATGCTGATGTTGTTTACAGCTATAATCTTTTTGTGGATAAGTTGGTAGGTCTTTGTAAGACGATGGAGCTGGACCAGGTCAAATTCACTTGCACCATTCTCCACTCTTAATCTCTCAGCTCGTACATCTTCATCTTCATCTATTGTCTCCATTACAGGAGAAGAAGTAAATTTTCGGAAGAAGAGTCTAAAAAACAGACCCAGTGATTCTGCATCAATTATTTTGAAATGGCAATTTCAACATGTTTTAATGCGTTCTCACCTCACTGAAAGCATGCAATCACACACTAAGCTTGTTTCAAATTTGCTATGTATTATGCTACTTAAATAAGTTAAAAATTAGTATAGATGCTCTTCACCATATTCAGTTTGATATTTGAAAAATAACTTGTGCTTTCCATGCCTAAAATGCTTACAGATCTACTGTTATAACTCAGAATCCTAATTTTAGTAACAAGGACGCCAGTTTGGGTTTGAAAGTTACTTCCTAAAAGTGAGATCAGAGTCATTATGAAGACCCAATACTTATAAGCCCATGATCAATGATCATCTTTTTTAAAAAAAATCATTTTTGTTTCTTCTTTTATCATCAATGACATGAATGTCCCTCTATGTTTTGTTTACTGCGAATGTCTTACCTAGTACGTAGGCAATATATTAAGGTTATCAGCCCTGAAAACATTCTCTAACCCACCTCAGTACCTTCTTAACGTATGCTTAAAGCAAACCAACCCAAACAAAATTTAAGAACCCAACAAATCATTTCAGGTCTTCCTCCTAATGTCCCTGTTTCTTTTAATGATATCCCCAGAGACTCCACCTGTGATGTTTTCTTTGAATCTTCCCCATTCCAAAATCTATACATGTAGTCAGTCTCCTAACTGGAAATGCCTTGTAACACCCAGTCATCAATCATGTTCTGTCTATTTCTATTACCATCAGAGGCTTTCATTGTTTCCCCGCTTAAATTCTTCAAGAGCCTAAAGCTGTTCCAGTATCTCTGGCTCTTACATTCTAATCTGCATGACCTCCACAGAATCACACCTCCTAAAGCACCATTTGATCACGTTGCTTTCTGGTCAAAACATTTATTGGACTATTATTTGTTTGTTGAAAAAAGTCCAAATAATCTCTCTAACCAGATATCCAATAGACTCCATAGTCCTCTAGCCACATGCTTGATGTCCTATTATTTCATTGTCTTTATTCTGTGTTCTAATCAAACTGAATTACTCATTTCTCAAATACACCCCAAGATTTTTTTCTCGGTCTTTGCTCTTGTTATTATTTTTATTATTATTAACCTAAGTTTTATTTTTCAATAGGTGATACATGGACATCATGTATTAAAATGGTACTGAAAAATATATAGTGAGAAGTAAGTTTCCTTCAACTGTATAGAGTTCTCTTCAGCAGGGTACCCATAATTAGAGATAGTCTATGCATATGTATGTATAAATTTTAGTTCTTTTCTAACTCAAATGCTGATATACTTCACATGAAGTTTTGAACTTTGCATTTTTCACTTAATAAATATTAGTAGCAATCCCAAATATTGCATACAGAACTATATCAATCTTTCTAATGACTGCACAGTGTTTTACCTATGAAAAAATGTAAATGTATATAATTTATATAACCAGTCCTTACATGGAGGACATTTAGGCTGCTTTCATTCTTTTGCTATTAAGGATGGTTGCAATGATGGATAACTTTATACACACATAATTCTGCATATGTGTGAGCATGTCTGTAGGGAAAAAAATCCCAGAAATGGAACAGCTGGGTCAACTCAACTCAATTCAAACACTCCATCTTTTGTTTATGTATTTATTTTCTCTCCACCACTGAATCTTAATCTCTTTAAGGCTAACAATTGTGCTTCTTTAATTTTATTCTCTCACTCTATAATAATACTTGCAGACACACAGTGACCTTTGATAACTTTACTGAATGGAATGAGTGGTGAATTATGTTACAATTTTTTAAAGTTTTTTTTGAGCACATTTCCATTTTACTAATGGAAAGGTTTACACTATTGACCCCTTCCTAAATATTTTGAACTGAGTTCTATCATGCATGTCAAACATGATGTTTTCATTTTATTTACCTGAGTTTCTTTATTAGCCATTCATTGATTAAGAGCCGCAACAAAAAGAACATGGTTCCCTGAGAAACCAAAGCCACAAACATGGCACCTAGTTTATCCATCTCAAAGGTTTCACTTGGGTATTCCACTCCATATGCTTTCAAAAAGTCTAGTACTGACTGTTGTTGAGAAAGTTCAATCAAACCATATCCAAAACAGAATTGTGGAAAAATCAGGAAAATACGCTTGAGGGTTTCAGAAATAAGTTCTAAAGTCTGAAATAAGAGAGGAAAAAAATGAAGCTCAGCGTTAGACTTCTGACAAATTGACAAAAATTTAAAACTGATGTGGACAAATGTGATATGGACAAATATTAAAACTTGAGACGTTTATCTAGATTGGTAATTATTTCACACATCTGTTGAATTTACATGTTAATATTTACTATAAACAAAACAGTGGAGATTTATTACTAAAATACAAGCAGAAAAATATTATCGTTTTCTTGAGATGATCTAAGGCATCAGGCCACACCCTGGAGGCAGAATCGCTTCCAGCCCTGCCTTAGATCCTAGGAATGTAGAAATAGCCAAGGTGCTGGGGTCTGGTGCAGGGTCTTTGTTGTGCCTAAGTAAAAGAGATATTTGGTACAGTTAAGTTTTAGAACCTTAGGTAATTCCTACTTGAAGAGGAGCTAAATGGTGAAGTGAGATGGAAAGACAGACAACCTGTCTCCATGAGGAGCAATGGCTCATTTTCATGTTATTCACACTTGGGCCAACCACTTGCAACTCATGAATTGTCTTCTTCCTCCTGGAGTGTGCCTGTCTGTCCTCAGTTCACTTCATTTCCTCTCTATTCTTTCCCATTGAATCACCCAGCACTGTTTGTGCTTCTCTTCTCACTAATTATAATTGTCAGCTCTGAATGGGAAGTGATGCTTACAGTGAAGTAGACTCAATCATGTGATTGAAAGGGAATGAATCAGGTTTGTTCTCTATGAATGGTCACAAAAAAAAATCTCAACCCATAGTCATACAACTAAGCCATTGTCCTTGTTACTACCATACCATAACAATTTGTTAATGAGTAAGAAGTTCATTGGACCAATAGGTTACATGATTTTTATAGTGTTGTACAATATATTTGATTTCACCTCCACTCACGCCCTTTCGAATGTCAATAGTTTTGACATTGGGTAAATATAATCATATGCATTAACCTACTTGGAACCTAAAAGAATCTTAAAAGGCTGTAGTTTCTCCTCTACCAAACTTAATAGAATTAACTTAAATTCCTCTTTTCTATTTAGAGAATGCAAAATATAGAAAATCTTTTCACCTTGAACATGTTGAAACATTTCATACATTTATTGAAGTTTACTAGACTAATAATGGACCTTACCGGATCATTAGGCTTTTCCTTGGAAAGAAAGTATACCACTGACAGGGAAACAATGGAATTGATGCCAAAGAAAAGGTTGATGCAGACATAAGTAATGAAAGCCATTCCTGTTTCATGGAAGAGCCCGGCCAGCAAGTACATCCAAGAAAATGTGGCATACCTGTATGTTAATAACACTAAGGATTACAATTATGCCTTAATCATGATCCTTTAACAAACAAACAGACAAAACCTTTGATAGGGCTCCAAAATGAAAATAAACATTAGGGATGTTATGTTGCTAAGCCTTATAGCTTTTTTATAAAAACATTTTTTTTTTTTTTACAAATTCTTTGGATTTTTTAAAGTAACAGTAAGAAGCTTCTCTTCTAAGGAAACTTGGGTAGTTCTATATCATCATAACTACAAATGGATTCCTTCTAGAGATGCTGTCATCCTATCTAGGAGATTTTTTTTTCTCAGAAATAGGAGTTTAATCAATATAAATCTTATAACTTAAAGTTAAAGAAAAGTAATGACATTATTGTAAGCTAGCTAAGCAGATGGAGAAAGCTCAGAAGCTGGATGTCCTGCTTTGAGCAAATACTTGAGCAACCTTTGGGGTAATGACAAAGAACTAGAGGCAATGTAATCCTTCATCTGCTGCACTGCTATGTCAATGGCTACTACTCATGCATTCAGGGCAGAAATAACTGCTGTTCTAAGCACTGATTATATGTGCTACCTGTATGGCCCTAATACCTGTAAATGATATTGTGTGTGTGTTGAACATTTATAAAAATATAAATAAAATATACATGAGGATACATACCTTACAATGTGATATATTACTCAAGATTTGTCAATACACAAATCCACACATGTATGTAAATTTTTCTGATCATTCTGAAACATCCAGTTTTATGTTACATGTGTAGATTGTCAGTCATGACACTTGGTACCCAGTAAGTAGTCGTTAATGTTAGATATTACTATTAATAATGACAACACTCATTTTCAGAAGTATTGTACTGTACAAACTGTGGACTTGCAACTATAATGTATTGTTAGTCATCACTTATGGCTACGGAGACCCCAAGACAATTGTAAATTAGCTAATGAGGTTTAGGTTCTGTTTGTGCCTCAGAACATTTAATTCTGTTAATTCTTCTTTCAGCTTACCCAAACAGCAGAAGTAGGAGAGATACGGCACCTAGGTTGTTTTCACTGTAGAAGGCAGGTAACTTGAAAATTGCAATTACACCAATTGAAAATGCTACAGGCACCAAGTAGAAGACCTGTGGGAATATGTAAAACAATGCTTAATATATGGTAAATATTTGGGGCTCCGGGGTGGCTCAGTCAGTTAAGCATTGGACTTTGGCTCAGGTCATGATCTTATGGTTCATGGGTTCGAGCCTCACGTTGGGCTCTGTACTGATAGCTCAGAGCCTAGAGCCCACTTTAGATTCTCTGTCTCTGTCTCTCTCTGCCCCTCTCCTGCTCACACTCTGTTTCTCTCTCTCTCAAAATGTTTTAAATGAACATTTAAAAGAATTTTAAAAAATACGGCAACTATTTTTCCCCAAACATCAATAGCCCATATAGTTAAAACTATAACAAGTTGACCTTGAAATATGTGAAGGAATGAATTTTTATTTATGTTCCCGTTGCTTGCAAGTTCAGCTTATTTTATACTGATTTCACTCTAGATTTGTCTCCTGTAATATGAGGTCAAGCCAGTTCCTATCTTTATAAATGTACACGGAGTCCCTGGTGTTCCTGCCTCCAGGCTCAGAGACGGGATCATTCGGTGACAGAGGTTCAGTAAGGAAGATAAGATAGTCAGGTATCTTGGTATTAGACGCAGTCTTCAAAGTATTGATTTCATTTTGAATGCTGGAACTCTCTCAGGTGGCTGATTTCTAAGGCCTGGTTATCAGTGTGAGCCACTCAGTGTAAAACAGTGGGGTGGCAGGTTCCACACATTCTTGGAATCACAGTACATGAGCAAAGAACTCAGTGTTTTACTGGCAAACAGAAAAACAAAATGCTGTGCAGGTTGCAGCAAGATGCACACTTTGAAAGAGATGGTAATTTAATTTGGAGAGGAGGGGAATCTCCTAAATTGGAATGAGAACCAGATATATGACAACATATCTGAGTTGTAAGTAGCCCTTTGCAGAAGTATGTACTTTAAGCTTTCTTAACATAAAACTCCTATGAAGTCCAGAGGAGTCATTACCATTCTTTTAAATTTGACTTCTTCAACAAAGGCATTTCAGACCTCACTGTATACATTAACAAAGTAGATGTGCAGTTAATTACTCTCCAGCTCTTCAAGCCAACGATCTATACAGCAACTCAGACAATTCTGCCATAATTACCAGGCAACTGCATACCACATCCTGGGCTTTTGGCCAATACCGGTGCACTTGGAGTCAAGAAAAACCATCTGAATTTGGGGATTATTTTATGCAAATGAGAGAGCTGTCAATTAAATTCATCCTTTATTGCCCCTACTAGTCGTATCTAATGTGTCATTCATCAGGGACTGCTACTTCAAGGTTTTTACTATTAGTTGACTAAATTTTTATAAGCTCGATTATTTGGTACCATTGGGCAAGGCTATTTTGCTAATTTCTCTTTTCCTACAATAGAGGCTCTCAAACCTTATTATGCATAAAATAACTCGTAGGATTTTGTTAAAAATGTGTATCCTCTTGGCTCCATCCCCAAGATGGAGAACCAGTAGGTCTGGAGTGGAGCCAGGAATCTGCATTTTAATAAATGTCCTGGGGAATCTGATATAGTTGGGTCTTCAGACCACAGAGATGACCTCTAACTATTCCTCTAACTATCTGACTATAAGTCTGATGCAAATTATTGTTTATTTCTTTTTTTTTAATGTTTATTTATTTTTCAGAGACAGAGAGAGACAGAGCATGGGCAGGGGAGGGGCAGAGAGAGAGGGAGACACAGAATCTGAAGCAGGCTCCAGGCTCAGAGCTGTCAGCACAGAGCCCGACGCGGGGCTTGAACTTACGAATCGTGAGATCATGACCTGCACCGGAGTCAGATACTCAACCGACTGAGCCACCCAGACACTATCAAATTATTTTTTTCTTAATTTACTGATTTGTGGTAATAATTTGAACAAGGTAGGCATGAATAAATGCTGAATATAAAACCGGTATCTTCTACCCCAACCAATTCTGTCTTTCTTGCAAGTTACTCACCATGTCATAAATGAAGTTTGTTGCCCAGTAGCATGTCACACCAATGCCTGAAATGTGCTGCAGCTGCTTGGCTTTGGTCTGATGCTCCCTTACAACATAGGTGACAAAACTGGCAGTGGTGACAGAGTAGCCCATCAGGATGGAGAGTGCCACTAAAATATCGATTAAGCTGCTCATTCTGTAGTGAGCAATAGGGAGAGGAAAACATACATAAGTTTTTAGAACTCTTTTCCCCTCAGAAAGATTCATGACTAAAACCATCAACAAAACAGTATAAGACTTGGCTGTGACACAAATAAGTCTTCCTGCAAGGCAGCCAGATAATATCTTCTACATGACTTGGCTATGACCCTGGATAAATATAGCTCTAGTGCATCTGAATTGACTAGGGATATTTGATCAAAAAAAATATATACCTCGGTCTCTAAGGGTTACTGGGTGTATGCAAGAATATGTAGTTCTTGAGCACAGAAATAGTACTTAAATGCTATGCAGGGAAATTGAAATGATGAAGCACTTATGCACTTGACTTATAAAAGCAGCAGATTCTGACGCTACAGCCAGCAAGCTCACTTGGCAACCCCACTGCACAGACTTTCAGAAACTTCCTTTCATCCCAGTCAGTGACTTATATTAACAGCTCTTCTAGATTGACATTCATTCAGATACAACTGTGATTTCCAATTACAGTACTTTATACAGAGGCTTCACTGTGCCAAGGAGTAACGTAGTCATGCCAGATATTTCCACTTACGTGGCTTGTTCTTGGTCTTGCACTCCTGGATAAGGATGACTGTACATGATGATGCCTTAAAGAAGAGACAGTTCTTTTCATTAGTAGATATGCAGTTACTCAGAAATACCAGTTTTGGCATGAATAATATATAATACTTTCCTCCTTATGCTATAATTTTACTTTGGGGATAATATTTTTAAAAAATTTTAATGTTTATTTATTTTTGAGAGACAGAGCATGAGTGGGAAAGGGGCAGAAAGAGGGAGACACAGAATCTGAAGCAGGTTCCAGGATCTGAGCTGTCAGCACAGAGCCCAACGTGAGGCTTGAAACCACAAGCTGCGAGATCATGAGCTGAGCTGAAGTCAGATGCTTAACCGACTGAGCCACCCAGGCACCCCCTTTGGGGACAGTGCTTTAAAGGAAAATTATCCCTCCCCTCAGTCTCATCAATGCCACACAATAGGTGGCATTCACGTAAAAATTTAAAAGATGTTTTTCCCATTGTGTATGGAATTTTGGGGGAAGGGACAAGAATGTCCATTTCTTATATGGCATTTCCCTTATTACATTTTTGTTTTCTGTTTCTTCTCCCCATCTAATCATGCACATTTGTATTTCAGCAGCACTTACTACATTGGTGTTTTAGACCAACTATATGAGGATCTCCTAAAGAACACTGACCATCCTAATCCCTCTTTATTATGCTATCAGCCAGGTTGGGAAAACACTGTAGGCTGAGAATATTCCTCCTCCTTCACTACTTCCAAGATGTCTATTTTTCTAGAACTTTATCTACCAGGGTAAGTCTTGGGAGCTTCAGCCATCTCTGAGGGATTTTCACTGAGACATAAAGATTCAAGAGAATTCAGAGAAACTAACTGGCTCCAGGAAAGTAGTCACTTAATTCCAATACAGTTCTAAATGATTGGGGTCTCCCATAGTCAGTTATAGTTTCTGAATTAGAAACAATATTCTTTTCTCCCCTTATCAGAGGATAATGATTAGTCATAACCAAAATGGGCTGGCAAAAGTTTCCCAAGAGTCCACAGTCTTGGGAAAGGCAAAGTCTATACTGTCTGAGTAACTTGAAAAAGAATGGGAGGGGATGGCAGTGATGCTATCTCTTAAATATTTGTTTTCATAGAGTCAGAAGCTGAGTGAGAACTTTCTCACTTATTGCTCATGTAGTATATGGTTATTATATCAGGATATTGAGACGCTTTCACAGCATCCAAATATAAATTATTATAAAGTTATATTCCTTCCATTAACCTAAATTTATAATTTTTGTTGAGTAAAATGTAACATATTTGGGACTGAATTCTGCAATTGTTACATGTTAAAGAGAAAAATATATAATTAAAGCAAAACAAAGAAACTAACAACAATAATCAATTTGGCCTATAACTTTAATCACATCATTGGGGGAATGCACTTTTCTTATCTTTTGTGTAAATTAACGGTCTCTCTTTTTACTGAGATTTAGTTTTCCTTGGGGCCCTACTTAAACCTTATTGTTGAATAATAATATAAGCAGGGGAAAAACATTTCTTTTATTTCTGACTTGTATTTCAAAATCAAGGATTACTTTATTTCACCAGGGAAATCTCTGCAAATGCATTCACTCCACTATGAAAAAGTGTTGCCCAACCGAGTGTTTCAGACATATTTTTAGCAGAAAGATCAAGTAAATGCATTAGGGTTAGGGTTCTACAGTATCCAGCATAATGTCTTGACTATAGTAATTAGTCAATGAACACTAGTTAAATCATATTGAATCTTAAAATTTCAATTATTTTCCCCATATGTAATATATATTAAAAATAGCATATTATCTGTTTCTGTTGCCTCTATAGTTGTAAACCTAAAATGAGGTGCTTCCTATTGACAATTCCTACTAATGCAATAAAGGGTCAGAACAAACTGGAGGGTAGAGGGAATAATATGTCCATATGTTTGGAAAAGAGCCTCATTGTATAACATTTGTTAGGGAAAACAAGCAAACCTATTTTGTTTGAGAAGAAAACAGAATTTTCATGTTAAATTAACCACTAGAGGGAACCACATGAAAATAATAGCTATTGACATAGCAAAGGAAAACTAATTAAAAGATTTTTACTAGCATGTTAGAATTCAAAGAAAATCAGTTTTACAGCTAAAGTAAAATACCAATTCATGCGGAATTCAACAAACGTGGCTTAAAACAGCTACTGTTGTAGGGGGAGAGAGGTGGCAGGAGAGTAGTTGAGCTCATTTTTAAAGACAATACTACCATGGGAGACCCCATATGTGCATTACAAAACAATGAAAGTATTTTAGGGTAACATGATTTCTTTTCTAAAGAAAATCAAACTCCTTCCAGAGAGGGTGGAAAGCTACCACTTTCATGAGAATATATAAGAAAAGTTAAGGGGTGCTTGGGTGGCTCAGTCAATTGAGTGTCTTGACTTATGGATCTGAGCCCTGCAGCAGGCTCGGTGCTGACAGCTCAGAGCCTGGAGCTTGCTTCAGAGTCTGTGTTTCGCTCTCTCTGCCCCTACCCACCCCCCTCATTCTCTCAATCTCTCTCTTTAAAAATAAATATTAAAAAAAGAGAGAAGTTAAAAAAAAGGCACACTACTATTAATTGCTACAAAACTCATAAGCCTTATTTTTAAACCTAAAAAGTAAATTTCCTTTTAAGGTCAATATAAAGTTTTTGCTCCAGAATTCTAATTCTTTAAGCTCTGTAACTTAAAAAAATGCAGTGGTAGGAGGCACAACAAGCCTGTTAGAATCCAGAGTGATTCAGATTGCTTCAGTCTTGGTAAAGAACACTACTAATAAATGGAACCTGAATACAGGCTTTAAAAGCTGACTCTTCAAAAGTGGCATTGGTCTGTTTTTCTCACCTACCTACCTACGCTACATTTCCTCCTAGTCATTTGTATAGTTCTTCTGCTTTCATTATCCATCACAGAAACAAATATCTTTTGTTCTGATGAAGACATCCTACCAAAAGTCATACTCAATAGTATTTCAAACCAGGTTAAACAAAACTGATCTGGCCATTTAATTAATTCTCTTTCACATTTTTATTTAAATTCTAGTTAGTTAACATACAGTACAATATTGATTTCAGGAGTAGAATTCAGTGATTCATCAGGTACATACAATACCCAGTGCTTATTGTAAGTAATCTCCTTAACACCTACCATTTAATTTAATTTGCCACTTTTGAATATGCCCTTTAATGGTGCCTTGCATCTAAGGACTATCTTTCAGTCTTGCTACTTTCTTCATGGTTCCTCCTGCTAGGAAAATGCCACAACAGGTGGGAAAAGAATGCTGTTCTCTCTAGAGTGAAGACTGAGTCTTTTGCTAGAATGAGTATTTGATTCTATAATTCACTTCTACAATCATCAGAACACCGAACACACATTGTTATGCCCAACAGGAAGGAGATGAAAGAAAAACACGTTGCAATTTCTAAAAGATGTATTCTGTCTTTTTTCCCATTTATTAGGCTATATGTTAGCCTATTTATTAGGCTATGGACTCAGTCGTGGCTAACAAATATGTCACTCATTTATTTCCATCATCATTATTATTTTTTTTTTTAGGATCAGTAAAGAAAGATAATTTGGGCAAGGCTTAATATAATTAAATAATTTAATGGACAATAATTGGATTAGAAAAAATAAATTAGTCTTTTTAAAATCCCAAACCCAGTTCTGAAAACTATGTGGATGCCTCTTGGGAAATCTAACTGCAGGAGATCTAGCTGAGTCCCGAGAAGTATTAGAAAAATAAAGAGGCAGGAGTCAGACAGACCTGGGTTCAAATTCCATTTCTGGGCTCCATAAAATAATAGTAAGGAACAATAATATTCATCCTGAAAGGCTGTATATAAGGATTAGCAATTTATCATATAAAGCACATATTTTATGGTAAATGTTCAATTAATGGTTAGGTGTAGGATTTTTTAGTTTAAAAGTTTTAACTTCATGTTTAGATTTATTAACATTAATTATTTTTAATTTCTTATCCTATATACAAGTAAATAGTAATAAAATGTTTTCCTGTGAGTTACAGCTACTAGATGTAAGACCAGAAATAAGCATGAAGTAAGCTTTATTATCCTGATTTGATAAATGAGGAAACTAAATTAACCCAAAGTTAAGGAAATTATCTAGAATGTTCCATCTGGTGGTAGTTACTAATTTTAGACTCCTTTTAAAGATCTGTGATTTAGATACCATAAAGTACCTGGAGGAAATGAAATCTAACATGCATTTTTATATGGAGAGAGGCAAAAGCTGCAATACAAGATGCTTCTGTGTAAGTAACTTTACCGTGTCGGGCAGCATCATATTTTGACATGTTAACTCGCAGGAGGAAATTATTCAAGCTGTTGAGGTAAGCTGGAAGTGAGTGATAGCCTTCTGGATCATACCATACCTGTTAAATTCCAAAAAGGGAAGCAAGATCAGTATGATGTTCAAATAAATTAGGCTGCCTTTACATCTGACAGCCCACAGAACTTATATTTAAAATAAGAGCACCAATTTCCCAATAACTTATTTTATCTTGGGAGATTAGAACCATTCCCCAGAGTGTTGACCACAGACCTCTGCATTTCCAATTTAGAGATGGACAGAGATTGAGAAAGTTTTTTTTTTCCTGCATGATAGCACCACATTATTAGTTATTCTGTACCTTCTCCATAGGCAAAGCTGGAAATAAACTGAAGAAATCGTTATTATCTCCATCTCTGTGGCTGGTCTGTAGTGATTCTGGGACTAGAGCTAAGGCATCCTCAATAATAACAATCATAATAATATAAAATAACATCTAGGTCAGGATGTAGAAAGAAATTAAATATAAACATTATGTCCTTAGCAACAAGAATGATAACCTTGAAATTCCCACACTAACTTTCTATTCTTAGTTGTAACCCACAGGGAGGTGAGTTACTTTGCCTTCTATGTCAAAAACAGAGGGATATAAAACACTGGTGTGCCTCAATTCAAGAGACCCAGTTGACATTCTAAAATTACAAATCTAACTTAGAGAGAAATAAATTATTTACTATTAGAACTCTTTGTTTAAGTAAAAATGTTTATTCTGTGTATGGAGAGAAGAAGAAAAGGAACAAATGGCAGGGAGGGAGCATTCAAAGCTCCAACAGTACTCTCTACTTTCTATATGACCTTATGAAAATTGGCTAAAATAGGCCCCATCATACCTACCTCATAGCAATGTTGTGAGGATGTAATCAGGTAGTTTGTGTACCAGATGATACTAGCGCTTGGCTTATCACAGTTATTAAATAATATTAGTTTCTCCACCTCCCCCAAGTCTATATATATTTCTTACTACCAAATGAGAAATATGTAAACGACAATTTAGAATTCCTAAGACTCTAGCTTGTTTCAAAGCACAGATATGATATAGATAATAATAATAGTAATAATAAGGCCTACAGGATTATTTGTCTCCATCATATTCTGTTAAGTCTCCATGCTCTTTAAGAAACAAAGATAGGGGTGCCTGGGTGGCTCAGTCGGTTTAACATCCGACTTCAGCTTGGGTCATGATCTCACAGTTCATGAGTTTGAGCCTCGCATTGGGCTCTGTGCTGGCAGCTCAGAGCCTGGAGCCTGCTTCGGATTCTGTGTCTCCCTTTCTCTCTCTGCCTCTCCAAGCTCACACTCTGTCTCTCAATAACAAATAACATTAAAAAAAAAGAAACAAGGATAAACACATATAATACATATGTAAAGAAAAACACATAAAACATTAATGTTCAGTTTAGCAAAAAATTATGAAAGGAGTACACCTCTTGAACTATCACTCAGGTTAAAAGACAAAAATTGAGGACATCTGGGTGGCTCAGTTGGCTAAGCTTCTGACTTTGGCTCAGGTCATGATCTCATGGTTTGTGAGTTTGACCCCACATTGGGCTCTGCATTGATTGTGCCTCGGATTCTCTTTCTCTATCTCAAAATAAACTTAACAAATATTTGAAAAAAAGAAACAAAAATTGCCAGTATCCAGAACATCTCTGGGATTCTGTGTTTTTCAAAATCACAATAGTCACCCTAAAGAATATGGTTGAGTTTTGCCTACTCTTCTTAAATTTTTTTTTTAATGTTTATTTTTGAGAGAGACAAAGAGACAGATTGGGAGTAGGGGTGGGGCAGAGAGAGAGGGAGACACAGAATCTGAAGCAGGCTCCAGGCTCTGAGCTGTCAGCACAGAGCCCAGTGTGGGGCTCCAACTCGTGAACCTTAAGATCATGACCTGAGCCAAAGTCGAAGACTTAACCGACTGAGTCAGCCAGGCACCCCCTGAAAGTTTTATTGAATGACACAACAATTCATTTATTCTAACGTATATGGACATTTGGGGTTCTGTGTTTGGCTAATATAAGAAACATTATTATGTTAAGTTTTTGTATATGCATCCCTGTATTTACTTGGGTAAATACACAGGACTGGAACCCCAGTGCTATGGGGAAAGCATTAGGACAAACGCTTCTCAAATTGATTGCACTTGTGTTTTTTTACTTCATCAAAATGCTTGAGTATTTCAAGTTCACATTCTCATTTGTATGACATCCCAGAGGGAAGGTCATAATTTACCTTAGCAAGTGTTCTATTGGCAGGAACTGCTGTTATATCAAAACGAAGGTCATTAGTCAAAGGCAACCCAAAACTCCAACCTCCATACCTATATATAAGAATAACAAAATTTATATTTGTTTTAATGGAGAAAACATTCATAAATGGATATAAAATGTTTAACTAAAGGCTCAATGTTCTCTTTCCATGAGGAACACATTTATAGTGTGAAATAAATACTGCCTGACAAATATTTTACTTTTTTATTGATTTCTTTTATCATGTTTTAATCTAAGGTATACATTATAACTAGAAGCAAAAATTCATTTTAAGCAAATGGAAATGTGGACTAATCATTCTGAAAATAAGTGATATATATAATCTAACCAATTCTGCCAACTTAACTGGATCATGCACCATCTCGAAAATTATAGTGTTTTTTCCCTTAAAATTCCTTTTCAAAGTAATTTAATACTAAAGTGATGTAAGATCAGTTCTCATCTTTTTTTTTTTTTAAATTTCTAGGAGAGAGAGAGAGAGAGAGACAACGTGAGCAGGGGAGGGTCAGAGAGAGAGGGAGTCACAGACTCTGAAACAGGCTCCAGGCTCTGAACTGGCAGTCAGCACAGAGCCCAACGTGGGGCTCGAACCCATGAACCGCGAGATCATGACCTAAGCGAAAGTCGGACGCCCAACCGACTAAGCCACCCAGGCGCCCCAGTTCTCATCTTATTTTGAAAGGCTCCATTTCTTGGGTCGCCTGGGTGGCTCAGTCGGTTAAGCGTCCGACTTCAGCTCAGGTCATGATCTCACAGTTCGTGGGTTCGAGCCCTGCATCGGGGCTCTGTGCTCACAGCTAGCTCAGAGCCTGGAGCCTCCTTCAGATTCTGTANTATTTGAAGTTAAATTGTGCCTATATAATTGCCTGGTACTTGTCAGTTCATAGTCTCTTGAAAATAAAAAGTGGACTTAAAAAAATGCAGTAATTTTAAGAATGGATCAGTTTGAACGTCCCAAATTAGGGTTGAGTTAAATAAATAATGGTGTAGTCACACTAGACTAATCTTCTTGTGACTATCAACCTAAATGTGATGCCACAGAGCTATAGTTTCAACACAGACAGATCAGTTTATTTTTTTTAAAGTAGGTTTTAGAAATGTTTGTTTATAATAAACTTCATTTTGTTGAAAATACTGGTATCTGTGTCTAAAAAATTTCTGAAGGATATACAATCAATAGTGATTATATGGATAGAGAGAGATTCCTTTTTCTTTCTGCTTATATGTAGTTTCTAATTATTTTACGGTGAATATCTGTCATTTATGTATACTGAGAAATATGAGAGGAAAGAGATGGAGGGAAGGAGAAAACCACAGCTGCTGCAGGATGACCAACTCCCTATGCCCCAGCTTTATTTGAGGTATAACTGACAAATAAAAATTGCATATATTCGAGGTGTACAATTTGATGTTTTGATATGTGTATATCACTGTGAAATAATCACCACATTCAAGATGATTAAAATATCCATCACCTCATATAGTTACCATTTTCTTTTTGTATGAGCGCATGCACGTGTGTGTGTGTGTGTGCACACGCACATGTGCGATGAGAACTCTGAAGATCTATCCTGTTAGCAAATTTCAAGTATACAATACTGTATTGTTACCTACGGTCACATTACTGTAGATTAGCTCTCCAGAATCTATTCCTCTTACATTACTGTACCTTTGTAGCCCTTGACCAACATGTCCCCCGTCTCCCCCTATCCCCAGACCCTGGCATTAGTAGACTACCATTCTACTCTCTACTTCTGTGTATTTGACTATTTCAGATCCCACATATAGGTGGGATCATGCAGTATTTGCCTTTCTGTGTCCGGCTTATTTCACTTAGCATAGTGTCTTCTAGGTCTGTCCATAGTACCGCAAATATAAGCCTACCAACCTTACATCCATTGCAAATGTTTAGGTGGCTTAGGTACAAGGCCTATGGCCTTGCTACACATGGACACATTTTATCCACACACAGATATCATAATCTAAATTTGAGATATTTATATTGTAACTAAGGCCAATTGTCACCTGAAGCGATGCCTTAAAACTGTCCAAATTGCCATAATCTAGTCAGTAACATTATTGCTTCAAGGAAAAAAATGTACAAGTTTAACAATACATTTTTGTTTAAAAACAAACCCAATCCTCTTTAATTTCCTCAAATGAGTCTTAATTTGAGGAAACTAAAAAAATTTTTTAGAAAGGTTTAACACCTAAGATTATTTAGATAAAATAGAGAATGTAACTAGGTAAATAATCAATAGAAATGTTCATCTATTGTCTCAAGTTGAGGAAGCAGTTACCATTAAAATTTGAAATCAAGATATGCTGAATTAAATATGTTATAAAGAGAGTATTTTTACCTTTTTTGCATAAACTCATTAGCAGTTGATATTAGATAATTTTCCAAGCGGTGCCCAGTGAGGTTGTAAATTATTTGAGAAGAGTAAGTTCTTCTATGAGGTGGAGAATAGTTAAACTTAGGACACTCCTGAAAAATAAAGTTAAAAATTAAGTTCTTTGCAAATCAAATAGACAATGTCAAGGAGTTCAGGTCTCCTGATTTGTCTATTATTGCAACAGGTAGAGTGTGATAAGACTGTCTTCTGACTCTGTAGAGCTTTGAAAAGGAAGGCATCTTCCTCTGCCAAGAAATTAGAACAAGTAGTAGAGCACATACACAGGTTTACGACTCACTCGAAGCTAAAAAGAATACAAGTTAACCAATGAGTGATTTTCTTTTCACTGTACTGACAAGTTTGATATGCCTGGAGAATAACATTAAACTCTAAAATGACTTAAAAGTCACTCAATGATTTGCAGGAAAGTAAAAAAATGTTTGCTTGGAGTTGAAAAGATAACATCAACAGACATAAGTTCTCAGGTGACAGCAGTGGATGAAAGTGTGTGTTGCATTGTTTTTAAGGTACAAACCTGGGTGTAAAAGTTCAAGTTTACATGTATCTAAATCTATATACCTTCATTTTTTAAGTAAATCTAAATCTAATCTTTACATATGTAAATGTAAAATTATTCCATAATAAAGTTTATATATATTGCAAATGTGCTTATATATGTCTATATACACACATAGATAGATTTCAAATTTAATACAGAGAGTCTCTGTATACCCTTCACCCAGTTTTCTGCCATTGTTAGCATCTTACATTACTATCATCATACATATGTCAAAATTAAATGCATTGGCACATCACTATGACAATGATGATGTGACATAATTGACATATGATATATGTCAATGATGTGACATTATTGTTACATATGTCACATCATATGTCACATATGTCAATGTGACATCATTGACAATATGAAAACCAACCTCAGAGCCTAGTTTTAATCACTTATTTTTATGCTCATAAGCTTTCTGCCTTTCCCAACCACTTACTTTCCATTGACACTTCCCATGCTTCTCTGACATAAAGCCAGAGAACTTAGCACTTTTCCAATTTTTCCTTCCATCCCTTCACATGATGTCAGGCTCATACCACAAGTGCACCCTGAGAACTTCAAGGTGAAGATTGCTCTAAAAAATAAATGCTGACTTTCACCTTACATCAGGTTGGATTAACTTGAAGATCACATTTCTAGAATGCTACTTGTTCCACAAATAGAGACACCCTTATGTTTGCAATGGAATTTTTTAGCTTATTTTTTTGTTGAATTGTATGTATAGAAAAGCACATATAAGTATACTGCTTGATACATTTTGGCAAGCTGAACACAACCATGTAACCAGAAACCAGGTCAGGAAACAGAACATGCCAGTACCGAGTACCGGGAAGCCCCCTCATCACCCTTCCTTCCAGTCACTACCACTCCCAAAGTAATCAGCACAGAATAGTTCTGCATGTTTTTGTACCTTATATAAATTGAATTGTATTATATGTTCTCTCTTGTATTTGGCTTTTTCCACTCATCATTCGTGAGAATCCTCCATTTGATATATGTAGTTGTGGATCAATCATTCTTATTTTACTGTATATATATATGAAAATAGAATACATTTGATTTATCCACTCTACTATTGGTGGGAATCTGAGTGGCTATTACAAATTGTATTGTTACGAATATTCTAGTATATGCCTCTTGGTGAATGTATTCACATTTCTGATGGGTATAGAATAGAAATGGAATTGCTGATCCCACAGGGTATATACATCTTCAGTATTAGTAGGTACTGTCAAATGTTATATATATTATCTGTATAAAAATATATATAACTATGAATATAAAATATACCCTTATATATATAATATATATATATACATATATATATATTTGATGACTTGTTTATTTTTATTCTTTTAAGTTTCTATTTTAATTCCAGTTAGTTAACATACAGTGTTATAATAGTTTCAGGTGTACAATATAGTGATTCAACAGTTCCATACACCACTGTGTGCTCATCACAAGAGTCCTCCTTAATTTCCATCATCTATTTCACCCATCCCCCCAAACTCCCACCCCCGTAATCATCAGATTGTTCTATAATTAAAAAGTCTGTTTCTTGCTTTGAATCTCTCTCTCATTTTTCCCCTTTGATTAATGAAATTTATCTAGATTCAAATTTTAAATACTTGGTTAGTTAACTTTTACTGTGAACTAAAGAAAATACATGAAGAATTTTCAAATTAACTAGATTACATGAGGGACTAGGAAACTCTTTGAGTACTGGGTAAGACTGATATTGAAATATGCAAGGATACCAAAAGATGCTTGTGGGATCCCAGCTCTTGTTAGTAAATGTTTTCCACGAGAACACAAAAATTTGTTGCATTTACAAGAAACATTTTCATTCTAAAATATTGTACAAAGAGTTCAGGGTTGAATCATGTGACACTACTAAAATATTGCTAGATTCCTTTCCTTTGGGAAAGTAAGTTGACAATATAGTCAACTTCTCTTCTCTTCAACAATGTTTCATTTCCCCAGCGAATTTGGTTTTCTTAAAAGTATGTTGAATTGATAGGCGTAGAAAAGGAAGGTGTGTATCTGTAAAATACAGATGGGGTAAGGGATGGTTGAATATTCTTTTTTGTTTCTTTCAGGACATGGAGTTTTCTTGCATGCTGAAGGTGCTCCTTACAAAGAAATGGAGTTCTGTTCTGGATTTACACATTATTGACTTGCCACCTAACCCCCAAACAGTCTCACAGTGCTTTTAGATTTGACACTTACGGTGGCTTTGTTGTCTGAAACATGGAGCTTTCTGGTTAGAACTGAACAGACACCAAAAGTTCATTTTCAGTTGGTTTCCACAAAGACCTGCATTTGGAAATTTGTTCTGAGATGGATTTAAAACAGTGACCTCAAGTTCAAAGGCAATATTTTTGAGCTGCCCTGCTCCACATCTCTGAGCTACTAGCTTCCAAAAATGAAATTATACTGACTCTTTGGCAACCTGGATAGATCTTTCAGGTTTCAATATATATTCCTTTCTTTCACCTACTTCACTGAGATGGAATTCTATCTTACCTGGATATTATCTGAACAGGAGCAAACACCAAAATTAGTGATCGGCTCCCCACTGGTGTTCCATTTTCCTAGACTGCCTTTCTGTAAACACCTTCTGCAAGGAAAAAATGATATTAAAGTGAGGTATGTGTGTGTTCTCATATTTATGTATGAGTATATTAGTGAGTATTGGGCATTAAATTCAGGCATATAGTCTTAGGCACAGTTTACTGGTTTTTCATAACTCAAATATACATCAGACTACCATTTTCAAGTGATTTGACATTTTATGAGGGATTAGAGAGACACTTATTTACTGAATAGTATTAAAACCAAAGCTCATTGAATTGTCTTAATGAGGCAGGATGGGCTTTTTGATCCCTTTCTTCTCTGCTCTCTCATCCTGTTCTCCAACCTTAGTAAAACAATATACCAATATTAGGTTTACAAGTGTTGTGTATTATCTTGGAAGTCTGAATAAACAATATTACCTAGTGCAAAAACAAGAGTCAGAAGACGTGGTCCCAGCTTTAGCTGCACAACTTACTGTCTAGATTTTTTCAGACAAGTATCTCAGTCCGTATGAGTCTCAGTTTCTTTGTCTTAAAAATGGGATTAATAATTCACAGGGTTGTTTGTTAAATAAAGGTATATACAGGATGGAATTTCATAGGTTAGAAAGCACCTACTGTTCACTGTTACAGCATAGCATAGCCATGGAGTGAACTAAAGGGGAGAGAGAAAATCCATTAAACACAGATTTCTCTCAGGGTGCTGCCCTTCTCCAGCCTACAACACACACCCATCCACACACACACACACACACACACACACATGGATACACATGCATGCACATGAACATACACAACTTGAGTGCCAAAAGTGAAAAAGGGGGAAAAAAAGAACCACTTACGGATCACTGATGTTCAAACACATGTTGTCGATGCCAGGGAAACTCCACATTGCTGAGACCAGTGCTTTTGTGCTTGGGTGAGAATTCCTGTGATATTAAAGGATAGAAACAAATTCTTGATCCTCCACTAGACTTCCATATTAAAGTTGTGCTTATGAATAATTAGGAAAAATAAAAAATGCTGTCCAAAGGATAATTTTCTTAAAAATCCAAGAAAGACTCAGTAGCAGGAAAAAAAAAAAAAAAGATAGTATCATGGAAAAAAAATAAGCACCTGGCTCTATTTGGCTGCCTTGTCATTCTCTTAATCATCACATGCATTTAGTGATCACCTATTGTATATATGGAATATAATATTATACAGGGTTCTTATATTACTATCCAATATTTGTGAGGCCAAGAAAAAAAAAGTTATTTGCTCTATATAACAACAGCTTGGGAAGCCACACCTAACCTGGCTTTCTTGCTGAAAGTCTAGCCATTAAAAATAAAGACATACTATAACTTTATTTTTTGACAAACACAAAAGCTCTTAAAAAGTTATCTGTTGGCAATAGAAGTGCCATGCTGCAATAAATCAAGCTGTCCATTCCATTGGCAGAATCAGGTACAGTGCCTCATAGTTCTTTATTCTTCAGCATTTCATGCATTCACTGAGGTACATTGAGGCCTCTGCAGGCACTGGGGAAATGTTTTGGAGGAAAGAAACTTACCCATAGAAGGCTGTCTGTTCAGAGGTACCATAGAGTGATGGGGAGATCTGGATCTCTGGATAACTGTTGCTGGAATTTCTCAGTGTGCCAAGGCCCATGGCAGTGGTTACAAAGACAATGGGGAGAATGACCTGAGCAATGAGACCTTTCCAGTTCCTGCGGGTATGGTGGAACCTCTTAATGAGTATCGCCATGATCTTCTTCAGTAACAGATCAAAACCATTCAACCTTTCACCTCTCGTCAGGATTTTGTCTGATAAAGAGAGAGAGAGAGAGAGATTTGATATGGCTCTGGGTAATCCTGATAAATCAAGTAATAGAGTAACTTCAAAAACCATGGATGGATGGTATAATGTGATATGGTATGAAAAGCTTTATTTTGAAGGTTCTGATCTGAGGTTTGGCTCTTTGTTTTTCAACCTTGGGGCTGACGCTCTCTATGTCATAGAGCCAAATGTAAAAATGCTTTGCGAATTACAAATCACTATACACTGTCCATAGTCCATAGTCATTTATTTATTTATTTTTAATTTTTTTTTTAATGTTTTATTTATTTCTAGGAGAGAGAGAGAGAGAGACAGCGTGAGCAGGGGAGGGTCAGAGAGAGAGGGAGTCACAGACTGAAACAGGCTCCAGGCTCTGAGCTGGCAGTCAGCACAGAGCCCGACGCGGGGCTCGAACCCACGAACCGCGAGATCATGACCTAAGCGAAAGTCGGACGCTTAACCGACTAAGCCACCCAGGCGCCCCGTCCATAGCCATTTTAAATGTGAAAGTGAGATGTTTTCAGTTTTACAAATGAATATTGTCCCTAATCTCCAAAGTCTCAATGCTTTCTCTGTGTGTATTGCTAATTACTAAGACTCAAGAGATAGCTTCTATCAGGAGACTGAATTTCAATAAGATAAACAGAAACTGACACCTGAAACTCATATGACATAAACTAATACAATGTATAGCTTCAGTTTTAAAAAAAGGATAAACAGAAGCCAAAACAGCTGCCTAGTGTAAAAACTCATTCCTACTGTGGGTAACTTAGTGATTGTAAGTTTATTAGCTTGCATTCCAATGTGAGGTCCAATGAATTCACCTTAAACTTGGGAAAAGGGAAACGTTCTCCTCCAAAGTATGATTCTAGTTCAAATACTCATTACCGTCTCTTTAGAAAATCGGACTGATTATATCTGCCGTTTCAAAACTCCATTTTTACCAGTAGTGTCACACAAAAAAACCCCAAAACACCCTCAATGGGAAAAGATGTTTACAACCCCCCACCCCAACCCTGAAATGTTTTTCAGGTGTGGAGAAAAATTCCATAGCTTCTGAGAATGAATAAGAGCAGCTGTGGAGGCCATAAACTGTTGTCCCTTCAATTGTGCTCTTACAAGTGATAATTCCATAGGCCCCTCTAAAAAATATAACATTCTTTCCAAGGGCCTGCCGCCAAGCACTCCTCTACATGTGATAAGATGACCGTCAACTCTGTGGATATTTTTAATTCTCCATCACAAATTATGCAGCACAAAAAATCATGATCTTCATTTAGCTGATAAGGAAAAATACAAAGCTGCTTAAATTAAAATGAATTCCAATTAAACAGAGTGAACAAGTTTAAATGCAAACTCATATCTCTGCAAAGGGGAATTGTAGAAGGAGCTGAATATTTTAAGTTAATTAGTATGCTTTTCTGTTTCTTGAGAAATTACATGTGGATGACTTACAGGTGTATCAAATGGAGCAAATGTGCTTTCTAAAAGATAATGTCAATGAGGGAAACATTTTGACTGAAGAATAGTTTCAAATTATGAGACAAATGCAGAGGCAAATACATAACATTTACTTCCTGAAGCAGATGACCACTTTCTAATCAAAGTCCTCAATGCCATGGGCTCGATAATTATACTCCCCAAAAAGATGATAAATGAGGAATATGGCAGAGGACAAATGAGACTCCCAAGTTCCAGAACTGTGCAAACATCAGTGAAGATCTTCTCTAAATTTTAGAGTCAGGAAAATGTTTAATTAAAAGTTTTGTTCCTAGAGATTTTTTCCAGGTTAAGCAAACCGTTGAAATGACTATTCCATAATTTATATATCATTTTACTATCTGCTTCCGTAAGTAAATAGTGTTTCCAACGGCATAAATTAACTGTCAGAAAGAGAATAAGAGAGGATAAAAGTTGTTTTCAAAGGAGCCCAATTCCTCAAAGTCATACCAAGAAACACGATTTTTGAAATGTATCTTACGTGAAGATTTGAGGGGGACAACCTATCATTATAGGTTCTTAGGCACTGAGTCCAACTTCATCAAATCTGAAACCCTTCCCCCCAAGCATTTTCTCAGAGCCTGAATTTTCTCAGCAACTGAATTGTTCACAGAAGGGAAAGATTAGACGTATTTTCCAATAAGGCCCCATAAAGAGTGATACCTCTTTTTTTAAGCATTTTATTTTTGATGACTCCTCTGCTGAATATGTCTGATAGGAGGTCAGCTACCTTGCAAGGTAACTTTGTCCATTGTTGGACAGGAACAATTACAGGAAGCATTTTAATTTGTTAAACACAAATCTGAAACTGTACTGAGTTACATCTTAAAAATGACTACCAGTGAGGTGACGGGGTGGCTCTGTCAGTTAAGTATCCAACTCTTGGTTTCAGTTAAGGTCATGATCTCACTGTTCATGATATTGAGTCCCATACTGGGCTCTGCACTGACAGTGTGGAGCCTGCTTGGGATTCTCTCTCTTCCTCTCTCTCTGCCCCTCTCCTGCTCGCACTCTCTCTCTCAAAATAAATAAATTAAAAAAATACTCATTAAAAAAAATGATTCTTTTGAGTGTAAGGAATATACACTACCATGCTAACGAGGAAGTTCTTTCATATTCTTCAAAATATTTTTGAAATAGAGAATTTGATTTTGTTCCATAAGTACTTGGTATATTAAAAAATAAAACTTATATTTCTTTATTCTGAATTTAGAAAGAAAATCTGAAGCTGAACTTTTGTCCTGTGATTTTTCTCATTTACGTCATTTATTGGAATTAAGCAAAAAATGCATGTTAGATTTATACCGTCTCTGTCTGTGAAATTGCTGCTGCTCACTGATAAATCATCAGGAGTTGAGATGCCGTTGCTACTGGAATTTCCAATTTTCTTTTGTGTTAAGTGCTCAAGACTCATATCTCTGTTTTTTTGTGACTCTTTAGTCAAGTTCAGAAAGACCTAGAAAGAGAAGCCAGAACACTTCATTAACATAAAACATGCATGTCCTTTCTAGTCTCTAAGCTCAATTTTGATTTTAAGTTTTTATCACACAATAAGTGTGACTGTAAGTAAATATTTTTATAGTGACTTTAAGTGAACACTTTCTTTTTTACCATATGTTATTATACTATTGACTATATTTTCTATACTGTACTTTTTATCTCCATGACTTATTTATTTTATATCTGGAAGTTAAATCTCTTAACCCCAATTTCACTCATCTCCCTCATTCCCCTACGTAAACATTTTGGTATGTAAAAGATACATGTTCTCTAATTGGGTAAACATGTTTGTTTTCAAAAGCCAATCTTACATAAGAATAGTAGTTTTAAGATTTTCTCATTTTGTGAAATGTTTATTTTAAAATATTTCTATTCTCTTTTTAAAGAACTGTGTATACTTAGTCTAAGGGAACAGCAAGTTATATCAATCAGCCTTAAGAAAAAAAGAAATGTACCTCTTCCACTGTGGTGTCTGAAATGCCGTAGCACCCGATGTTGAGGTCACCCATGCCACTGTCCAGGGCCCTCAGGAGTGTCAGGTAGGCCCCAGACACTTTGGTGCTAAATGGAGGAAGCACATACACAAGCTCTCCCCCGATGTCCTCCTTGAGGAAGGCTTCAGGGAGGTGTGATTGGATCATTGCTGTCACGGCCATCGTGTCACATGTTGTATTTGCACTCAGATTTGGACTCTAGAGACAAAAACCGAAGTTGAACACCCCCTTTGCCTTTACACTGTAGTGGTGCCCAAAGGCCCTAATCAAAGGGTGGTGAGATTCTTTCAAGCCCCTCAGACCTGAGTCCGATGACACCTCCCTCCTCTGGTGGTTCCCTGTCCCACAGGGGTCCCTAGCATTGTCTGCAAGTCACTATTTTATTGGCTCCATTCTCCCATCTCCCCCTGTCCCTTCCCTGGCCTCCTTGCCCACTACCTCCTTCTTACCTGCTCTACTCCAGCCACAGCAGCCTCTTTGCGTTGTCAGAGAGTTTGAAACTCAGGTGCACCCTCCTCAGGGCCTTCCCAATTGTTGTTCCTTTGCCCTGAGATAGTGAGTAACATGGCTCCTTTTCTCCCAAGTCTCAACTCTTGGCTCAACGCTCATCTTCTCAGAGCCCCTTCTCTTCCCACCCTACTTAAAATGGCACTGCTCAGCATTCCCCATCCCCCCTCCTCTGCCTTATTTCTACCCTAGTATTCATCACCTGCTAATATATTTAATAATACAGTTAACAATGGTATCTTCAGAATCCCCCCCACTCTATCAGAATATAAACTATATGAGGGTAGAGATGTTAATATCATCACTGCTGTATGCCCAGGTGTTATATACCTAATATTACATACTTAATACCTACATTTCTTAATAAATTAATGAATTTGGAAGGTCACAGTACGATGATCAGAGGTAAAATAAATGATGGTAGTCAAAGCCTACTTAATAGCATACACATCTTGCAGAGGATTGGTAATCATATGATATTTTAGGTGGCCCAGGGATCCTTAGTAAGAACTGTTGTTCTTCAAAGATGTAAAAACACCTTTGGCCTGCGTTAGTCTTCACATTGCCACTCAAGGCGTACTGATCAGAAGGTGAATACACAACTACATATTCTCTTTATTTGCTTGAATACAAAAACCCTAATTTTTAGTCTTACAGGCCAAAATGCTAGGGAAACCAAAAGGCTGATCCTCCATGAGCAACCTTAGGATATAGATCCTTTTTTGACCAAGTGCCCTGGTTCCTGTGTGTGATCCCAGACCAGTAGCATCTGCATCACTTGGATACTTGTTAGAAGGGTAGTCAATTCTAGAGCCCCATCCTAGACCTGCTGAATCAGAGACTCTTGCTGTGAGGTCAGAAATCTGGGTTTAATCAAGGTCTCCGGGTGTTCCGATGCTCCCGTGGGTTTGAGAAGTGTGAAACTAACATATTAACAATGAATTTTAGCAGCTAATTCAGTTGGAGAGATTCTGCCTCCATTTCACAAAAAAATAATAATTTATGCCCCTGTCATAAGGTATACTTTCTCTCTGACAAACCTTTTTCTTGGTGAGCGTGAGGTGATACCCATCCCCAAACGTTTCCTTGAGGTAAAATGGTGACCCGCAGCAGCGCAGCCCGCCCTGCTCCAGGAAGGCTATGCGGTCACTCAGCACTTCAGCTTCGTCTAAGTGGTGCGTGGACAGAATGATTGTTCTGGCTTAAAAATACAGAGGAGAACAACCGAGGATGAAAAACGAAGACACAGCTCCTGAGATAATACAGAGTTAGCATGAGTAAATCCTGTGATTTATGAGGAGAAGAGGCACGTTTTATGAGCTAACTGAAAAACTGACCAGAAGGAGCTTTCAAAATAAACAAAGAGAAATCCAGAAGGGGTGTTTCTAAATATACAGGGCTCTTTTCTTATAAGTTGGCAGCGAAAAGGCATTTAACTGTGCTGTATGGCTAAATGTCCATCAGTTAGAGTGTGCTCATTAGCAACTCCTTCCTTAGTTTGTTCCCTTGTCTTCATTTCCATTCTTTCTCTCCTTGTCTGTCTCTCTCCCCCACTTTCTTCACTATGAAGAAGCAATAATTTTGAAGACTTTTTGAATATTCCTCTCTGATTAATCTACTTCACTCTGATTGCTTCTTTGCTTCATATCCTGTTAGTACTTGTTTAGTCTGTTTTCAGTTTATTTTCGTTTGTGTATGTTTGGTATCTCTAATTAGATTCTAAGCTCCTGTAGGCAGAATTTGGGACTTCTATCAGATGTGCATGGTCTCAAAAAGGCCAGTGAAGTGCTCAGCTCACAGGGGGCACTACAGGGATATTAACAAATCAACCCAGAAACTTTGTGGGTTCTCCCAAAGAGAAGACTTTGGGAAGGGTATGATTCCATCTGAGACTTTTAACAGGGCTCCTAAACAGGAAAGGTGTAGATTTGGTTGCATGCATCCCAGAGGGCAAAGTTATGACCGCTGGGTTGACAAATTATAAGAAGGTACTCATACCAGTTTTGTTCTTGGATATAACATCCCATATACTTCGGCGAGAACATGGGTCAACTCCAGTGGATGGTTCATCCAAAATGACCACCCGTGATCCACCAATAAGAGCTATAGATATGGATAACTTCCTCTTCATTCCTCCTGACAATGTGCCAACTCTCTTATGACGATGGCTATACAGTCCAGTATCTTTTAATGTCCTTCAAAAATAATTTATGGTGGTTATTTTTGACAGACAAAATATTTGAATATTGAAAAAATGCAGTAAGTACTTTAACTAATAGGTATTTACTAAACAACTATTATATGCTCAGCAAGGTACAATACACTACTGAGGATTCATGATATGGTTTTTTATTATCGTCTAGTTGGAGGTTCAAAATTGACACCCAGAAAACAACACAAGGGAATACATGCCTAATTTTTTTTTATTTGTTTATTTGAAAAATACTTATGGAAGGCCTTCCTGTTTTGTGCCAGACTGTGTTTTAGCTGCTGGAGGAAAGTGGTGAGGAGATAATATTCCTACCCATAAGAAGATTAGGTTCTATCTAGTATGTGTATGCATTGGGAAGGAGGCAGATAAAATTCAGTCAATAAACATATTCCCAAGTAAGTTTATAATTCACCAGGTGGTGACAAGTACAATAAAAAATACATAAAGCAGGGTACATGAGATAAGAAGTGCCTGGGGCATGCTATTTTAAGCGTATATACTGCCATCCCCTCAGAGAAGGTGACATTTGACCAGAGACCAGGGAAGTGGAGGAGTGAGTCAAATGGCTGTCTGGGGAAGGCTGCTCTAAGTAGAGGGGACAGTAAGTGAGAAGCCCTGTGGCAGGAGCATAAGCCAGTGTGTGACTTGGGCAGCATGTCTAGAGTACAGTGGATGTGGGAAGACTAGAAGGAAACAACATCAGAAGTGAGATGGGGGCAAGTCATGTAGGGCCTCCTGGCCTTGGCAAGGACACTACTGAGTTCAACACGGAGTGTGGTGGGAAGCCATAGAGGGCTTTGAACCCTGGAGTTACATGCTCTGATTTGCATTTTTTTGTTTGTTTGTGTTTATTTACTTATTTTGAGAGAAAGAGAGAGGGAGGGAGGGAGGGAGAGAAAGAAAGCATGAGTGCAGAGGGGCAGAGAGAGAAGAGAGAGAGAATCCCAAGCAGGCTCCACACTGTCAGCTCAGAGCCTGACGTGGGGCATGAGCTTACAAACTGCAATGTCATGACCTGAGCTGAAGTTACTCATTCAACTGATTGAGCCACCCAGGTAACCTCTGATTTGCATTTTAAAAAGGTCACCCTGGCTGTTCTTTGAAGGACAAACTGTATAAGAGTCGGGTGCCCAGTTAGGAGGGTTGGCCTGAAGTAGTAGCCATTAGAAACAGAGGATTTGGGGCAATATGGTAGCCCGAGATGAAGACAGTTAAATAGTTTCAGTACAATAATTGGCTGCTGGTGATAATGACATAAAATATACACAATACCAGAAAAGTAGAAAAACTAAAGCCTAATTGTTTTGTGACCAAATGTTTCCTATAGGCATTATTGCCATAGCTTGACCTCTTTTTGAGAGGCATTGCCACTATAACTGACCTTTTCACTTCCTCATGCAGCTGCTTTTTAGTCCAGTGAGGAACTTTGATGGAGCCATACAGGAGTAGATGTTCTTTGGTAGTGAGGTAACTAAACAAGACGTCGTGCTGCATGCAGACCCCCATGTTCTTCCGTACCGTGTGTAGGTCTGTTTTGATATCTTTTCCATAAACAAAGATGGTGCCTGCTGAAGCCCCAAATAGCCCAGTCAACATGGAGCTGAAAATGAAGAAATGATAAATCAAGTCTTAACCAAGCATTTAAGCTAGATTTTAGGACTAAATATATCTCATTCATTAGCAAACAATATTATAGTGTATCTCCTCAGGTAAGACCAAGCTATAAAATAAAATGGTATTACATGGGAATAGACACTAAATGACTTTTAAGCTTTTAATTACTTAGAATGTTACATAAACACGATACAGTGACAGTGATGGGGAGGGGGCGGTGGTAGTAGTCATGACAGAAATGGTTGCACACTTTAATTGCCAAGTATGCTCTCTCCTTGAGCAAATCCATGCACTTCCCTGGCATCAGATGGTATCTGTAGGTCATGGAGTCTCAAATTTATCTCTCTAGCCCAGGCCTCACCACTCAGTTCTGGTGTGCACTGAGGATCCTCAAACTCAACATGTTTACAATTTAACTCAGGATCTTTGCCCTCCACTCTGCCTCCAAAGATGTTCCTCTTTCACCATATGATGAATCTATATTCTGGTTGCACAAGCCTAGAATCCAGAAGCTGTGTTTGTATCCTCCTCCTGTCTGTTTTCTACCTCCGCCCATACGTCCCATTTTCCCAGCCACACCGCAGTGCAAGCCATACCACCACTTGCTCCTGACCATTATTGTCTCTTAATTCTCCTTCCCATGTGAACACTGGTCACCTTCAGTCCCTTTCTCTACACTGTGATTATTCTCTACCTTACTAGACAATTGCTTATCACTTTTCAGATGGTTAATAAACTGTGCAATTATTTAATATTCATCTTCTCCAGTAACATGTAAGGTCCATGAGATCCGGAAAAGGACACATTTTTTTCACCACTGTCTCTAGTACCTAACTAGTGCCTTGTACCTTGTATGTAATGGAACTTAAATGACTATTGTGGATTTAATAGGGAATCAATATTATATGCAATTCTTCCCATAAAAACACCTTGAAATACAAACAACTCCTTCTTTATATTCAGAAGAATAAAATTAGGACTTTCTCAGCTAAAATTACAGCCTCTTCAAAAAACCTCCTCCTCTTTTCTTCACTGGTCTCTTATTGCCTATTAGAAAACTGCTTTTAAGCACTATATCACTACGTTTTCACTAGAAAGCCAACTTTGAATTTAAACAGGCCATATAAATAAGAGTAGCTGCATGTTCCCTCATTTCATGACCTTCCTTTATCCCCTTTTATTTACAAAGGAAAAATTAATTTGAATATATTTTGGCAGTCACTGAGCTTACTTATGATAATACTAAATAGGATATCCTGCAACTGACATTTTATCTCAAATAATGGCTAAGGCAGAAACAGCAGCTTAGGGCTGACTTCCAGCCAAGCAACGTGGAGCACTGGAGGTGAGTCACCAAAAAAATTCAAAAGAATGTCACTTAAAAAACATTTGAGTCTCTTTTCCTTTTGGACACATCAGCTAAATACTGAGAAAGAATAGCTCATGTACCACTGCTAGCCATTTTGATCTATATCTGATAGCTGGTGATTTCTTTCTTCATGAATCAAGGCAAGGAGCAGCTGGGGCTGAGTGTGTTTATAGCAAAGTGTGTAAACTAAAAATTATACATGGGCCAGAATAGAAATGCAAATAAATGAAACAGACTGGGCATATACGACAGTGCAGATTGGTGGGGAACAGGAATAAATTAGAAAGCAGATGTCCCCTTTAAGAGAACAGTCACTGGTAAGCCCCAACTAATTGTGCCTACCTTAGACTGTGGACCCAGGATTGCCAGAACATCCTATCATCCCAGGAAGGTCAAGAATATTTCTTTTTATTAGAAAATTTCTCCATTTGGAGGACACTTGTGGGGATGAGCACTGAGTGTTATGTGGAAACTAATTTGACAATAAACTATTTGTAAAAAAAAAAAAAAAAACTTTAAAAAAAAAACTTAAAAAAAAAAAGAAAGAAAATTTTCTCCATTTTAAATACTGGCACTGAATTAAAACTTTTAAGAAGTACTGGTTTGGTCTGATCCGGCCTTTGAGGTCTCAGGTTGGAACCTCTGACTTAGACTCCATTTTATAGTAAACAAATTGAGCTATCTTAATCCATCTGGGAGATGTAATAACTTTATTCTTTATGAAAGAAATGAAGAAATATTAAGTAATATACTTGCATGACAATAAGTGTTAAAAAGTAACATACATTGTAGTAGTTTTCCCAGCTCCATTGGGCCCCAGCAATGAAGTAATATGTCCTTCATAGAAGTTCAGATTGAGGTTATCAACAGCAATTTTTGAGCCATAGATCTTTGTGACCCCATGCAGGGCAACCCCAACTGTGAGATCCTTAGGTTCAGGCTCAATGTTGGAAGGAAACATGAACTCAGGACCTGAAAGGAAATCAAGAGAAGAATTATAAGCTCACAAAGAAGGAAAATGCAGCTCAAGATAGACTTGTCCTTAATTAAAAACTTACGACTATAACAACACAGACCTCTAAGTAAAAATAATTCTGGGAACAAATGATCTATTATAGTCTTTGGCCTTCTTCTCACTTGGTTAAAGAATGAATGAGGTGGGGAACCATATTCTCCAAGGTTCATAGCACACTTCTCTGTAGAATAGGTAGTCCTAGAATAACTATCATAAAAATGAATTCTCCTTGATTCAACAGATCTCAAATATTCAAAAGGTGGTCTAAGTCTTCTGATCAGACAGGATGATATCAACTAATGGAAAAAAATGTCTATAAGATGTGATTTTATGGTGACAAGGCCAGTTCAGATCTGTGATTTATAGAATCCAGTTTATTGATTACTATCTACAGCTCCTTTAGGCACCACAAATAGACCATGGATATGGGTGGTCCTTACATTGTAAAGATGGTACTACTCGTCCAATGTCAGTAAGTCATGAGCTTTAACAGTTTGTTCAGCGTTGGTGATGGGTTATGCTAAATTATCTTACTTGTAACTTGGTTACTCTTTTTGACTAGTGACAGATGGTTGGAGTTAGGGGTGTAAACTGTGGCCAAGGAACAAAATTTTTCTTTGTGTGAACCTAACTGGACCACAAAGGGATCTACAATCTTGGCCTAATTAGTGCCATATGCTAACCAACTGAGCTAATGAGCCCAGAAAAAGCCACAATTTAATCTCCATAAGAGTCTAAACACATATGTGTGGACATATTCATCCATGACTAAAAGGATTATAATTTTACCATTTAGAAAAACATAATTAAAATCACTAGTCATGTAAATTTTTATATCACTTCTGTCATAATAATACTTGTTGTTGACCTACTTGTCTTACTGGCAGATGGTATGGTGTTCTGCATCATGATGTTAGTAAACATAAGGCCATTGCTTTTCTCATGCTTCATGTCTGTACATCCTAGTCGCTCCTTCCAGTAGGAAGGGAGGACTGGAAAATACCATGGAGCTGCCATGCCATAGGTACCTGTGATAAAAATGCATTAGGAAGAGTAAGTATTAGTTGATTAACATTAAGCATCAGAAGCTAATCAACAGAACATTATTATACATGGTTCAGAAAGTATTTTCTTTTCTTTGTTATCTATATCAAATTAAGTCATAGTCTCAGTTTCCAATGTAAAGCAAAAAAAAAAAAATAGCCTCTCTTTTTCTTTAAAAAAAATAACTTCACTGAGGTATAATTACATGCCATAAAATTTACTCATCATAGTAAGTGTAGATGTAGATGATTTTTAGTAAATATATGAAGTTGTGCAAACATCACCACAATCTATGGATTATTCGAATATCCTATAGCTTCAAAAAGTGTTATCCTGCCCATGTACGGATAACTCCTGGTCCCACCCCAAGTTCTAGACAATCACTGATTTGCTTTCTGTCTCTACACACTTGTCTTTTATAGGAATTTTATGTAAATGGAACAATACTCTTTTGTTCTAGAACACCAGGAAATGCACAAATATCAGTAAGGCTGAATGGAAAAGCTCCCAAGCATGTTAAAAGTGATGACGACTTGAGACCTAGGATAGGAGATCCAACTAGTGTTTTCCATTAGAATTTGGTAAATCCTCCTTAGAGTTAGGAGACTTGGTTTTTTCTTTATCCCGTCTCATGTACCCATCTGGAAAGGCTGGATTCCATGCTTCTTAATTCACTCCATCCTTTAAAGGAACATCAGAGAAGGAATTCACCAGTACATTATCTCATCCTGGAAAATTCTGGTTAGTTTTGGGATTTAAGTTTGTAGTGTTTTTTTTTTTGGTTTTGAGACTATATATGGCACATCAAATATTAGAAAATATATATTAGCTGATGTATAAGTATGAAAACTATAAAAATATATCTGTAGGAAGTATGTTCATACCTGGAAACACATTCCTGACATACCAAGCAATAAGAAAATAAATGAAAGAGTCAGCTAGGATTAGACAGCAGAGCCAGCCAAAGGAGGTGGTGTCATCCTGAACCGGGGAACTGTACATATTTTCCCACTGAAGACCTAAAAAGTAAACACATGTATTTATTCTTCTGTGAGATGTATTGCAGCTGTGAATGATAAAATCTAGTTTTAAAGGAAGTGAGCCTACCGATGCCCTGCTCCTCATATCTGGCAATGTATTGACTTGCATAACTGAATGCTGTTGGGGACAGCAGACTCTGTGAAGAAATGAAACAGCAGTGATAGTTCTTATAAGTTTTGTGCAAGAGGGATCTAAACATACTTAAAATTTTGGGTACTTATATAGATTAAATTGACACTAACTCCCTAAGCATACTTAAAAATGCAGGGGTCCTTTACCAAGCACGCCTACCACTCTGAAGAAAGAGGAGAGGGAACAGCCGAAAACAAAGCAGGTAAATTATAACTTGGAAAATATTTGTCAAAAATCCAAAACATGTATCTGAACTTAGTAAATGTTGCTCAGAAATTTATAAAATAGGTAATTACAGGGTAATGCAATGTTAGGACTGAAACCAAATCACCTGTTAGGAGCCAGGAGATATTTTCAATTCATACATTGATTACAGGTAACAGAAGTACTATAAATTACAATATACATAAATATGAACTGATTGAATACTTACAGTGCAACAAATTACAAATTTAATGTTGCTTTAACCCAAAGTAGTCAATATTAAATGGAAGTTATTTAACACTTTCTATTTCCTTAAACACCAAAGTTTCAATATGACTCTCAAAGAGATTTATTTTTCTGTTTTCCCAATTTCAAACTATTCTTAATAATTTCATTGTAATTCTTAAATTAATCCAATACTTTTAAATTGAAAAGGCAGAGAAGAATTCAAAATTGATTATATGCTGTCAGTGCATTTGTATTTATGTCTATAAGTTATATTGTATTTACAAAAACCATGAAGATTATTCACATATGAGAATAATTCCAGTAATAAAAGCTTTAAGATACTTAAGGAGTTGGACCAGAAAAGAAGTCAGAATTTGTGATGATCTTTAAAATGATTATTTTTAAAAGATTATTCTTTCTTCAGAAATTATTTCTTAACAGCATTACATACTATGGTTTTAAAAACTGTGGGGGAAAGTTTCATTTTGTCTTCTGCTTGTACAGTACTCAATGATATAGAAAAAAATATTAGAACAGTTAAGCTTATTTTGCAATCACAGAACTTTTCAATTTAGATAAATGAACTTGGAGTTTGAGAGTCTAAAAACATAAAAAGAACCAATTCTTATCACACACTAGCCATTCAGTTGTGACAGTTGACTCACCATGAATACTTTTACTACATAACTCAACTCATCCTCAACTGTAATCAGAACAATAAAAGGGAAAAAGGCAATGATGTAGATGAGACTTCCAATAAGGGCTGCAATGTTGGTGTTGTTGAAGAAGACGCTGATAAGATAGCTCATGGCAATGACTGAGAAGCTGTAGTCCGAAAAATACAGGAACAAAATGAACCCATTTGTTTTAGGAAGAATATTGCCAAACTTCAGTATAATGATGAGGATGACGATGGTAACCAGTAAAAATCCAACACTCTCTATAAGCCAGGCAAAAAAGTGGCTGCAGGAGTCCACACCCATCATCTTCATGTACTGTGAAAAGGAAAAGGCATTAGCTACTTTTTGAGCTGATATTCATTCAAATAGCAATTATTTGTGCACCATGCCAAAATACCTATGAGACTCTTCATATATATGGAACTAGGCATCTTAATGATTTTCATAAGTCAAAGATTTCTCCATGCTTGCTATGTACAATTAATATGACCATTTATATCGGCCCAATTTAAATCACATGCTTTCAGAGTTTCCCAATATAATGGATGATTTGGATGGTAAGGTTCTTTTTTTTTTCCAATTTCATTTTATATCTGATATCTAACTGATGTACCCAGATTAAATTAATTTAGAATAGATTATCAAAATTTATGGTGTCTTCTGCAGAATTTTACAACATGAATTTGATATTTGTGCAGGCATGAATATTTCAAGCAGGTGGAAATACATAGTTTATTTCAAATTCAGTATAGGGACTGAGATAGGACAACTCCATTAAAAAAATCTAAACATGGATGGACGGCACAATCAGTATTCAGGCTCTTGAGAGAAATAGAATGAACCTGATTCCTAAGATTTAAAACATGGAAACATTGAAGGGAGACTTTCTGCCTTTTGGCATAGCTTCCCCATCCTTAAGATCACCGGTCGTCTAGGTCAGGTCTGTCACCTTTGTCTGCCAAAAAGACATTCATGCACCCAAAATGAACTCATGTATTTGAGATTTATTCTCTCTCAATTTAGATTCCTTAATAACTCAGTGACATCCCTAGAGGCCAAGGCATTCCACCAAGGTAGAAAAACAGATGAGCATGATATGTTTGAGCATTAACTCAAAGGGATTCTGAAAGCTCTAAAGCCCCCTGGATCTTGGCTGTCTCAAATTCGGTGACATGTTGCACTTTGTGGGAACCTGCATACCCTGGTTTCTAGTTTTAACAATACATGATTAATGCTAAGCTTATGAATCAACAGTCCATTTTTTAAAAAAAGAACAAAAGAAATGCTCCACTAAAGCTTTATAATCTAGTATTTCAGGTAAAATCAAGGATTTTCAATGTCCTCTTTCTTTAAACCTAACTTGTCTAGGAAAAGAAAAAGGAACGTTGCTGAATCTTTTACTCTACACGCAAAATAGTGAATTTTACTTTCTGCCTTTGTAACTTATCACATTTTGATAACTCTGCTGCTCCTCTTGTTGCCACGGAAACAGCTACCTGACTGCCAACAGTCTAAGCTGTGGGCCTTAAGCTAATCACCACTGAGAAAAAAGCCTGTGACTTTTTCTCTTAACTTTGCCCTCTTCTTCACCCTCCCCCCTCCTTACTGCTTCCCTCCTCGCAGACCCTCCTGCCCTTTGCAGTAAAGATTTAACTTATGTTTCCATAGGAATGGAAGTGTGGGTCAAAGTAAAAAAAAAAAAAAAAAATCAGCATGGAGCGAAGATGTACTATGGAAGGCTTCCTTCATTTACTACGTATCTCATTGAAAACAAAATTACATTTCGGTGTGAAAAAATACCTCAGAGGTTTTATTTTCGAAATATTTTCTCTGTACCCCAACCCATTTGAGAAAATTACTATGTTATGTATTTGATGACTGCATTTCAGAGACACTTGCCTGTTCCATTATGATTATGATATGTTAGCTCTTTCATTTGCCTTTCTTATTTGTATTTTGAGGTTTTACTGAGTTTATAATTAACTGGGGAGTTATGGGACCCATACAACTACTCTAGAGCTGATATCCACCACCTAATTTCATGTGACCTATGTGAGAAATATTTTTCCCCAATAGCAATGTATATTAGTAGGAGACAATGTCAATATATTTCACAAAGTGAATACAAAATATCTAGGACATGAAATAAAGCTGACTTTGGTGTGTGTAAATATGTTTTCCTTTCCCAACAATTGATAGCAGCAGTATAAAACATTTTTATAACTAGAGAATTCTCCACTCATAGCCTTATTAAAAGATAATCTGGCAAACCCAAAGACCAGGACCAAAGGTGTTTATCATTGTAATTTTGAAATTTTCAATATTTGAGAACAGATTCCTATTCTCAAGAGTTGGTAAAAGTTGGAGGGTGATCATTGCTTCCTACTGAAACAGACTGAGCTAGGTGCTTCCAAAAGTGTTCACTACTTAACATTCTAGCATGAAACTTCAACGTTAAACTTCAGGATTTTGTGCCATGAGGAGAACAGCTGTTATTCATAAAGAGAAAGAGCAATGAGAGCATGTAATTCATCCATAAATTATCCAGATTCACTGCCAACTTGGTTATAATAAATAAGACCAAACCCGCTGATGGAGGATGGCCCACAGAGAATGTCTGGCTATGCTTTCCTGGATGTCATTAGTTGATCCTCAGAGTGACATATGTCAGGTGCCAGCTTTGCAATCAAAGAGTCACTTGTCTCAAGCCTTCCAAACCTGCCTGAAGCAATTCATCAGTATTTGATAACCTGTTGCTCAAGGAAAACCCTTGTACATAGTGGTCAGAGTTTGCTCCAGTGGATGGCAGAAAATAGAGAGGAGATTTGGTAAGATTTTGGGTAAATGTGTTGCCACATTCAAGAGAACCTTATGCACAGGGATTGACATTTAATGCTCTGAGGAAAAGAAATTGCAAAGACTCCTATATTTACTTGGCAGCAAAGTCTTCATTCAATTCAACAAGAATGTCAAGCACTAATTTATAAGGAATGGTAACATTTTCTACCTCAATTAAATTTTTTTTCTTAACAATAGATATTTGGATTATTGTTTTTTAGTAAGATATAAAGGGTACTGTGATCACTACTTGAAGCGTTCCCAATTCCACTACTGTGATGGATAGTGTTTATGAAGAAGGCATAAAAACTGTTTAAAGCGAAGCACCAAAGTACTAAAACCCCTTGCATAATTCTTGGTATCGTCTCTCCAGACCACAGATATTTTAGATTACCTATCTGAACTGAGCATGAACAACTCCAAAGTTTTGTCTCCAGCTGAATGTAAGCACTGAAATCCCCTTAAATGACTTAGGTTGGATTAGATAGATGAAGCTAACCCATAAATCAAGAAAATAAGGTGGAAAAGTACTTCTCTGTGTGCTGTAAATCAGTTTTTGTACAGCTTTAATATTTTAATTTTTAAAAGCAAGGAACACAGAACAAAACTGCAGGCATTTCAAAATAGTTGTGTTTTTTTGTTTTTTTTTTTTAACTAGTCTTAATCTCATCGACAAACTTATTGGGCATTAATATTTGTACTAATTCCTTTAACAAGTTAAACTCACCAGAGTCGTATCATATCATATCAAGGTCAAGGATTTAGTGGCTTCAATGAAATAGCAACTAACTAGGTTTTTTTTTGCCCAGATTTAAGAACAATTACAGAAGGAAAAAAGTACTTTTTAACCTTTTTTTATTTAATTGGAATGAGAAGGACATAGGGAATTAAAGCTTTAGTACTTAGTGAATATTAAAATGATGATATTAAAACATGATTTTGAATCTCTGGTAACCTAGGAGACTTTCCATCATCATTATCAAAAGTCCTTAAGTGTCTATACTACCAAAATAAGATAAGAGGGAAAGCAGCTATGATGTGGAAAAGGATTTGTTGAAAGTCAAGACACTTGAGTTCCAGCCCCAGATGGACAACTAACAAGCTGTGCAGTTTTCACCAAGTCACCTCTCACTGGGCTCAGCTTCTTTGTCTCTAAACAGGAAGGACATAAGATTAGAACCATGAGCAGTCAAGGAAGGCTGACCAGGAGGCATTGAGCAAGAGGCCCTCATTCAATCAATTTCTTCCATCAATTCATCTCACAAATAGATGGCATTCCTTTTGAATTTTGGACGCCACTGATTTTAAGACATGCCATTATTTTTATATGGCACCAAGAAAGAAAAATCAATACCAATTCAATAATGTTACCCTATCAAATACATCCCAATTTCAGAGGTATTAAGATACAAAGAAAAAAAAGTGTTACCTTAGAATTGATAAAATATGGATAAGTGAATGCATTTCTTATTGTGGCAGTGTGAGAGCCACATTCTGGAAGTATGTGCTGAATTAGGTCTAGATAGTAAGACTTAGAGAGTTTAAGGGATTGGGCCCAAGTAAATAAGAACTGGAAAACTCAAAGCCTGATTCTCTGATTCCAAGCTCAGTGATCTTCCACTGTATGACTGTGACCCCCCAAGATCAAGTAGTTAAATTTTGAAAGTAGATGCATGCAAAATGAAGACACAAAGCTACCAAATAGAAACCAGTTTCCCATTAAAAACTACGTCTTTCTTCAATTGGGAAAGAATTCTTCATTATGCTTTGATTTTTTTGGTGACATCTATAGATACATTAAAAAAGCACAATCTTCGAACACAAAATTATATACACATAATACATAATAATATATATAATACACACACTTATATCTACTGTGTTTCTACCACAAATTCTATCTATAAGATAGGTATTTATTTTGAAGTACAAAAGAACTCAGTATCTATCACAATTTTCTACTTTACAGTTTTCCTTTAATCTGTGAAGATTCACTTCTGAGTACCAGGAAACTGAAAGAGAAATGTAAGGTAGGGGCTCCAACCAAAATTCTGGTTTAGGACATGGATTCAAGTTTCCCAAAGGACATAAAAACAAAGGACATAAAAATGTTCATTTGAAGGGGCACAGGCACCCCAATGTTTATAGAAATGCTATCAACAATAGCCAAATTATGGAAAGAGCCCAAATGTTCACTGCCTGATGAATGGATAAAGATGTGGCACATATATATACGCCACACAATAGAAATGTGGCACACACACATATGTGTATATATATATATGTGGCATATGTATATATGTATATATATACATATATATATACACACACAATAGAAAACTACTTGGCAATGAAAGAGAATGAAATCTTGCCATTTGCAACTATGTGGATGGAACTGGAGCATATTATGCTAAGTGAAAGAAGTCAGAAAAAGATATCATATGATTTCACTCATATGTGGAATTTGAGAAACTCAACAGATGAACATAGGGGAAGGGAAGGGAAAATAAGATAAAAACAGAGAGGGACACAAACCATAAGAGACTCCTAAATGCAAACTCGAGGGTTGCTAGAGGAGAGGGTAAACGAGGGGAATGAGTTAAATAGGTGACAAGCATTAGGGCACTTTTTGGGATGAGCACTAGGTGTCCTATGTAAGAGATGAATCACTGGGTTCTGCTCCTGAAGCCAAGACTACACTGTATGTTAACTAACTTGAATGAACATACACACACATACACACACACACACACACACACACACACACACACACACACACTTTCTAAATTGGAATTAAGAAACCATCACACACAGTTCTGAATACAACAAGGCTCAAACCAGTTGATGAGAAGCTTAGCAAATTGTAATTGAAATACAAAAAAATGCAGCTGTAAGGATCAACCAGAATTCAAATAGAAAAGGTAAGAAGTATAGGTTCAAACTCTAGAACACCCCTGGAAGCCTGATGCTGAGCTAACAAAAACACGAATCAGTAATTTGTACCTTGTAAGGAGAAATAATCAATTGCCTGGAAGCATTGGCAAAGTAAGTCTGAAAAGCACAAGTGGACTAACAAGTTACTCTAACCTCATTATTTCAGATTGTGAGCCAGGCCTTGCGATAATTACCGTGCCCCAGTTTTGAGATGTTCCTGCTTTCTTTTCACTCACTGAATGTAGGGATGGACTCATTACAGGATATGCAGATGAAATAATTTTTATTCCAATACAATCCCCAAATCACACAGCACTTTTTCACAAATTCTAAAAAGAAGTAAGCTATTTTGGATCTGGAAATAATGATGGGCAACACGCTCAAGAAGAGATCATGCTTTACATCCCAGGTCTTGTCTTTCATCATTTTATTATTAACCTAGTCAGTAGCATAACATGGAATTCTTAGTCTCTATAAATCATGAGTCAGTGGAAGATAGAAGATAATTGAAGAAGACAGGGCATACTGGAAAGAGAATTTGCTTACTGAGAGCTGAAACAAGCCATCTGTCTGTCTATGACTATGTCTGTGTCTACGTCTATATATCTATATCTAAATTCATTTGGACTCATTTAGTTACCATGCCGACAATCTTCCTGCCTTACTAGTTATTACTGTTATTATTTAAACTTCCTATAGGAATTTCGTGGGCAAAAATTACTCTTAGTATTATAAGTGTACTCAGATTTTACTCAGAATTTATATTTTGTTTTTTAGAGGCACTTCTTAAATGACTTCTGTGTAGTTTTTTAAAACAAAATATTGCCATATCAGCTGCCTTTATGATTCATAAAATGTTTTTCTTTTTAATTCATGAGGTATGGGTCAGGCTTTCTGATTCTGTATAGACATGATGAAAATCACAGTAATTATTATACTAGATTTTATTCATAATAAGAAGAGGTTCTCGACATACCTCATGAAGCCGGAGATCTTTCTCATAAACAAGCTTTTTTACAAATGCAGCTATAAATACAACCCAGGCAACCATGAGCACAATTGGAAGAGAATAAGAGACACTGGTTAGGAAGCTGCAAAAAAACAGAAACAAAAAAAACACAAAAATTCAGTGACCCTAATAAATATCATCTGTGCAGACTGTGATATATAAGAAACACATTCCCTTTCACAGTCAAATTATAATCTTGCTTTGAAATTGAGAGTTGTCGGGGCGCCTGGGTGGCTTAGTCGGTTAAGCGTCCGACTTTTGCTTGGGTCATGATCTCGCGGTTCGTGGGTTCGAGCCCCACGTCGGGCTCTGTGCTGACTGCCAGCTCAGAGCCTGGAGCCTATTTCAGAGTCTGTGACTCCCTCTCTCTCTGACCCTCCCCTGCTCATGCTGTCTCTCTCTCTCTCTCTCCTAGAAATAAATAAAAATATATTTAAAAAAAAAAGAAATTGAGAGTTGTCATTAATATTATTCCTTTATTTATGAAGTGTGAAGCTGACTTAACAGTAAGCCCTTGATTTTCTTGCTATAATGTTGCAAAAGTAAAAAAAGTCTCTGGATTGTTGGATAAAATTACCATATTGTTGAGAGTGTGTTTGAGTATGTCCTGTCTAGGAAAATAATTATTACATAGATATAATTTCAGGGCTCAAAACCCTTCTGTCTAAACTAACTTCTTATCTAAAAGGCAGATTTAAAATTAGATGATGATTGGTTTATCTAGCTAAAAGCTATATCATCCCAAATTACTGTATTTATCTACTCTTTGGATGCTCATAGTTATTATTAAGCTAAATTCCCCAACACGAAATAAAATAAAACTCAAAGCATTCAATTTAAAACGTAAACAAAGAAGTTGGATTCCTCAAAATAATGCTCCAGGAGATGTTTCATAAACAGTATAGAAATGTCTTTTCTGATAATGTGTTAAACTAGGCAGTCACTGGAAGACTTCATTAGGCTCCACGTATATTCCTCCGTGGGCTGCCCATGATACCAGAAAGTTCTAATGCACTGTTTCTCAAAGTTAACCATGGATCACAGTCACCTGAAGGGCTTACTAAACCATGGATTTCTGAGCCTCGCCCTTCTGATCTATTATATCTGGGGTGGGATAAGGAATTTGCATTTTAAACAATCTCCCAGCTAATGTTGATGTTGCTGGTCCAGGGACCATACTTTGAGAATAATGCTCTGACATTACTCACCTTTCTATGGGCAAATGAGTAGTCTTCAATGAGGGGAACTCTAAATTGATCTACTTTCTGTAGTAGGCTGCACTGACATTTTCACTTAGAGAAAGACACCAAGGCGATTCCCCTTTTAATCTATAAGGCTAAGAGACTACCTTCAAGTTCCTCATATAAAATGCAAATATTAATGGAACATGAAATCACCATCATTCATGATCACTTTAGCATCAGAAGTGTATTACCATCAAAGATATGAGGGGTGTTTTTTTGTTGTTGTTGTTGTTGTTGTTTGTTTCATTCTGTGTGTATGTGTTGTTTGTTTGTTTTGGCAAGAAGAAGAGTGAGAGAGGGGACCATATCCAATTTTTTTTGGTTCCTGGGAAACTGCCTGGCATGGGGTAGGCACTTAAACAATATTTGTTGAATGAATTTTCTCTTGGTTCAGGTCCAGCCCTAATGGTGTTTCTGGCTTTAGAATTAGGCTAAGGCCCTCATTCATTAATAACAAATTCCCTATAATGTTTCTTCCAGTGATGGTGTATTTTAAGATTAGTTTGGTTTAGGTTTGGTTTAATATAAAAAAGAAAATGCTGGTCTCCTAATCGAAAGACCACTGAGTTACCAGCTATACAACTTTAGACACATTACTTATGCTTTCTGGATTTCAGTTTTTTTCATCAGGAAAATATGGTTGATGATACCTGATCTCATTTACCTTAGTATTGAGGTTGTTGGGTGAACAGAGGAAATAATGTATGTGAAAGCACTTCGTATGCAATAAAGAGTGGACATGTATATGTAAGATAGTATGACCACACTCCCAATGAAGAATGCAGATTACAGTTACTTTTATTCTTAAAAAGAAAATCCAGGTACCCACGGTCCTAGGTACCAACATTTACAAGAGGAGAAAATGAGCAGGAAAATAGATAAGAAGAAATGTTCTTTTAATTGAACCCCCAGGTCTTTATTATTCATGTAAGCCGATGCAGTTCATACACAGTTCGGGCTGCAGAGAACTGACTGGCCTCCACAATAAGCAGCTAACCTTGACAACCCACTGGTGGAAGCCTCATCTGTCTCCCTGGATTGTTGCTGCACAAAGGGCTGCATCACCTCATTTTATCTACAGCTCTTGAAGCAGCCAAAGTAGACAGATGCATTGATAGGGGGGGAAAAATGTCCTGAACCATCTAAATTGTATATAAACTGCAGCAACTGGGCTGACTAACAAGTGTAATTTCATTAAAGTAATATTCAGCCTCAAGCTTTTATGTAGGAGGATGAGGCTGACTGTGGTCAGCATGGAGGAGCCAGCCAGTGCTACCCGACTGGCAGACTTCTTGAACATCCAAATTCAATTGTCTAAAACATGATCTGTATATTTTTTGTTCATTTAGCAAACCATTTTAGATAAGGATTTCTAGCAAGTGGACTGCCAGTACATAACATAACATAGTGTTAGATAGCATAAAATTTATCTTAGAGGGTTAATCAGTGATGGGCTCTATCAACATTTTCCCTAAAATTGGTCATGGACTCATAGATTTTTAATAAAATTGGAGATTTGGAAGAAAGGTTAAGATTGTCTTGCTTAACCCCCTCCTTTCACTAGAGAAAGGGAAGAACAATAGAGAGTGGGTGGCATCAAAACCGTGCAGTGATACACTCAGGTCTGTAGTCTAAGTCTCCTAATTCAAGGACCATAGTCCCTGGAAAGCTAAGGGTTATGATGAAGAAAACTTGAATCCTTTGGTAAGAACTGTACCATCATGTTGGTAACAATGAGCAGCTATAGTGGGGCTGTGCCCTGTACCGTGGACCCCCTCCTGGAAGCAAGCATTTGACAAAAATGTGGTGAAAGAGATCTCTTTCACTTGATACATGTAAATGAATAAGTAGAAATGAGTTTTCAAAAAAGTGGCTGACTATCCAAAAGGGCTAGAGCCACAGAGACTTACTTGTCTTTCATGTAGCAGGGATATGGAATTGCTTGGACCTGGACTGCTATTTCCTGGGAGTTCCTTCCAGTCTGCAATTCAACAATTGCTCTCTCAATACTATCCTGTAAGTAAACAAAAGCCCTGCCATAGATCTGGTTATGTGACGGAGAGTTGTGTGGGCCTGGGGCCCAAATCTTGGTCCTTATGCTTCTTGTGGTCTGTGCGGTCTTGAGACTCATGCGGATGGTGTATTTTATGACAGGAGGAAGAGAGACATTTTCAGAGTCATAGCCTCTATGCAGGCTTCTGTTAGAAGGAAGCTTAAAAATAACACCTAAAAATAAAAAGGAAACAATAGCAGAAAGGTTATTTTATGGTTGATATTATTCATTGTTTGGAGGGTACACTTAGGGGGCAGCCAAACAGGCAATTGAGTTTGTAATGTGACAGTAAGTTCAGACTTCTAATTTACAGGATAGATGGCTAATTGGAAGTGACAACCTCAGAGGTTCAAAGAAGGGGTTTGAGAGTATAATTACAAACTAAGTGGCCAGATTAAATAGATCACTCTAACCCACTTACTAAAATTAAAACACACATATACACACACAATAAGATGAATAATCTTGACTGATTTTGAAGATGGACTCAACTTCACCCTGTAACTATGTAATCCATTTCAGTCTTAACTCTAACCACGCCAACAAAATTACACATTTGTTGAAGTCTCTGCAGACAATATCATTGGTTTACTACATGAAAGGTTCTCATTTCTAAGGACATCAGAGGGGACAGTGACCCCCAGACTACTCTTCTGAGTTCTGGATGAAAGGGGTGAGGGAAGAATTTGGCCAATTTTAGTACAAAGAGAAGCTCAAACTCTAGTAGAATGACACTTACTTCCAAAGAGTTCATTGCTTTTGTAAAGCCTTTTGGCCTCTCTCTCCATTTCATCAATGCTTTTTGCTGCCTGAATACGATCATATAATACACAGGAGGAAATATTTACTGTCAGGGAGGATAGTGTGTTGAGATGATCGATGAGGTCAATGCTGTTTTCTAATTTCAGCCTTAAAATATCTAAAAAAAAGGACAAAACAAAACAGACAAAACACATGATAATGTTGTATTATAAGTTTCTAATAGTACTGAGACAAAATACTGACTTTTTGGTAAGTAATAATCATTATACTAGATTACGAATAACACGGAGTTGTAGAATTTGGTCTAAAAATATCTAGTAATAAAAATAGCTAATAGCACCTGGGAAAATGTGTCCAGTTGTGCAAATATTCACTGAAGAGAATGCTGAACTAGTACTGATGGAGTAGATCCAAGTTCTAAGAATGGTACAAGCCAATTTAAAAGTACATTCTACTACAATTTAAGTAACCAATAACTAAAGGTGAATAATTAAAAATATATATCTACATGTAGTCAGGAAGAAAACTAGTGATAAAAGTTTTGATAAACAGAAACACTTACTTTGTTCAGGGAATGTGAACATAAGAACTTAAACATAGGAAAATCTATGTAGAGTGTGTAGAACAAATAAACTATATCATTTAATAAGTGGTGCTACAGAATCATTTCTTAGGAGACTGTGAGAACCTATGCCATGCAGTTAACAACTTTCTAAAACTGATTTAAAACCTTATGTGAGTTATGTCTATTGATATCTGTATTAATCTAGACAAAATGATCAAGTTTTTATTTTAGGTAATTACTTTGGAAGAAAGAGGGTTTAATTGCTCTTCAATTTCATGATTCTTTATGAGGAAATCAACCGAGACAAAGGGTAAATATGAAGTTGCAAGTTAATAAATCACTAGGCCAATTAAATTTTCACTGACTTGATCATCATGAATACCAAGAATGCTGTATCATAAATCCCTCCTCACAGAACCAAAGCATGACTCTTCCATACTCCAACGTAAGACTTAATTTCTCACAGAGGGCAACGTCTTAAATGCATTTCTCATTAGAATTTAAAGTGAAATGGTTTCCTGGATATAGACATCGGTGGGGGAGGGGTAAAACTGTGGTTGAACAGTGGCCTCCAGCGGCCATTGGAAATCAACACAACACCAAGGATTCCTTAGAAATGCTGGCAGGCAGGATCAGAGTAGCTATGAGGTCAGTGCCCCATCCCCAATTCAAACTGTATAAACTCTCAGGTACTAAGTTACATACACAATTACACAAACATCAAGTTCTACTGCTACATTCATTTTAGTCTCATTTTAAATTCTAGAACTCCTGTCCTATATTAGGAAGATAAAATTTATAGAACTTTGTAGTATATTCCTGATATTTTGATCAAATGGTTTCTTACCCAATTGATACTTTTAGAGAATAAATCCACTAATATCTTTCTTTAATCAAACTCAGTCAACTATCATAAAGTGCATACAATTATATACAATACAGATGTGAGCCTAATTCCTCCCTACTGATTTTACAGACTACGTCACTTCTGTCCAGGAGCACCAAGGAGGAGGGGCACTTGCTCTACTGCAGCCAAATTCAGATGCTCTCAATCCCTTCCTCATACTTGTGGTTGCATAGCAACAGTGCATCAGACACAGACTGAATTAGATGTCTTGCATCCCTTAGGTTGAAGGTGGGGATGTGGCAGAGGGAATGCATAAGTTCAGACAGCTTCCTTTGATCCCCTTTCGCTGTTCCTTTTAAATGACCATGAGAAGAGGATCCAACCTTGAATACCGATTTAAGTTTATTTTCTTTTGAGTCTCTTCATTGCCTTTGTTTTGCTTTTGCTAACTCAGTAATTTCTTCCAGTTACATTCTGGGTTAGTCAAAGTGATACTGAGGCCAGCAGAGATAAAATGTTAAATGTAGCTGGAAATATTTCATCTTCCTTTGTCCTTAAGGACTTGCTTTTCATCAAGTTGAAAAAAAAAAGTCCTCTTACCTCTAGCAACCTACTAACTGACCAATGATTGTAGGAGTACATGAAGTATATAATTGTTGAAACTAACTGCAGACACTGGGTATGTGAGTAGTTGTTATTATCTGTAATTATAAGACGATCTGGGGAAAGGACAGGTAGGTATGTCCAGGATTTTACTGTTCTTAGAATAACTAGCTAAAACTCAAATGCAGAAGAAAATAAAAAGTTTTCAAATGCAACCATGCTTTTCACATTCCTGACATGACTGGTGAATACAAGTTTTGTGAATCTGGACTTACCGAGTTCATCGATCTGTTTCAATAGTTCAACGGCATCGAGTCCCACAGAGAATTTCACAAAAACTTGCACAAAGGGGTTCCTTAGAGTATTCTAACAAATAATAATTGGGAATCAGTTTCAATACAAGAAAGCATGTTTAATCATCATCTGTCTAACAGCACCTACAGTGAAATAAAGTAACAACCACCTGGCATTATTAATGCATCACCTTGAAACACCCTCATACAAATCCTTAGAAAGAAAGAGAAAGTGTGTGGCCATTAATGACTAGAAAGGCTGGGATTTTCTTGCTGATAGACACAAATTAGTCAGGATGCTACAGTAGCCAGATATGACTCTAGTTATCGACATTAGGAAATTATATTCAATGTAACAGTCCTTTTACCCATGGCTATTACATCACTTGTCTTTTGATATGCGTTATACACCATTGTAGTGGTTCATAGTTGAATTGTGTTCAACTAAAAGAAACTGAAACAACTTTTAAAAACTGTGGTCTACAGGGAACCTGGGTGGCTCGGTTGGTTGAACGATTTCGGCTCAAGTCATGATCTCACAGTTTGTGCGTTTGAGACCAACATTGACCTTGATGCTGTCAGTGCAGAGCCTGTTTCCAATCCTCTGCCCCCTCCCCCATCCCTCCTCTGCTCATCTTCTCTCTCTCTCTCAGAAATAAATTTTAAAAACTATTTTAAAAATTGTGACGTCTACATGGAACTTCATATCACAATTGATTGGTGCCCTAGTTCTACTACTTCCTAGCTATGGGCTCTCAGCAAGCACTTGGCTTTTTCTAGCTTCATGTTACTTTTCTGTAAAGTAGGGATGAATGACTCATCAGAACATTCAAATGTAAATTACTATAATATCATTTATCATTGCAAAAAGCACAATTGCGTGAACATGGAAAAACAAACTGATGATAAACTTTAAGTTACTCTATATCCATGGAAAGACTGAAAAAATTTTAAAAAACCATAAAAGCTTTAACATATAATGACTTTTACAGCTCTCTTCCAAATTAAGAGACAAAGCTTCTACCACTGCAGAAATACAACTAAGTAACACTTGTCGAGATCTTACTGTGTACTGTACAATGTCTAACAGAGTTTGCCTTAATTTTCTCACATAGTTTTCCATAACACCTTGAGGTTCCCCCAAGGACACAAAATTAATAAGGGCCAAAGGGAAAGCTGAAGGCAAAGAATTCAACTTAATTACAGAAATGTTTATCTTATGTGTTAATTCATGGCCACGTTTTTATGGGAACCAGACTAAAATTGGTTTTCCCTTTATAGGACAATTCAGTATTACTCATCATTCTATCATTCTCACCAGTATCTTCCATTTTGTTATCATAGAGATAAATGAGGAAGAATAATATATGTTAACGGAGCATGTATACAACTGAACTAATTCACTAAATCCATAGGTGCTGAGGGGTCTAAGGGTAGGTGGCAGCATGTAGATGGATGGCTATCAATCACACAGTTACACACCATGAGAGCCCAAGAACTCTGAAGTCTCACTATTTCCCAGGAAGTAATTTGTGCATCTGGAAAAACTGAATCAGAGCATTGCTAATAAACAAAGCACTGTTTCTGTTACAGTACAGAGATGATCCGCTGAGCCATATCTCCATTCTCCCACCCCTCCTTTTGCAATCGATCCTATGATCGGTGACCCTTATTTTTACATGCTTTCACATATATGATCCTCACAAATCTGTGACATGGCATTCAATATACTCAGTTTAGAGATTCGTAAATGTAGATCAAGTGTCTTATGTCATTTGCCTCAGGGTCCACATTGGCAAAGCCAGGTGTTATGCTAAAAGCTTTAAATTTCAGAATCTGTGTACATTTGCAGAAATAAGTTTTTTTTTCAATAATTGAGAATAATGATTTATTTTTGGTCTAGAACAGAATCAACCTGCTTCCATTAGATGATGGTCCCTTTATGGATATGGTCACAGAGTTTCTTCATAGCAAATGTTTGCACTTTGGAACTATTATGCATAGATCATGTCTTTTGTTAATTACTGCTTTAGCCAACAAATTTCCTTAGTGAAATGATATGTGTAGGGTTTTTTTATTACTCTACAGGAAAAGAGTTAAAGGAAAAAAGAGCAGTCTTCCATTTAGGAAAACAGGTCAACAAAGTACTCTTCAAGTGGTCTTTGTTATATAAAAAGTCCATTTAATAGAAGTAGACTTAAAATTAGAACCAAGTTTAGTAGTAAATTGTGGGGAAGATGTCTGATGAAAGTTTACTTTTCTTATATTAATTAAATTATTATTCTGAAATTATCTATTTTAGAAATGTATTTTATTATTTATATTATATAAACTTTATATATTATTTATGATAAAAGCCAGATTGTAACTATAATTATTCACTAATTGTTAGTAAAAATAAAAACTAAGCAAGGCCTCTTAGGGTATAATTTTTCTGACAAAGTTTTATGAACCTAATCCTTTATTTTATGTTTAACTCCTTGAACATGCTTTAAGGACTTGTTTTTTCACAAATATATTTTGGCTTTCTCAATACTTTGATATGCAAACCATTCTCTCTTCAAGTTCCTATGTTGCATCCTCTGCCATTTTCTCTTCTCTGGCTGGTAGCTGGTCTGGCTCTGCTGCTCCATTGTTAGTTCTCAGTAGTTCTGTTTGTGATTGGAACATTTGCCCCACATGATTTTCATCATCTTCAGAAAACCCTACATCTTTTGCAAGAATTGCAAATTACATTTTTTAACCAGTGCTCATTGTATTTGTGTTGTACTGTCAAATGTTTACCCTGGGGTGTCATATGTTTCAATCAAAGAATTCTCCAAATTTAACATTCTTTTCCAGAATAGTATTATTTTTAGGAACTCTGGTTCTGGTAAAATAGCAAAAAATGATTTAAAGTGGAGGGACAAATAAAGTAAACATGTTTTAAGTAGTTTTTACAGCATTTCATTTTTGGAAAACAAGATTAACATCACTAGTTATGTCTCAAATTCAACCTGTAAGATGGCTTATTTCTGAATTACAGAGAGGATGCACCACAGGAGGTGAGGATGATTAGGAATTTGAGAGATCTGTTATCCTGCCTCAGACTTTGTCTCTGAGGAGACGCAATTTAATCTATTGGATATGGATTCCAAGTTACTATAGGCCCATTGCCATAATGAAGGTGATTAAAATCTCAAAGAATTATAATTTCTATGAAGAAGAATGACAGAGCTGTCTCCTACCTGGAGCATGGGAATCGTCTGGTTTAACAGGTGGAAGGAATTCATGAAAAGTGGTGAGTTATCCATCCACTCTTGAGATTTCTCTCTTAATTCCGCCAGCTGCCTCAGAGTTACATTAGACTTAAAGACAAAGAAACAAAGACGGATCAGGCCTATCACTATTTCTTCGATATCCCAAAAAGGTATCTTAAAGTTATTTTGTTACACAACTTTAAAGAAACAGTTCTAAAAGGTAGAGCTAGTAAAAAAATATATTGTGAGAAATTTCCCACATGGTCAGAAGTTTTTAAATGTAGCTTTTACAGGGTCAAGATCACTTTCAAAAAATTCTGGAAAATTTTTGGGATTTGCTTCAGTGTTCACAGTGAATTTACAGTCAAAATAAAAACATATCTTCTGGAGTTCTCTCAAGTTATTCATTTTTTTCCAATGACACATTTAACTTGACTACTACAGAAACATCCTAGCTCACAGATATGAGAATATTCTCATATACTACTGGTGGAAATGGATGTGTTACAGCTATTTTTGGAAAGCAATCTGACAACAGTAATTAAAAATACAATATGAATAAAAACACTGTATGATTAATATACATGAGAGTATTTGTTGTCATATTATTTACATTTGCAAGAACAAAAACAAAAATAAAAGCAAACACTGTAAACAAAATAAATGCCCAACAGATGAGGATTGGCTGAGTCAATTCTATGGTATGAAAAAGTTTGAATTTTCAAAAGGAATGAATTAAACGATGCCAATTGAGTTGGAAGAATTTCCACAAGGTATTGTTGTGTGAGTAAAGTAATACATAGAAAACTATTATAATGTAACTTCATTTTAATAATGCAAGAATGATTTTTAAAAAACCCTGTATATGAATGTATATATATTATCATGATCTATAAAGAATTAGAGAAATCTGCATAAATTATGGAAAAACACATCCTTGAATACTAAAAATTATGTTGCATAAAACAAAGAATAAGCTCAAGAGAAGAGAAAAAGAGGAGGTAAGAGCCAAACAAAAAGGAAAGACAAAAAATGACTACCCTTGGAAAATAAGCAGGTAATGACTTCATTTATGCAAAATCATTAGGAGCATATAGTAAATTAAGCAAATTAAATATTAAAATGCAAACAATTAAAACAAAGGTCATTCTAGAAACCAATGATGAACTCATGTCCATTTTTATACAGACCTAAAATAATGTTATATTCACCTAAACTATGGTCTAGTGACCAAGTAATGGTAGAGATTTTTTTCTTCCACTCTATCATTTTAAAAGTATCAAGTTTATAATTTAAATCATTAAAGTTGCAACTTTCAATGTTGCAGAGAAATGTAATTATGATTAAGTTAGGTAGATGATAAGTATAGTTACTATTAATAATGTTGTATTTCTCCACACCTGTCTTTTATATAAACATAACATGTTGAATTGTACACCCTAAGATGAAGCCAATAATATATAATTTAGGGGTTGTCTTTATTCAAACTAGTTATATAATGCTCCAATATTATTTTTTTCTAGTGTCATTATTTTTACATAGTTTGAAAATTAGACTCCAGTGGTAGAAAATTTTTCTGCTTTTGGAGATAAGCTGAAAAATCTGAGGTCTTGCTTCAACTAATCTCACTCTCAAGTGTTAGCCTGGTTCATTTCTCTTCAAAGGGCTACCAAACAATCTACATTGTTTACACATATACAGAGCAGAATTTGAGAATTAAGAGTTTCAGAAAGCCAAGGGTAATAGTAGGTAAGATATAAAGAAATCTGAGTCAGCTCTAGTAGATTTGGAAGTTGACTACTTTAAAAGTCATCTTAATACTTGAGATTGAAACTGTGAGTTATAACGGTCAAACCTTTTCCATTATTGCCTTGGTGACAGGGGTATATGGTGCATACAAAATTTTTCCCAACAACATAGGTTTCAAGAAAGCCCAAATCACGGGTCCAGCAGGCATATTAATGATGTCTTTATAAAGGGAGAAGCAAAATGGTGCTGGAAGGAAAAAGTAAATAAAATCCATTTAGCATGTGTATCTAAAATCTATTTCCTTATGGTAAATTGACACAGATTATTATTACGCCCACAGATGCATGCCTTATACTTCCTTTATTACTAACAGTTTTGAGGCAACTAATATCAAAGTAAGAAAGTGTAGTAACAAATCTTTTTTAGGTATGAGAGTTTAACCCAATAAGCAAGCCTATGATAAATGATGGCATTTTGGAAAGAGGAGTTAGAAAGGTTGAAAAAATCACATTTCAGAATATCTTCCAACAGATTCACCTCACCATCACTTAATTTAAAAATATATATGTTTGTATACAAAAATCTGCTACTAGGGAGTACCAGATACATAAGGGCTCTTCAATAAATTTTGAATGAATGAAACAATGAATAAATGAGTCAATCCAATTGCTATAATAAACATCCCTATATTGTTTGGAAGAGCTCAATTGATGGAATTTTGCATCCCAAGTAAATGGTGTTGATGTGCTACTAAAGGTTTATGGTTCTGCCATATTCACGGAGTTTTTCTACGTGTGAGACTAATTTCTAATTCTCAAAAGTTAAGAAAAATGTTGACCAGGCAGATTTAATTTTGTATTGTAAACAATTTTGTATTGTTTCCTGGCAAGGACAGTATAGTTGTGATCGACAAATTCTCAGTGATGTGGCTAAGAGGCTAGATTGCTGAGTTTAAATCATAGCTCTGATACTTTCAAGTTGGGCGACCTTGGCCAGTTACATAGTCTGTCTGTACCTCAAATCCCCTAAAATGGAGATGCATACCCCCTAGGTGTGTGAAGTATGAATCGGATGAGCAAGCATGCCTAAGGTATGGGGAGTACTGTATAAGCGCTGGGGAAAAATTAATACTTCGTTTATTATAAAAGGCTAAGACACAGTAGACAATGTTGTTAGGAGATGATGTTACTATGCTGATTTTGAAGTGTACTCACTGGTATGTGTGGGAATTCCATATTTAGAAGCAATCTGTTCTTTGCTTAATTTATAAGTCAAAAAATCCTTGGTGTGGTTGCCTTTTCGCCTTTGAGAAGAGGGCAGCAAGGCAGTTAAATACTCAGTGGTGATTCCCTGGGAACACAATGCTTGGGAGATGGTGCTAAATGATCCTTGGGGTGTGTTCATCCGGTTGCTTCTGTACATTGCCTAGGAGATAAAAATCCATGATTTATTAACATTATATAGCTATAAACACTGCTGAGGACAATTACAGAAGAAATCCTGGTAATGCGTAGAGTATCCTTATAGCTTCCATAACTCCTTTAAAACATGTATCCTAAATGTAAATGCAGAATGCTGAAACTTACTAATTTAGTGGCAACACTTTTGCCAGAGTAGAAGAGTTTCCCTGCAGGTGATTTTTTTCAAAGTACTCTATTTGTAGCTGAATGTATTATAACTAATGTCAAGAAAAAGTTAATATGACAGAAGAAATTTCCCAGTAAGGACATTACTGGGTGGCTTTCCTACCTGTGTTAATGGAACACTTTTGGGTAGATGCATTTGTTTCAGAGATGTCATTTTATCCAGCAGCGGACGTGTGCCGGAAGCCATCTGATTGAGAATCTCTTTTAGCCTCATGAAGAGTTCTATCATCTTTTCTACTGGCTTTTGATCTTCCCTAGGGAAAAACACCTAACAGGAACAGAATAAAAATAAATGATCTATGTGGAGACATTGGCACCTGCACTCGCTGTTGGTAAGAATCTGAAAAGTTATAATCACTGTGGGAAAAATTTTGGGAGGTTATTAAATACTTAAATATAAGTTTACCATGCAACCTAGCAATGCCATTCCTGAGTATTTATCCAAGCAAAATGAAAACAGATATCCACACAGAGATTTGTATGTGAAGGTTCATAGTGGCATTATTCACAAGAGCCAAAAAAATGGAAACAATCCAAATGAATGCACAAACAAAATGTATACCTAAACCTAGAATCTGTTTGGCAATAAAAAGATATGAAGTACTGACACATGTTGCAACATGCATGAAATTCAAAAACATTATACTAAGCGAAACAAACAAACATGAAGACCATATATTATATGATTCTACTTGTATAAAATGTCTAAAAAAGGAAGATCTCTGGAGATAGGAAATAGATTAGGGGCTGCCTGGGCTAGAGGTCAGAATGAGCAGTGACTGCATATGGACATGAGGTTTCTTTCTGGGGTTGATGGAGTATTATAAAATTATGTGGTAGGGACACCTGGGTGGCTCAGTCAGTTGAGTGCCTCTTAGTTTCGGCTCAGGTCATGATCTCACAGTTCATGAGATTGAGTCCCGTGTCAGGTTCTGCATGGATGGCACAAAGCCTGCTTAGGACTCTCTCTCTACCCCTCCCCTGCTAACGCATGCATGCTCTCTTTCTCAAAATAAATAAATGAACTTTAAAAAATAAAATAAAATTATATTGTGTGGTGGTTGCACCATTCCACATATTTACTAGAACAATCACTGAATTGGGCACTTCAAGTAAGTGGATTTTATGGTATGTAAATTATACCTCAATAAAGTTGCCAAAAAGAAATGATTTTAAAAGTCAGAAAGGCAAATGTCAATTACATAATTCTTCATGTATGCTATTGCTCAAAGATCCTATAATATGATCCTGAAAATCAGAAAAGCCCTGTCAGAAAGCTCATATGATTTATCAGGTTGTATCACAATCCCATAAAGCTTCTCTGATCCATGAAGAAATACTGGAAATGCTTTAAAATTTTAAAGTAACTTCATTTCACTAACAAACTTTGATGGAGTGCCAGCTATGCTCCCAGCACAGGTGAAGTGATGGGTACACTGGTGGTAGACACATTGACATCATTCCTTCACTTGAGAGGCTTTGGTCTAATAGAAGGAACAGATTTCAAAGAAATCTATAGAGAAAAGACTGGGGAATATGAGGACATAGAGGGAATTTAGCTAAGAATCAGAAAAGATCTTTCCAATATGACCCTGCAATGGAAAGAAAGAACAAACTGGAGGAAGCATAAGCCGAGGAAGGTTATAGGCAGAGGGAAAGATGTGTGAGGTCCATGAGGAGTGACAGTTCTTGACATGTCCAAGACCATCAAAGGCCACCATTATGAGCACAAGGCACAGTTGGAGAGAGATCTTGAAGACAGAAATACCTCACTAGCACAGCTATTAATTAGTCATTTTTTTCTAAATTGAAATCAACATTTCAATTTTTCTTCCAGTTCTGCCAAAATTCTGGGCATTCCTTCATTGATGTGAAATAAATGGACTAACAATGAGAAATTTTTCATTATTTTTCTTTGCAATACCTAAAAGAGGTAGGAATGGTCTTCTGCTTGTCAAATGCATATCATTACTAGACTCAACAAAAAATGTTTGGTTTGGTATCTGTTCTGTAGTGGCATTATAAAATAAGGATTAAAATTTTGGATGAACAAAAAAATTAAAAAATAAAATTTTAGACAAACAGAATTAATAATTTCACTTCATATGCATTTGAGGTTATAGTTTATGGACTATAACCATTGTCTGGTTAATGGGTATGTGCTGAGTGCCTTTATGGGCCTGGCACTATTCTTGGCATTTGAAGTATTGGGTGGTTCCACATAGCAGCCATGGAGGAAAGAGAATTTTACAGATGGGGAGGGGTTGTGCAGATTATGGGGATCCTGTAGGATCTGGGGAGTTTATCTGAATAGAATGGGGAACCACTGGGAGGTGATGAGCAGAGGAGTGACATAATGTCACTTAAGTTTTAAAAACATCACTCTGGCTGCTTAAGAATGGTGGGGAAGGGTAGTGGCGGAGAGGTTGCAAGTGTGGAGGCAAGGAGGCTCAGTTAAGAGGCCACCACAGAAATATAGGTGTGGGAAAATGATGACCCAGAACAGGATTACTGATAACCAGTCCTAAAACACTTTCACCCCCTTTTCTATAATGTCTCAACAACATCCATCACCCAAGGTGCTTCCAGTTCTTCCTACTTTAAAGAGAAAAACATTTTTTTGAAATGTTTTAATAATATGTAAATGTTTTTGATCTAGCATAGATATGGATGAACACAGATGTTTAGTTTTCTTATGTTTATACTTTTCTTTCAGTTTGGTATTACATAAATACTTACAAAGCATGCACTTATTATAAGATGAAATCTTTGCTGACTTTTCTAAGCTCTGATAATGATCCACTTATTTTATTCTACTGTACAAGTAACAGTAGAATAAATCTTTCTAAATTGATGGAAAAAACACACGTACAAATTCTTAACACCAAACAAACTTTCTTGAAATAATTTGCTTTAAGTTTTATTATTCTACCAAATTAATGCTTATATGTGTAAAAAAATACACATACATATTTGTATTTCATACTTTAGTATAACATATATTAAATTTAGTACCTGGTCTTAGATGCACAAACTGAGAGTTAATAAGGCAATAATATTAATTTCCCCATTTATAAAATGTGCAAATGTGCAGTATATGATCACTAAGGTCCTATTTAGCTCTAAAATAAAGCTATAATTCCAAAAGCTGCATAAATGGATCTTATTCATTAGATTATCAGAGAACATACTCATGTCATCAAATATTTTTATACTAAACTGTGAATATAAAATATTTCATCAACAGAAACTTGCCTTGTATGTGAAGTTGTAAATGTCCAAGTAGTGCAGAAGGGTGAGTCCAATGAGGTAAGACTGACGGGATCTTTCTGGAAGAGATAGGCTGCAGAATTCCTTCATTGCATCCTCCATTTTGGAATAGGTCATGTTAGCATCACAAGAATACAGCCAGAACACACGAGAAATAATCTGCAAGTTGGAGGAAGAAAAATATTTTAGCTGTGAATCCTCTGAGGGCTATCTCTTAAAATAAAGGTTTTTCTTTACTCTTAGACTTCATTTAAAAATATGATAAATTGTCCTCCAGATAATTTTTTTTTTTCATTTCAAGCACTAATCAACGTAAAACTATAGAGAGCTCATTGTTCACTGGGAAGCTTAAGAAACAAGATGGAGAAAAGAGTCAAAGAAGTGTCTGTGAAGATTCTGAGATTTCTTGTTTGAACAACCAGGTGAACGATGGTACCAAGAAAGAAGTGATCTGGAGTTAAGTTTGGGAAAAATATTAGCTTAAGATTCATTTGCCCTATAAAGTTTTACGTAGTTTATTCAAATTGCATTTCATTTTTAAAATCATTTGAAGTTATAATCTTATGTAATAACCTTGAGGTATCTCCATCAAGAGATAAAGGGCAAAGAAGAAAAAGCCCAGAATTGGATAATAATATGAATCAACCATCCTGGACAGTAATGCTGTATGAAAAGTGAGGCGTGAATATGAGAGGTGAGAAGTGGCATCTCTATTGCCATTGAGTTGAAATCAAGAGAAAAGTTTATGAAGTTTAAGATTGTTGAGGGGCGCCTGGGTGGCTCAGTTAGTTAAGCATCTGACTCTTGATTTCAGCTCGGGTCATGATCTCATGGTTTGTGAGTTCGAGCTATGATCTCATGGTTCGTGAGTTAGAGCCCTGCGTTGGGCTCTGTGCTGATAGTGTGGAGCCTGCTTGGGATTCTCTCTCCCTCTCTTTCTGTCCCTCTGCCCCCTCTCAAAATAAATAAACATTAAAAAAAAGATTGTTGAAACTTTTCCTTCTTTCCTTTTGAAAGGAATAAGAACGTACACTCCCCCCATGTACATATTTGTTTACTAAAATGAACCTGCTCTTCAGAAGTCAAACACCTGCTCACTGAAATTAGGTCTTAGGATAAAATGAGCAAAAGGTGAGATCCAAGGGAAAAGGTTAATGAACTTGATAGAACAAGATAAAGAAAAGGGAAGGCAAAGCAGTTTTAATTTCTGTATGAGGGAACCAATGAATAGGACACAAGTAAGCCTACATATTTCCCAAAAGCAATCTTAAAGGCTTTCCACAAACTTTATCCAATATTGGAGGATAGCTGTGCTGTGCTCAGAATGACACACACTGTCACACCTAAGTTCTGAAAGGATGAGGCCTTAAGCTCTGCATTTCTTTTGGAAAATTTCTATGACATCTCCAGACAATGGATTTGGAAAAGAGATAAAAGAAAAGACAGTTCAAGTGGAAAACCCTATTATCAGGCTATGAGGAAATGACATTATGCATTTTCACACCAAAACATGTTTCCTATACCTACAAAGTTGCCCAGAGTTCCCTGGATCCTATCTGTTTTATATGCTATATCTTCTTGTTTGGGACTTTTAAAAAGCAAAAGTGAATATTCGTTTCAACAAACTAAATGGTCTGGTTGTTTTTTCCTCCCAATTAGATTACTGAAATTGACTTTGATGTCATCATAATAGAATGTGCAAATCTACCTCAGAAAACATGATTGCGGTAGTGAATATGAAGAATTACTGACGGCACCACTTATTTAAGGAAACCATCTAGGCATAAGGAAAGGGAGAAGACAAAGAAGGAAAGGGGAAGGAGAAGGAAAACTGGAGGGAAAGGAGAAGACAGTGATAATTGTCTTGCTTTGGGATTTTTCTTCTAACTCCACTTAGGAATTTGGACCCTAATTTCATCATTCTCATGGAAAAATCACCAGATTTGCATGCAGCTTCTCCGTGTTTTACTGAGAAGCTCTTTTAACAGATACTAAACATCATTTAAACTTGTACAATCTGGCTCTAAGTATACAGATCGATTACACCTCACCTCAGCTCTGTTATCAGGGATAGGAATGGCCAGCAGGCTGTCAACACTCTTACTGGACATTCCTGTTCTCTTCAGTTCTTCTTTCAGCTCCTCAACATTTTTAAACATTTCTATTAACTGACCTACAAGGAAACAACAACAACAAAACAACCTCACATGTTGGTTGCAATGAAATTCTTTTTAAGTCGTTGTACTAATGTCAGAGAAACCTTCGAGACTAAAACATACATTCAACGTATACGCCTTGTGTCAGTAACAGATGTCTCCCAGTTTTGGCAAACTCTGCATCTTTAGGATCTATTTCTATCTGATTTAGACTTGTTCCTATTATGAAATCATTGACCCAAGGTAACAGATTGCTCTGGGTTATAAATTTTTCTTAGGTGTCTACAACACAAGGTTGATTCAAAAAAAATATGATTTCCTTGCAGACTTTGATAACATAATGCACTAAATATACATCCCTCCATTTGATTTAAAACATCACACAAATTCAAAATGCTTTTTAACCTCATATCATATAATACTGTCAACTCAGGACAAGGTCTCCTAAATCCGCAACATAATGCTGCCGGTCATTTTTCCTTAACTTTGCCCAATACTACAGTTTCTAAAGGATATTTAATAATCATTACCTCACTTTTAAATAGAATGGGTTTAACTTCAAACTTTTTTAGGACAGTGATTATAATTATTTCATATCTGGGTCATTTAATGCATACCAAATAATATTTTGGCTTTATGTTACCAGATTATAATCTCCATTCTGAAAATATCCTTCAATTTCCTTATGAAGTTTCCTTTATGCAAATATACCCTCTTTATTTTCGGACTTAGTGCCCTTCCAATTTTGTGGCTGTCTGTTGTCCAAAAGTCTGAATGCCTTTCTTTTCAGTATTGAGGTATTATGCAAAGAAGAAATGTATTGCATGATGCATCATGCTCAGAATACTAATAGAAGGTTCTGAATTGAGATTTCTATAGACAGCAGTGCATCTGTTTTTATTTTTTAAATCAGATTATTTTCACGGAAGTAAATAAATTCCATCCAAGTAATGCACTTTAATATACCAGAGAAGTAAAAGGTGAATGGATTAACTAGTTAAAATTTTAAAGATTTTTTTTTCTGTGGAACTAAATTTCCCTATTTCATCCTCTGCTGGCTTTCTGTGTTTATTTTAAACAAGTAACCATATTTGAAAGCTTCGGATTTCTCATGTGTGAGGGCAGATACAAAGTAGGTTTGGTTGGGAACTTCAAAAAAGCCTTTCTTGAACTGCAGCATGAGAATCACATGCATTCTTATAAGACCACACATAAAATACGGACGGGGAAACACCTGGTTTTTCAGAAGCGTCTGCACTGTTATTGACATGCAGCATGGCTTCTATGGTTGGCATTAACCGTGTGATATTTTCCAAGTAATTCATTTGCAATGCCTGTTCTAGAAACCTGAAACAAAACAGAAGAGAAGATGAAATCAGACTAAGCGTGTCCATAATTATTTAAGAAGGGATTTATTTCACCAAGGAAAAAGGCAATGGAGATACTTACCAATCCATATTTAAATTAATTTTGCTTGGATCCCCAGTAAGCAAATCCCTCAGTTTTTTAGATAGAATATTGTCATGGTACAGTAAGTTGGTTGCTATTTCGGTGCCAATCTCTGCTGCTTCGAGGAGCTGCACATGAAACACACTTTCTTCACACAGGTTCCCAAAGTTCATGTTGGAGAGCTGGCACATTCTCTCCATTGAACTGAAGGTTTCAGATTCACAAAGAAGTTCGGTCAAGTTTCGAAGCTGAGACAGCTTTCCAGAAGAGGAAAGAAGTGGGAAGCAGATTGGTTACACTATTATAAATATTTCGTAGTTGATAAAAACCAACCAACATTGATTTACTTCAAAAAAACAACATTGTTCATATGTGTTTATTGAGTTAGCATTGGGCAAGTTTTACCACGGAGCATTATTATCTGTCATTTGAGGTTTATTATTTTCTTAAGAATTTTATTAAAACTCTGGACCTGTTAGGCCTGTATTTATCTTACCTGTACTCATACCTTGTAGATTCAAAGGTTAAAAAGATGTAATTCAGTTTTATCTCACTTAAATCACAAATACTTAAGCTAATTTAAATTTTGTTTCTATTTTAAGTCATGTGGAAAGGCAGAGAGCAAAGTGGGTTTGGCTTGCAACTTCTAAAAGGGTCTTTCTCCTCATACCCATTAGGATGGCTACCAAAAGTAAAAAAGAAAGAAAGAAAATTACAAGTGTTGGGAAGGATATGGAGAAATTAGATCCCTCGTGCATTGTTGGTGGGAATATAAAATGATGCAACCGCAGTATGGAGTTTTCTCAAAAATGAAAACAGAATTACCATAGGATCCAGTAATCCCACTTCTGTGTGTATACCCACAAGTACGGAAAGCCGGGTTTCAAACAAATATTTACACGCCCATGTCCATAGCAACATTATTCACAATAATCATGAGATGGAAACAACCCAAGTATCTGCTGAGAGATGAATGGATAAACTCATGGTAGTACATACATAGTATGGGATATTATTATTCAGCCTTAAAAAGGAAAGAAATTCTGACATATGCTACAACATGGATGGCCTTTGAGGGCACTGTGCTGTGTGAAAGAAGCCAGTCACAAAAAGACAAATACTGGATAATCTCACTTAAATGAGGTATACAGAGTAATCAGATTTATAGTGACAGAAAGTGGAACGGTGGTTTCCGGGGGCTGGGGGATGAGAGGCATGGGAGTTATTGTAATGGTATAGTGTTTCAGTTTTACAAATTTGAAAGAGTTCTAGGGATTGGTTGCACAATAATGTGGATGTATTTAACAAGACCAAGCTGGCTGTATAGAAGAAAATGATTACGGGAGTAAAGTTTATGTTTCCTGTATTTTACCACAATTAAAAAGACTTAATTGACAAGAAAACAGCCTTTTATAAACTGCAGTATGTGAATCACATGCATTTCAATAAGACTGCATTTAAATATGGATGGGAACACACTTGGTGTTTCAGAATTGTCTGCACTGTTTTGGACATTATCGTCTGCCCTCGTCTACCGAGGGAAACGGGATGCCTTTGTTCTGTGGAAGTGCTGGAAAGTACTGTTGTGTTTGAAAGCTACCCTGGAGCTATTCCTCTTAAAAGGCTGAATAATTTGGAGCAACATCTCAAGAAGCAAATATATGTGTCATTCATTGCAACTCAATTTTTCAATTAGAAGTTGCATTTTGATAGAAATGAAATATTTTATGATACAGGCAAATGTTTAAGGATGTTTCTTTCCATACATCAAATAGGAAAGATACAATGATGTGTCTTAGATGAAAGATTTATAGTAACTACATGTAGGCAGTAGTAATTAAACACTGATCATCCTAGATAGTAAATATCATTGGTCTATTTTTTTACTGTATTTAATATTCTAATTGACTCCTGGCTTAGAACTATCTAAAATGGCCTCATGCATATTAAACTTCTACTCACTCATCTTATTGTTGAGAAAATTTCCATTACAGGCCCAATTGTTTTACTGTAACTACATGTTTGCTACTCTATTCCTTTCTTTCCTTTTCCAAATGCTAGATATGATTAAACTTTTAATAAATAAAGCCAAGCCTCCCTGCCATTCCTCCAGGGGCTTTTAGTGATTTTTTTTTTTAATACAGTTTATTTATTTTGTGAGAGAGAGAGCATGAGTGGGAGGGGTGGCAGGAGGGGCAGGGAGAGATTGAGAGAGAGAGAGAGAGAGAGAGAGAGAGAGAGAGAGAGAATCCCAAGCAGGCTCTGCACTGTCAGCTCAGAGCCCGACATGGGGCGGGTTCAAACTCATGAATCATGAGATCATGACCTGAACCAAAATCAACAGTCAGATGCTTAACCAACTGAACCACCTAGGTACTCTGGATTTTAGGATTATTTCCTAAATAAAAGGATAAATACTGGTAGCCCAATATATTTGTTTTAATCGAGCATTGAGGGCATAGTAAATGTGAATGGTTTTTATTTGGTAGAGACCAAATATATTTTTTAGTTGCAAGTTTAACATACATGTTTGAGAAATCAGTAAAAATCTATACAATGTAATCTTGGTTTGATAAAATATAAGTTATTGAAGGAGGAATTGGAAATCTAGCCATACTACTGAAATAAAATTGGTTCTCTGAAATAAGAATTTAATTTAGAGTCAATGATGTGGAATGCATTGTGGGGCATATCTATCAAAGAACAACCCAACAGTCATTTAGTGTTGGTCATTATTTACTACTTTCTTCCAAAAGCAATACATCCATTAAACATTTAGAAGCTTCATGGATCATTAATAATCAATCATAACTTCAGAGAATTAAAATTCTCTCTTCAAAAGTATGTAGTCAAATCCAGATTGTAGGTTTGTCAGAGCCTCATATACAGTCCTCTCCTTTCTCATGACCCTGGTCCACACAGTGTAAGGACTCGGGCCTATACTTGAACAATGAGCCACACCTAACTCCAGGTCCACCTGCGACTGAATTCCTCAGGGCCCATGGTCCCCAAATACATCTGAGTCAGAAATGTAAGCTACATTTACATAAGACTTCAAAATATCACAGGCATGAAAAGGATAAAACAGCAATGCTCCTGGGCAGGGGAAAAGAACCTATTTAAAAATTTAAAGGTGTTACAATAAAAATAGCGTGTTACCGGTATTTCTGCCCAACATGGGGAATATCTACTTTATGTGTAATTCCCCAAACAGGAAGTGAACCTCCCCACAATGAAAGGAGAAAACACAAAAGTTAAAGAAGAGTACAATGTTAGGGCTAGAAAAGATGGGTAGAAACAGTAGAAAAAGTTACCTTTGAATGGCAGGCATTTGACATTTTTGAGGGTCTAAACCTTCTTAGAAATACTATGAATACATTTTTGGAATGGGTAGGTCCTGACTGTCACAGTTGAGGTACTAATTACCAGAGAAGGCAAAGAAGGGAAGTTAAATCATCTCTTATTATAAAACTCTAAGAATTTGTCTTCATTCTTTCACTGATAAATACTGAATGTTTTCCCCATGTCAGACTGTATGCCAGGTGCTGAGAATACAATAGGAAGGAACAGGCTTAGCAATGTTCCTTCCAGAACTTACAGTCCTGGAAGGTATGGGTTCCGTCATTTGCAGACAGCAGCCATGCTTTGTAAATGACAGCGGATTTTCTACCCAAGGCACAGGATTGCGGTTTATTTCCACTTCTGTAGCTTCTAGAACTTTTTTCATAATGTAACCCTTAAGAAAAGCAGTATATCCAAAATGTGCATGCTATTTTAAATTATTCTTACATCTATTTCCCATTCCACTAGTGTAAATGATCGAGAATGTGTTCTTTCAATTTCCCTGGTGTGTATTTTGTGTTGCCTGGTTACTTCACAAGTTGAGAACTATAATGAATAATTGTCCAGGTAACACAGTTACATCACCAGAACTCTTTGCCATCACCAGGGCTCTACTTTAACACCCTCGTGTTCATACATCTATGAGTTGTCTTAAGGATCTACTATGTGCTGGATGTAAAGTTTTAGAGATGCATAAGGTATAATTTTATCAGAGTTTACACTCTAGCAATGGAAATAGACCTTATTTATACAACAAACTATAATGTTAAATAGTAAGTTCCAATAACCAGAAATCTCACTAGTATCAGACTCCTCTTCCTTATGTCTTACACCTCACTGGCTGCCATGTTGTATCACCTAACTCCCCATAACACTCTTAAAACTGTTTCTTCCTTTTATTCTTTGCCACTGACATAGTGCAGGGTCTTACTTTTTGCTTAGGTTAGTGCAAAAATCACCTACTTGGCTTTCCTCCAATCTGACTTTCATAATTTTCCTAGAGAGATCGTTTTCTAAAATGCACATTTTCACCTTCTTCAAATGCACAATTTTCCAGATCGGATTTGAACTCTTTGACTAAGCCAAAGAGGCCTTTGGGGCCTGGGCCCAGTCTCTCTGCAGCCCCCTTTCTTTCTGCTCTAGCTGGACACATGACTACAGGTAACCTGTGTCTGTGTTCAGGTTCATACCTCAGTCTTAAATGCAGGTCTCTCTGTCTGGAATGGAGGACTGTCATCTAATCCTACACAGCCTGCAAGAGTAAGCATTATCTCCTCTATGAAATTTCTTCTCTCCACCTCCACCCCCTATAATCAAAGTTAAATATCTCACCTTCATTCACAGACTCATGTCCATCCACATACCACAACACTTATCTCACGGTGTTATAATTATGGGTCTGCTTTTCCATCTGCTACCCGATATTGCTATAAGGACTTTGGGGTTAGAGATTATTTCTTTTAAATAAATAAATTAGTGTTATGGGACCACAGATGATGAATAGAATGAATGAATGGATAAATACTATGTGCACACAAAGCCATTATCCTGGCTGGGAAACAGGGAGAAAGGCAATACTCTAGTATTATAGAAGTGACATTTAAACTTGTCCTTGAAGGATGAGTAGGAATTTTCCAGACGAATGCATAACTTCCTTCTCATTTGCACAAACAAATTAAGATAGTGCTGAATTAAGTACATTAGAAATTTTGATTTGTGTAGAAGACTAGGACAAAATATATGCAATCTAACTAGCATACTTACTTGTAATACACATGGACATATGTTTTGGATGCCTGCTTATTTAGACATGTTGACTATACAGAAAGTCATCTCGCTTGCCCTGAATAAACCAGTTCTAATTTTGCTTTATCCTTGCCTACACAAATTCAATTAAACTGCTGTTCTTACTAGGAAAACTGCTTTCAAATTTTAATAAGGTTATTTAAGAAATTAAGTTAATATCATGATAACTTGCATACTATATGCATGAGCTAAGCAAAGAATAATAGATAAACATGAACCAATGAAAACTTCAGAGATTACAATTTTTCTTCTGTTGCCTTCCTCCCTCTCTTTAATATCATACATCTATATTTTTAAAGTTCATTTATTTATTTTTGAGAGAGAGAGAGAGCGAGCAGGCAAAGGACAGAGAGAAAGAGAGAGAGAGAATCCCAAGCAGACTTGCACTGTCAGTGTGGAGCCTAATGTGGGGCTTCAACTTATTAACCATGAGATCATGACCTGAACCAAAATCAAGAGTCAGGCGCTTAACGAACTGAGCCATCCAGCAGCCCCTAATATCATATACATGTTAATGTGATTTATTGGTTATTGCTTCTGATGAAAATAAAAATAAGGTTAGTCAACTTCTGAGATTTTTGCACACTGCTAAGTCTAAACCTCAGCTTTTAAAATCAAATTTTATAGTTTTAAAAGCTGAAGACATATTAGAAATCATATTTTGAATATTTTTTGAAATTATGAAGCTTAATGAGATAGCTATATTATTAGCCATTCCTTTATGTATGTGAAGACTGTAATTAGGCTCTTATGGGTCATTTCATTCAGAGATATCCACTAATTAAAAACAAAATGCCATTTTATAGTAGAAAAACACTTTGTCCCCCCTCTTTTCTGGCATTAATCTAGTCAAATAAGACCAATATTTATAAAGGTCCAGATTTAAAACTTTAAATGAAAATATATCTTGGGGCACATAGGTGGCTTAATCGGTTAAGTGTCTGACTTTTGATTTCAGCCCACATCACGATCTCGTGTCTCATGAGTTTGAGCCTCATGTCATTGGGCTCTGTGCTGACAGCAGGAAGTCTGCTTGGGATTCTCTCTCTCTCCCTCTCTCTCTCTCTCTCTCTGCCTCTGCCCTGTTCACGATCTCTCTCTCTCTCTCAAAATAAATAAATAAACTTAAAAAAATTCAAACTGAAAATACATCTTGCCAGAGTACTACAGGAAATGTCGAGGTTTATTTATTTTTTCTTTCATGGCTTACTTTTGATTTCACGACTTCGGGAATTGATGACAAGTAATCTTCATAAAAACCATTTTGAAGAAAAGATTTTTTAAATGAAATTATGGACTGCAGGAGTCTTAAATTTTCTGTAAAGGAAAAGAGAAGAGTTACCTTATGTGAACTGCAAGGTCATTTAGGAAACCCATTTGAAAGACCCCTTTATCCTAATTTATTGCTAAGTTTTTTCTAAGATAATGGCCTCATTCAATCTAAATATAAGACAAGTGAAAATTTAACCTTTCCTTGAACCATGTAGATCACAGAGTTCATTATTTTTAAAATATTCATAGATATTCTGCTTAGAGACAAAAATATTTCTAGCAAAGGTGCTATGCACTTTTGGCTCTTGTGAACTGAATATGCTTTTATTTCTGACTTTTGGATACACTGTTAGGTTGAAGTGTTTGGGGGAGAATAGATTGTATAATCACTATGACACAGACATGCCCTTCCCACCTTGATTAATTCATGCCTAGTAAACAAAGACTGCACTTAAATACTTGTTATGTTATTTGCTTACCATTAAATCTCAAAAACCTATTTTGGTGTGGGAAAAGTGAATGCATATCTCTAGAAGAATATGAGAAAATTGATATTTTCTCTTTAAAAAGGAAAAGAAACATTTGATTAAATGCCATCTTCATGGTTGTCTATGTAGGCATAAAACTGAAAATAACATGTGTAAGGGTGGAAAAGTAAAAAATAGTCTGCCACAAAAAAATGAAATCCTTTATTTATGTAATTTACACCTGCTTTTAGAAGTCTGTATTATCATTCTTCATTATTTTTTTATTACTAAGACTACTAAGGGCAAAGAAATTGTCATGAAGGGTTAGGTGAACTACTAAAAATTCTAGAAACTTGGCAAGTATGTCTGGATGGCCATAATCGTATTCTCTGTCACATCATACATTAAAGTTTTTCCAGGTCGTGAGGTGGTACTAGCGACAAGAACAAAAGTATTAATGTAATATGATTAGATATTTCCTTTATATATCAAACTACCAAACTGAAACTCATGCATATGGAAACTATCTTTTAAAATCCTTTTTCTTTATTTTTTAAACAAATGTCTTAAAAGATTTACTACTTTATAACAGAATTAGAACCGTAAGCAGCATTTTGACTACTAAGAAGAGTATTACCTTGTGATCCCCTGGCCAAATTGTCAGTGACATTTCTCGCACATGCCAAGTAAGGAATGTAAGGACTATCTGCTGATATATTTAAGAGAGCATCTTCAAAGTTTTCCAGTATTAGAAGCCTATAGAATTAGAAAAGAATATATAAATTATGTCATATAAAAACAGAACAAAGCTATTTTGTTGGGATCATTTAAGCTACTGATTGTTTGGCAGTAGTTAACTTGGGCATTGGTTGACTTGGGCAGTGGGTGACTTGGGCAGTGAGTGACTTGGGCACTGAAACACTGTGAAGTAGAACATCACCCTTCATCCAACCTACGTACACACTGGTTCTGCATCCTCTAAGCATTTACCTCTACACGGGCATTACCATTATATTTAATTATTTTAATATCCAATCATAAGTGATCTTAAGATTATTTCTAGGCACATTCATATGAAAGAAAAAATTACTGAGCAAGAGTTGTCAGATGAAATATAGGACTCCTACTTAAACCTAAATTTCAGATAAACAATGGTTTTTCTTTTTTTTCTTTTTTTAACAATGAATAATTTTTCAATGTAAGTACAACCTATGAGTCTTGTATATTTTCTTTTCTTTTTTCTCTCCCTCCCCTTCAAATCTGGCAACTCTCCTCTGGTTCTCAGTTTCTTCTCTTGTCAAATGAGAGGTAGAGGGCTGAAGGATCTGCTAATCCCATCCACGTATAACTGTCTTCAAATAAATGTGAATTTATTTAATTGTGATTAAAAAAATCTGTTAGGGAGATCTAACAGAATAATATAAGTTCCTTTCTTCCCCCTTTAAACAACCAATTCCGTGTTTCCAAATTAACCACTTTCAGGTTTTCTTCCAACCTGACTGGCATGTGAGAAGACAGCCTAAGATTTCTGAGGCATAAGTTCACATAAATAACTATGTGTGTGTTGCACATGTCCTTCCACTTCGACTACGAGGCTGCCTCACTATTTGTTTTTCAACGTCTTCCCTTAGTGTCTCCTATTGAATTTTATGTACAGGAGAGATAGAATAAATGTCAATAGCTGATTTGGGGACCATATACTTTGCATCAAAACTCACAAAACACAAATTAACTAGTTCTGTCAGATGTTTAACTTAGATTTTATTCAAATCATAATGGAAGAGACTTATTCTGGTATAGCTAGTAAACACATAGGAAAATGTTTTTATTAACATTAAAGCACTCTTAGGGTATTTAGATGTGAGTTAATACCACCAGATTCTTGAAGAACTTTAAAAAGAAAAAAATCAGGGGTGTCTGGGTGGCTGAGTTGGTTAAGCATCCGACTTCAGCTCAGGTCATGATCTCATCATTCATGAGTTTGAGCCCTGAGTCGGGCTCTGTGCTGACAGCTCAGAGCCTGGAGCCTGCTTCAGATTCTTCGTCTCTCTGTCTCTCTCTGCTTCTCTCACTCTTTTTCTCTCTCTCTCTCAAAAATAAATACACATTAAAAAATTTTTTTTAAAGAAAAAGAAAAAAATCTATGGCAAGAAAAGCTTCTAACTTGGCAGTCAGAGCACAGTTAATTGGTCATATGCCTGACCTTCATTTAAATAGAATTGATAGCCTCCACATAAAAAAAAGTTACCATTTCCAAACCCTCTTGCTTTTTCTTAGGCATTTCCTTGACCAAACTCTCTCCAGCCAATACTGTCTTTCTTTTGAGTTTGTCTTTTTCTCTGTAGTAGTTAGTATAGCATTGAGCCATTTGCACCCTGGTATAGTGCTCAACTGCAAAATATTGGCTTAACCTTCTAGGATGCAATGACACAAGGGATTCTCATGGTGAATTTTCAAGCTTAAGATAAAAGAAATAGAAGAATGTTACATGAAAACTGACCTTGAGATATTATCTAAGCCATTTCTCTTAGTTTCAGAGAGAACATTTGATTGCCAAGATTTTGGTGACTGGATTTAATATACTCCAAAAACTAAGATTCCACATCTACATGACACTGCTTTAGCATAAGCATCTAATTATTATTTTAAACAATTTAATCTGTAGTGTCTTTTGTATACAATCCTACTTACTTTCCAAGATTGTTTGCAATAAAAGATGAGCTTATGCATGTGGGCATAAGTAAGTATGCACATATGCACACACACACAGAACAATATAAATAATAACCTTAGAACAAAAATATGGAAGAGAGAGAAAAGTTATGAGGGACAGATATTTTGAGCAGCCTTCTTTAGAAAATTTTTGACTAAAAAAACTTTTATGCCAAATACTGCCACTTATTTTAAAGTGGGAATGGAAAGGAAGTCTAAAGATATCCCTTAAGTTCATCAATCTCAACAAGAGCCATCTTAAAAGTATTGAATTCTTCCTGAGAAACTGTCAGCTAGCTGTCAGCAACTACACTGTTTGTGGAATTTGTGGTCCGAAGCGCTAGTATTATCAATGCTATGGATGCCTCAAGGCTCTGATAAAGGTACCTGGTTTCAACAATAAGCATCCAGTTGTCTCAATTCTAAGGTTTTAAAAAAATATTTTTTTGATGGCTATATAGGGAATGTGTTTCAAAGACCTGCCTATCTGGAACACTGCAGCCTAGCTAGGGGGAAATTGCCCAAGGCTGCTTGACCGCTCTGGAAAGAGCACTTGGTTCAGCCACCATAGAGGAGGAGAAAGGTTGGAGCAGAAATAGGAGGTGGCTGTTTGTGGAAGGGATTTCCCTAGAATTTACCCAGAGTTGAGAGCTTTTCATTAAATGATAGAAAGTTTATAAACAACTGCACAGATCCTGTTTTAGAAAAAAAATGGCTAAAAATAAGCCCTACTATTTGATTTTATTTGTACAAATTTCCATTAGCACAGAAATACATCCTTTGGGACTAAAGTAAAAAAATTTCAATAGTATAATTTATCAGGCCCAAACAACCTTTACATAACAGGCCATCTAATCCCTAAATTTGCCTTGAGCTATAGGAATTTACTTCAATCGGCTTCTACAGGCAACCACGTGCATTCCCTATCATGATTATTACAGTTACTTCAGGGAACTGCTTACATTAATGGTCTTTAGAAGCCAAGGCTGCTGCTGTCATTTCCACTGCCTATTTCTGGGACAACATATTTACATGCCCCAATAAGAGCATGAAATTATATTATCTATAAACAGTTCTACCTATGTGGATGATAGGGAAGCAAACCAATTGTGTATTACCTTGACTGGTATAAGAAATATGATTTTTCAAAACCAAAATAAATCATAATGTGAAAAAAATGGATGCTTATCCACCTTTCATAATGAAAGACTTTAGAGAAGTTGGAAACTGGGCCTCCACCTAGATTTTCTTCAGAAACATAAGGCAACCAATGCAGACAGGACACACTGTCACAGCTGATAAAGAGACGCTCATGTGGCATTACCCAAGTGTCACTAGATAATATGAAAAAATAAATTTTGACATTACTATATTTCAACTATGTCCTTTTCTTTGGTCAGTCAATAATGGAATTTTCTGTTTCAAAGTCTTACAAATTGATAAAAGAATTATGTTTATAAATTGTGTTGATTGCTTATTCAGACAAGTTACCTACAAATTTAGAAACAAACCAACAGACCAACAGCAGAGAAAGACTTACTGAGCAGCCAGGCTGCTTGGGGACAGTAACTGCCCATCTTCCTCACTCCACACATGTGTTGTATTGTCAGGGCCACCTAAAGCAATGACATTATATAGGTGAACACTTAACACGTTTGCTTCAAGCATTTATTTTTCTTAGCAAAAAATCATCACAGGTCAAATAAATGGGAAGAAAATGCATAAAAATCTGCATAATTTTCCCCAAAGGCTTTTATAAAAGATGTCTATACTTTTTTTGTTGGAAATACTCAGGATTTTTAAAGGTAACAGAAGCCTGCCAATCAGAATAACCCCAATGGTCAAGCACATGCATTTCTAAGAAATTCTTTGTCCATTTGTCAAAACATTACATTATTTTATCTTATCCTGAAAGCTGTATGCGTAGACGACTCTTGGATACTATAATGCACATTGTCTACCACGTGATTTGTTAATCAAATGAGGCGAATTTCAGTCTTACAGGTCACTGGATTTTTTGCTTTCAGTTGTCAAGAATGAAGCCTTAGGAAACATCTGCTATCACTAATCTATATTTTCTATCTTTCAAAAAGCAGCCACTGATTTCAACTGAATGCAGCTGTGAATGCAAATTGGCTCATATTCACAGAACCATTCTGAGAGGTCTCAAATAATATGAAGGTTCAAAGTGTGGAAGGCAATTGTTAACTAATGGAAACCATATGTGAAGGTCTAATTCAACACTGCAAATTGCCCCTAGAAGTTAAATAGGTCACTGATTCAGCTTGCCACATAACATTGTATCATAAAAGAATAAGTGTGCAACAGTATTCACATGAAAAATTGAACATGAGAGTGCTTTGAATGGTTACTGTATAAATAAAAATCATAAATCCAAAGTTGTCATTCAGCCCCTCTAGAAAAGGTATCAAATCTTTCAGTCTTCTGTCAAGACACTACTTATTCCTTATAATCCAGTATATTCCAGTGGTGGGATTTTTTAACACTGATCTAATCTCTTTAAATAGGATATTTTATTACTAGTAAGCATTAATAGTTCTCTCACTGTTCCTAGTTAGTGTGTCCTGAAGCCTTCTATAAAGGTCCTACCACAAATGTATGCAATCATCCGTACTTCTCTGGTGCTGATCATGGAGTTTATTTAAATTAGCATGTGCGTGAAAAAAAAACTATCACTAAATGAAAGACTTCCTTGTCCACCTGTGTATCAGTGGTGTATGAGTAATGTTTGCACCATCCCTAGTACCTGGCACAAGGGCTTTTTCGGTTTTCCTGTTCAGCAGAGCACAATTTTACTGTGCTGCACTCAAGGTGCAGCTAATATTACTGCTCTAGCGATAAGTATGTGTCAGTGCGTTAAAGAACCAAGAATGAAGATACCCAGAATAAATAAACCTAATTAATAATGATAATACCTATTATTTGTTGTCATGTATATACAGAAGAATCAAGGATAGGGCTCTGTTGATATTTATACACTTGCAATGTAAAAATATATAAACCATTTTACCAAATTCAAATCTTGCTCAGTTTGAATTCTTACATAATGTTGAGCAGGTTTATTGGCATTTGTATACTATGTGGTTGTAGAGTTTCTCTTCCTCGTCAAGCTGTTAAAATGTGTAACTAACAGAAATTAACTTTATACATATCAATGATAGACTTGACCCTGATGTTGACTAGGGACATTTCCCATGAACTATAAAATATCTTAGAAGAGAGAATGTACTAAAGAGGCTTTAAGAAGTGGAAACCTTTACAGATCTTGAAAAAGATCCTTTTTATTTGTAGGATTAGATATGTTTGAAAATGGTACCCATAGACATAAAAAGAAATCTAGTGTACAGATAACCTCTTTCATCACTAAGGATGGCTTTGTATTTCAAGAAGTAATTTCATATAATTTACTACTTTGTAAAAAAGCAAACTTCAATTAGTTACAAAGATAATCCCTGCTCTCTACACCCAGTGTTTATAAATGGAAATACTAAAGCATATTAACCGTGAGGCAGGGATCTTCACTGGGGCAGAGCTGAGAATTAAGACAGCAAGTTAGGGGACAATCTTTCTGTTTATTAGAATCTCCATATTTTAATGGTTGCTCAGGAGTCTTCTAAAGAAAGTTGAAATGTGTTGAATCACAGACAGACAGGGATGGGAAAGGTCTATAGGAAGCAGAGTGCAAAGAGGAATGGAGGCATGCCTGTAGAAAAAGTTATGCGGGAAGGAATCTGACATGATGAATCAAACTCCACAGTGGCTGAAAGTGGGAGCTGTTCTGAGGTTTGATGGTGGCAAGTACTTTCATGACCCAAGAAATATCCTAGAATCAAGTGTGTATGTCCTAGAAAGTAAATGTGAATAAGCCCATCTGTCAAAGAACTCAAGAGGACTGGCTTGGGGACAGAGAGATCTCATCTTAGTTCAGCCACTTGCTGGGTGGTTAGCATAGGCAAAGTGCTCAGCCTCCCTGTGCCTCAGTTTAGTCTGTAAAATAGAATAATAATTCTATCTCATGGACTTATTTTAATGAGAACAGTGATTTAAGATAGTAAAGCACTTAGCATTAACACAAAAGCTACTATTTCTTAATTTCCTTCTTCAAAAGAGTGGTATGAGATTTTCAAAGCAATCTGGACCCTCTCATACATGAGAGAGAGCCCAAGCAGCTATGCTATGATACATCACCACACTCCAGCTTAACTGAGTGTAAATTCAAATGAGAAGTGTGTTCGTTTCATGGATACTGCCAAAAGTCAGGAAGACCAAGCACAACGTGGCCTGGGCATCATGGCAAGCATCTGTACTTGGGGCTAGAAACCCAAGCACTCTTAAACTAGGGTCACTGGTTCAGCCTTCAATGACAAGTTTGAGTTCACTGAAGGATTCGCAGAAATACCTAGAAGAATATTTCAAAGGCCACAAGATTTCTGCTCAAGAAGGTAGGGGTTTGGGGTTAAGGACATTCAGGAATTGATATAAATGCTACTGCTTTAATCCTCAGACTGATAAAGTCACAAGTATAGGAAATTAAAAAATAAACAAATGTAAGCACTTCAAATTTTATAAATAACAGCACATTTCTTTGATGTATTTCCTTGTCAACTTGACTGCCCAATGATATGTTTTAATACATGCCCAAATCATTAGCATATTCATAGACATGAAACATGGCCATTGGTAAATATTGAAAACTGAGCTGTTCTGTTCACCAGGGAAAGTGTTTTGATGACTCAGTTAATAAGAAATGTTGCTTCTCTGACTTCTAAGCAAGCCACTGATGAGCTTCTGTCCTTTGTAAAAATGTTTTTAACTTTATCCCTTTACTTTAAATAATTCCAAGGTGTGAATCTAAAGATGAAAAGAAAAAGAGTGGTAAGAAGAAACTTGAAATTCTCAAGTCTTCAAAATGCAAATAAAAAAATACAGAGGAAATAATTAGTGTTCATTGGTGTACAGTCTGGTTGTCTGGCCTGAACTTTTTTTTAAAGAGCAAGCATTTTTTTCCTAATGTTTGTCAAGACCATTAAATTTTACAACAATCAATCTTACAAACTAGTCATTAATTTTGTAATTGTGGATATAAAAAATGCTCTAGCTTAGCAGAAGTTGGTTTCTAAAGTATGTTAGACTGTCCAACGAGAATTCTTCAAAGCATATTGAAACTTGTTATTCATATGAAAACTAGTAGTTTAATGAGTAATAGTAAAATGAATAATCAGCTTCTGACCTGATGCTCTCAGGATACTTAACTTGTAATCCAAAGGTAGAGTCTAAATATTGGAAAGCTGGCAAAGTGAGCTGAGAAAACAGAATTCTAAACTCATTCAGAAAAGACAAATGCTAACCAAACACTGTATGTACTTGGTACTTCAAAGAGGATATTTATTCTTTATGGCCCTAAATCTTTGCCTATATGTGTCTGTGTGTATATATATCTGTGTATTTCCATGTGTGTGGTATGTAATGCTATTGTGTATATGCAAAGGTGATATTTTCTGACTCACTGGTAACATGCTATAGCTTGTCTTGCTGGGAATGACAGCAGATTTATACCAATATTCATGCTCTGATGTCCATCAAGTATTTTCAAGATGGCTGGTTGAGGGGTATATTTTTACCAATGAAAGATTCATCCTGATTAAAAAGCCAATATCTGGTAATGAGGGTAAAAATACTGCAATTCAGTGTAGGCTTTTGCTCCAAAAAGTGGTAGAAATCTTTTTGTTGAGGCTTGGTCCTAATATTTATTTTGCATACCAAGTATAAACATAGTTTTATAAGCTAAGAGAGACAATTTTCACCTAAATAAAAATCCTAAAAAGTCACGGTTTCTTTTCTAGCCATTTCTCACTTTCTTTGATTACCAAGAGATGGACATTGAGGTGAGGCATATTTGCCCACCTAAGAATAATATCGTCTATAAATGATTATTTTGGTTGCATTCTGTTTTTATATTTCTAACAGGCTTTGTGACACATAATTCGATATAGTTAGATGGAAATACAATACCTTGAGCTTGGGAGTCCAAAGTGTACAGCAGATGTTTAACAGATTTATGGAGAGTTTTGAAACCTTCGTTAGTTGTAACACGTGGATAAACCTTCTGCACTACCAGCAGTGCGCTAACGAGTCAAAAAACAATTAAACCAGATTGCATTTCAGGGTTTGCAGACAGACACAAAAGGTTATTCAAGGGGAAAATGGCTACAGTATAGAAAATTATAATGTAGAAGACAAGATGCTGCTTTTGTCTTTTGATTACTTGTTTGTTCATGCACAAAATGCCCCCAAATTTTTGAACCGGACAGAGCATTTTACATTTCCCAGATTCTAAAGACTTGGGATTCAATGGCCTAAAAGTAAGGGAGTAAAGTTCATATCAATCGTTTCTGGTAAGACTTAAAAATAAGTGGTTAGGAATAGCTACATCCAATGAAATGATGGCTTTTTTCTATTTAAGGGAAAATTTAAATATTGGAAATTATTTTTATTAAAAATCAAGCCTAGGGGCACCTGCATAGCTCAATTGGTTGAGTGTCCAATTCTTGATCTGGGCTCAGGTCATGGTCCCAGGGTTGTGCGATTGAGCCCCGCATCAGGCTCTGTGCTGAGAATGGAGCCTGCTTGGGATTCTTTCTTCTTCTGCCCCTCTGCCTCTTTTCCCCCACTTGTGTGCTCTCTCTCTTTCTCTCTCCCTCTCTCTAAATAAAAAAAAAAAATCAAGGCTAGAGAAAGGACCCCATTTCAGGAATAATAATTATTTAAGCATTTGATAAATATTTATCTTTTGCTAAACAAAGGGTAATGTTTTTGAAAAAGAAACAGAGCCTGCCCTAATTAAAGATAGCATTCTATTCTCTAAGTGGCCCATAGGCACTACTCCAGGGGTGGCTCAAAACTAATATCCAGACCAACTGACACTATTTTCCTAGAGTTTTTATGTGAGGTCTGCGATGGGGATGGCCAATCAGCAAATTCCCTTATGCTTGAGTTTATTCAATATTTTCAAAAAGCAATTTGTTTCCTAAGAAATGTCTTTTGTATCCCTTTATTGTCATTTGTACATTTAAAAAAAGCTATCATTGTACATCTGAGTGTTTCAAATACTGTGATTTATATCAATAATCAAGGGCAATGCTTTAATTTACATGAGTAGTAACTAGAACAATAGGCTTCATTAACAATCTGCCATCATGAAGTTAAATGTACACATTAGCTAATAGTTTTTCCCTATGTATCCTAGTGAACTAAAAGCTCACTCCAGTAATAGATACAGTATGTGCATATACTTTCATGGTTTTCTATGATATTTCTGAAATTTTTAATAGATTAAGATCATAATTTCAGCTTCCTATCTGTGAATAAAAGCTATATTTAGAAAAGTAAATATTGAGTGTCTTCTAGTTTCTAGTATAGTATGAGGTATACATAGAAATACATGCGTATGTATATATACAAACATGTATGTAATTTTATTTAGTCCTCTAATAATTTCTAAAGTCCATTTTATTCCCCCTGTTTTACAGTGGGAAAACTAAAGTTCAACAGTTATATAATGTATACAAGGTTATCCAGTTATTCGTAAGTACAGTTGATTTTGTCTAATTGCACAGTTTATGTTCTTTCCATTCCTCATCTTGCCTCTGTGCCCCAACATGGCTAGAGAGGAGGAGGGCAGAACGTTTCCGCAGGAGCCCACAGGCATTATCAACCTGTTATTGTGTTTGGCCGTAGAGGCATGGCTGTGTTTTTTTCTTCTCTGCTCTATACACATAGCAGTGGATACCTCAGGCATTCTATATTTGCCCTAAGAATCTCCCAGTTCTCAGACTTTGGGTTGCTTCTGAACACTTCTGACCATGGAGACAAGTTAGACTGTCTCAGGTTATAGATTTCCACTAGATTTCTCCCAACTTGGCCCTCTGCCTAACTCACCTGCTCTGTTGTTTCACTGTAACACCTTCAAAGATCGAACAGTTGGCAATCTCATTAAAGCGGTCAACATTATTGTTGTGCATATCATTAGTAAAATGTCAGTAGATTTAATTCATCTTTTTATAACACGACATTTAACTTAAAAATAATGACACTTTACCCTCATCTCTGAAATCCTTTGAACCCTTCATTGATCAAACTGCTTTTATTTTACTTCATAGATTTTTTTCCTGCTCTTTATCATATAAAAATGGAAGTTATCCAAAGACAACTTATCTTAAATTTTAAGAGTTCTCATGATTTGGATTTCAGCACAGCTTCCTCATAAATGGTGAAAATCACATATAATTTTTCCATTTATACTTCTTGATATTTTTGAGATTGCTCATTTTTGCTAATTTATGTCATAACATTAGCACTGTATAATCTAGTTTTGGTGACAGTTTAATAAGAATTTACAAGTCAAAAAATAAGAAGCTGTTGAAGGAAATGACTAAGTTTTTGTGAAGTTCATTTATCCCTATTACTTGATCAACAAGAGTAAGATAAACTAATGAGACTCTAATTTGGTACGTAGCCAATTTATGTCAGGAAATTATGACTCTTAATGACATTGTCAGCTTAATAATAATAAAAAAGAAGATTTAACTTTAAAAAAATGGTTTATAAAGGGCTCGCCAACAGAAATATAATGCCAGCCGAATGTTTAAATTTTATAGTAGTCATGTTAAGAAAACTAAAATAGATGAAATTAATTTTAATAAACTATTTTATTAAATGTAATACATCCAATATTATCACTTCAATAGCTAATCAACATAAAAATTATTAATGAAATATTTTATGTCTTTTTTCAAAATTCACCATGAATTTTACACTATGGAGCATCTGAATTTAGATGATAAATTTTCATTGAAAATATTTATTCCATATTTAGATTTCATTTCAATTATAGTTGAAATGTAGGTTCATATATCAACATGGTTCCAAACATACTAAAAGGTTTACCATTAACTGAATCAAATATCAGTGTTTAAAAGTTAAACAAAGTTAAAACTTCAGTCTTAGTCAAAATGTGGTTATCATACTAGAAAGCCATATTAGATAGCCAAGGGCTATCATATTAGAAAAAACAAGTGTATAAATAGCAATAAAAACTAAATTAAATAAGTATTGACCACTTAAAAAAAGGATTGTTTAAAGTCAAATGTCATTTACTTTATTTCTTCTGGCTATTTCTATTTTCTTTTTCATTATCATGTAGACTGGCTTACAACATTTGTAATCATTACTGGACAACCTGTTCTACTTCATAATGATATAATATGTAATAATTCTAAATTTTAAAAGAATTCAAATAGCTACAGTGCAATGCCCATCCTATAAAATTTACTTCACTAAAACAATGCCTATACTATTTTATTTACTTTTTTATTTTTAACCCTAAAGTATTTTTTGGATCTCCTACCTTCTACTAAATATTATTTTGTGGGATTTTTGTTTTTTTATTTGTTGTTTCTTAACCAAATTTAGTTGAGGTATAATACACACACAATAAGATCCACCTATTTTAGGTTATCATTCAGTGAGTTTTAACAAATGTATGTATTCATGTAGCCACCATGCTAATACAATACAAAGCATTTCAATAATCCCCAAAACATTTCCTCATGCTCCCAACAGTTGTCCTGGGATCCAGTGATCTAATTCCTAACACTATAAATTAATTTTGTCTATTTGAGAACTTCCTATAAATGGAATAATATAATATCTACACATCCAGCGGGTGTTCTTTTTTTGAGGGGGAGGGATCTGGATTCTTTTGCCAGCATAATAAATGTATTCATATTATTGTGTGACTCAGTAATCATTTGTTTTTCTTGTGGAGTAGAATTCCAATGTATAAATTATCTATAATTCTTTTGCTGTTCTATTTATGGATATTTGTTTTTCCCTCAATTTTTAGTTATTATGAATAAATCTGATGTAAACATAGCATACAAGTCTTCATGTGGGCATATGTTTTCATTTACTTGGGTAAATATCTAAGAGTAGACTGCTACATCATACGGACCTCCTGTTAACTTCATTAGAAGCTATCACACTGGGGGCGCCTGGGTGGCTCATTCGGTTAAGTGTCCGACTTTGGCTCAGGTCATGATCTCATGGTTCGTGGGTTCATGTTGGGCTCTCTGCTGACAGCCAGCTCAGAGCCTGGAGCCTGTCTTCAGATTCTGTGTCTCCCTCTCTCTCTCTGACCCTCCCTTGATCACACTGTCTCTATCTCTCTCTCAAAAAAAAAAAAAAAAAGAGAAGCTATCACACTGTTTTCCAAAGAATTCTATTTGTTCTACATTCTTGCCAACAATTGGGGCTGTCCATCTTTTAAAATTTTACCTATTCTAATGAGTGTGTAGTGATGTCTTACTGTGGTCTGATTATTATTTTGACTCTTTTTATGGCTACATTATATAATTCAAATGATTCTTTCTCCTTTGATTTACCCATTTGCTTGTTAAGACAGAATATAAATAAGAACAAGAGGATGAATAACTTGCCAAAATTCTGGGCAAGTGAAAATTACCCTAAGTGCTAAAATGAGGACCAATTTAGAAAACCAAACTTCTTAACATCTTGCCCTTCTGTAATTTAGTTATGCTATGTAATTTAGACATGCTATGGTGGAAAAAGCATAAGACTTGGATTCAGATTCCTTGACTTCAGGTCCTGCCTTTGCCACTTACCTAGCTCTAGAACCTTGGAGAAGTCATTTGAAAGAGTTTGTTTCCTTTTCTACAAAACAGGGCTATCTGTTGTCTCAATCTCAAAGCATTGTTGTGGGATCTAATGAGATTAACATAAGGGCTTATTATAAGGTCTTTGAACAAACATAAGCTCTTGGAAGCTTTCCAAAGAAGATGAGAACACTCTCTTCTGGTGCTTCAGACATTATAGATGGAATATATCATGCTCCTAATAACATATTAGAGAGGGAGCCTGCATTCTGGGGTTAGAAAACCTAGGTTTAAACCCTCCTTGTTGTATAATCATCAGATACTAATTTTCATGACCCTCTGTTACCTCATTTACAAAATAAGTATTAGTTTAGCTGTAGGATGTAACGTGGATATATAAAGGGCACAGCAAAGTGCCTGGTATGTAACAGACACACAATAATTGATGGTTGTTGATGTAGTTTATATGTGTGTGTGTGTGTGTGTGTGTGTGTGTGTTTTAAGCACATTTCCAAATTAGCTAGACAGGAGTCAAAGTCAAAACTTAAATATAAGACCATTAAGTCTTAATTGCTGGTAATAGTCTGAATTCTTTTATAAGGAAATAATCTTTAAAGGGATTTCTCCTGAGGGCACCTGGGTGGCTCAGTCAGTAAGCGTCCAACTTTGGCTTGGGTCATGATCTCACAGTTCCTGGGTTCAAGCCCCACATTGGGCTGTGTGCTGACAGAGCAGAGCCTGGAGCCTGCTTCAGATTCTGTGTCTCCCTCTCTCTCTGCCTCTCCCCTACTCACACTCTATCTCTGTGTCTCTGTCTCTCTCTCTCTCACACACACACATAAAATGAATATTTTAAAAAAATAAACATTAAAAAAATTAAATGGATTTCTCCTGCACAAATAATTTCAAATCTTTGTGTCATAAATGTCAAATAAAGTCAATCTAATATGCAGCTTTAGAAAGGTCATGTATAGGCTGGCTGCACATGAGGGAAGCCAACCCCACAGGGGTAGCTCGATTCAAAACTCCAACCAACAGACTGTTTTATATTGGATGGTATCAAAGGAATAGTTTATTCTTGGGCAGTTTAAATGCTAAATGCACAGAGTTCTGGTTTTCCCTGAATGAGCCAGAGCCAATGTTCTAATCTATGACTGGTCCTGTCACACACCTTTTTCAGAAGCTGCAATATCAACTGACAATACATTTGTTAACTTCGTGTTCCTCCTCGCTTCTTCACGTACACTTGGATAACCCTGACAGGCACACTGTGTTTTGTTTTCTTTGCTTAACTAATACCTTCATCTTCATTGCTAAAATTTGCAATAAGGTGCTGAAGGATTTCTGCTCCATGTTTAAATTACTTACCTACCAGTGATCCTCACAGATAACATTCCAAAAAAAAAAAAAAGACTTCTTTGTGAACAGTAATGTCCCACTTGATTCTCATATTTTCTTACCTGTTTGCATTTCGAAGAACATCAAGCAGATTGCTCAGTGTCGTCTCATTCTGGAACACATTTGGGAAACTAGAAAGGAGCTGCCACACAGCTGCCTGCTCTTGTACTTGTGAGAAGAAGGACAGCACTTTGACCATTTCCTGAAATACTGTCTTCTGGTTGTTGGAATCACTTGATATCTTATAAAATGACAAACAGTACAAAATGAGAGTTTGGCATTTGTAATCACATGGCTTAATGTTTTTGAAAGAATGAAAAATTTAGAGTTTCACATAATTTTTTCCTGATTTGCATACAATATGAAATCATCCTATACTTTGAAAAATTATAACCATTTCTAATATACTTAAACATAATTGGATTTTTTTTCCTGTACCTTGAGAAACTGGCATATTTCAAGCTTGGTTAACAGAGCTACATTTATTTATACAAAATATTTTAAATTGCATTTATTAATTTCTTAAAATGAAATTGGGTTCTAGTAATATTTTTGTTTTTCCCTAGGATATCTGGTTTAGGAGTTACAGAGATATCTTCTCTATATCCATTAGTAGACTTTATATTATTTATTATTTGGGTTTGGAACCCTTAAAACTATATGTATTTACTGTTATAATTACACATACATACATACATACTTAATGGAATAAAATATTTCCAACATTTTGTTGCCATATCAGGAACTTTAATTATAATAAATGATTTATGTAGTCAGTGAATCTATATAATAATCACATCTTATAAGCAAACAAATAACAAAAACCATGGCTTCTGCTCTTGCTCTGGATCACAGGACCCAGGTAGTACTTTCAAAGTAAAGTATTTCTTCATTATATTCCCACCCAAAGTAATTTTCTTAATAAACTCATTCACACTGGTAAAGTCAGTCTTTTATTCAGTTGTACTTCAGGTTCTTTCATGCTGAGAATGTGATTTTGAACAATATATTCTTAAGCACACATTCTACTCTACATGACTGCTGAATTGTTAAGAAAGCATTTTAAGTGCTCTAAGTTGGATTGGAGTTATTATAACACTGTCTCTAATCTGGTTTATTTGGAAAACTCAGATTACTAAAGGTAATTCAAGCACTCTGAACTTAACAAAAATTAGAATAAAATTCAGAGAACCAAGAGGAAAATATCAGAAGTGGACATGTTTCATTTATTCCTGGTTATGAAATTCCAAGAAAATTCTGAATTTTTTTGTGAGCTTTCACTGTATGTGGGGTTTCATTAAATTTGCATATCATAGTGTTAAGAATAGTGTATAAAAGTGGCCATTACCACTATACAGTAAATGTCCTTGTCTCTAATGTACACTGTTTTGGGGAGAGGAATATATTGTTTTATCAAAAATCAGCTTTTCAAAGTAGACTTGATGTTAATGAGAAAAATTAAAAAGATTACCCATTACTCTAACTTTAGAGAGTTATATGGCTCCAAAGTTTATTAAACTTATATCCTTAGTAATTTTACTAAAATATCTCAAGAGAAAACAATCTTCATTCACCATAGAGCAAAGCCATCTACAAAGATGTGTCTGTGTTAGCCAAAATGCAGTATTTTTGGTTCAGCATTGAAATCATTTCAATCCTGAACATTTAAATGGAAAACAGACATTACCTACAATTAGACATTGAGTGCGAATCTCTGTGTGAGGAACTCATGCCAAGGGTGAGCACATATTCCAGTCCACATTTCCCAGTCCATGTGGACTATGGACTTGCTCTTTGACTCAAGGTGAATTACTTTTGGATACAAGAATGGAAACAATACTTTCCTTTCATTGTTTAAGAGTTCTTGATCAAATTAAAATATTTACACTCACCTGAGAGAATTGGTTTGTTAGTTCATGGAGAGAAGACTCTAAAAAGGTCATATTGGATAGGCAAAATTTGTTAAAAACATTTTTCCCTAGAGTGGTCCAAGAGAAGGCATAATGAGCAATATAGTCCGGATAGCTCTCACACAGTTCTCTCCGAATGTCTTCTGAAGTTGAATTTTGCTTTAACAGCTAAAAATGTGTGAGAGAAGAGTGGGATAAGGATGTTAGTACACACAGATATGAAGTATTCTAGTCTTCAGGGAAATAGACTTGTTTCCACAATAGCCATTTTAAGGTCCCGCATTATAGCTACTATTCAAATAACACTAAAATATATTTGGCTTGTTTATTACAAGTTACAAGAGAATGTGTGAATGTGATCACTCTTGTCACTGTTATGATTTAAATGATTCATGTATGACTTGTTTGGTTGAACTCATCTTCTCTCTCTGACCAGAGAAACTAAATGCACACGATCTTTTCTCACAAGAATCTTCAGACTTGAAAATCTGACTTTCTCCTGGGGTTCCAGCAGCAAACTCAGGTGTCCTAACCGTGACACTTCCTGGGAAACTGGCTGCCATCTCTGGAAGACTTCCAAAGATGAGGAGCTTCTGAGTCCAAGATAAACAGTGTTTTTAATGAAGCAGACAAACATGGACTACATTTCATTTGTAAAGAAATACTTCATTTAAGAATTATGCATATGAAGAGAAAAAGAAAACATATGCATGAAAACACATAAAAGTATATAATTAATGAAAGCAGTAATTGGAAAGCACTTTCATAATGGAATCATTCTAAGTCCTCCATCTATTTCACAGTAGAGACCAGCCAGACACAGCACTAATTTCAGGTAGAATAGTGATCACATTGACCATTGTAGGTTTTTAGGTATTTACAGAGCCAGTTATACTTAGTTATAATATTTAATGGGTCCTTCCTAACAATTAATTCTTATAACCCTGTTAGGTGAGGGCCATTTAACTTTATCTTCCCCTTAAGATTATGTCACAGAAGCTGCACTCTGCCTTCTAGTGACGCAACTTCTAAGTGAATGGAACAAGACAGGATCTACTTATTCCAGGATATAGTATAAGTGCCAAGTCCTCTAGTCATTCATACATATCTCTTTCTTAACATTACATATAAACTCACTCCAAAGTGATTTCTCTACTCATTTTTGCAAGGGTTGCAGAAAGCAGTAAAGAGAAAGAAAGAGGAATCAGAGAGATTGCTGACACAGGCATCAATATGTCATCCTAATTTTGACATCCCTTCCCTGCTCCAAGTACTCTAAAAATATGTATCTATACATAGAAAATTCATTTTTGACTTATCTCCACTGGATACAGGACTCTGTGCTGCCTCACAAAATTCTGAAATTTCATTCCATACGAGAAAGAGAATTTGGGAGTTTCAACACAATAAGGTGGTATTTTTGAGAATAGCATTTTTATTCTATATATTAAAGAATTTAGCTGATCCAATTCAAGACAGTTTGCTTCTAGGAACCAATACAGAAGGAATAGAAATGTAATGAAATAACTTTCCCCCATTTACATACTGGCCTGATTTAGGGAGGCTTTAAATTGGAATTAACTGTGCATATTGGGGACTTCTTATGCCAAATAGGGTGCTTCAGGTATCTCAAATATTCCTGTTGGAACTAGACTTTCAAAATCTAGACTGAACTGAATGGGAAAGTCTTATATTTCAGTTAACACTGGTAGAATTGTCTTGATGAGTAATAGTGCCTTTCTTGGAATCCCTTTTTTGTTGTAAACTTTGACTTATTTACATAAATCAGTTTATTGAAATGTCTCATTTATACACAATGTTTTTAAGGGTAACTAACAGAGACATATTAAGCAGCAGAGGTTATGATCACTGGAATATGAATAAAAGTCAAAGCTATGTCCTATGTTCCATCCAGATGGAAGAAATGTCTACTACATAAAACATGAATATATTATTTAAAATGCATATGTGTACAAGTGAGTATGAGAGAGAGATAGACAGTGAGTGAATGAGAGAAATCTATTAGAAAATGTTGAAAATGATCTCTTTTTGATATCTGAGGAGCACATAAAGCAGGATTCAAATGCCTGCAGGTACCAGCCAAATAACTGTATAAATATGGCTGGATGAAAGACAATAATGAAAAGTGAGGACTGTGGTCAACAGAAGAGTACCTGTCCTGTGTAAAGGCATTCAAATTCAATTCCTAAAATTCCCCCCCCACCCCCCCCACACACATTTTTAGCTCATAGGCTGCTAGTTTATGCCTCTGACAGAAATTATGCTTATATTTTTTTGCATCTGAAATCTTAAAAGAAATGACTAGTGAACAGAGAGGGATTGCTATGTGAGCTCTCCAAACTACACTATGCAAAAGGATTTTATTACTTCCGGGAGATATTTTTCATAGCTCCAAATTTTCCAAAGGCATGATCAGTATGGATGTGGCAGCAAGTTTAATCAGTGTGAGAGCTTCATTTGCTTTCATATTCCTTTTTTTCTCCCTTTTTCAAAAATTTAGAGGATCATATATAATGCCACCCTATCTCTTACTAAAGGAAAATGTTAAGTTTGATTCAGGGACTTAACAGGGAAGTAAATAAATGTCCAAGAACTTAAAGAATTTAGAATGTCTGAGAATTAAGCTTTTTTAAAAAAAATGTTTATTTTTGAGACAGAGAGACAGAGTACAAGTGGGAGAGGGGCAGAGAGAGGAGACACGGAATACAAAGCAACGTTCAGCAGCACAGAGACCAATGCGGGGTTTGAACCCACGGATTGCGAGATCATGACCTGAGCAGAAGTCAGACCCTGAACCAACTGAGCTACCCAGGCACCCAAAGAATGAAGCTTTTCATGGAAGAGCTCCTAGGAAAAAAATTTCCCTGGGATATTATTCCAAATGGGAGGGTGTCCCAAATCTCTTCCTGATTGGGAATTCCTTTTATTAAAGTATTTGTTCAACTGCTATTTGTTATCAATCCATTATAAAACTGAGTGAAATTACCTTTTCCAAATCAAGGATTCGGGCAAGGACTTGACTGGCATTGAAAGTATCTGTTCCAGTACTTGCCAAATTAGAACTTGAACTGGGAAATACTGTGGCTGTCATATAAAAAAGAACAGATTAGCATTCTAAGCAGACATACAAAAATGGGCACAGTCACACAACAACCCATAAATATCACTTGTGCCCTTATATACCCCACAGCAAGAATGTACTCAAATATGGATCTTCCATGAAAGTTCTGAACTGGCAAAACGGCAAATTTCATCATTATTTCTTTTCACATAAAATTGTGATGGTTTTGGTCTGCTCTTGGGTTTTTTCCAATCAGCCTAGATGTCATTTGCTTTCATTCCAGTTTATGTCATTAAACTTCATCACTAGTATTATTGCCTAATAAAGTACATCATTTCTGTGCAGGCCTGGAGGATTTGAGGTGTCTCCACGAGCTTCACAGATCCATCATAACTAACATCTGTTCAAAGGATCTGGCAATGCACATCTGGTGATAATGGTTTTCTTTTTAATTATTCAATTGGGAGGCTAAAATCTGCTTAGGATCATAAATTCTTTCTTCCCCAAAGTGTTTTCCGAAAGATATTTCAGATGAAATAAATGGGATGAAGCAATTAGTCCAAACTACAGTATACTCTAATTAAGTAATTCTCAAAGTAGCCTCATCTAGTACTATTTATGACGTGGCGGAACGTTCTGGGTTAGGAGCATTAGCTAGAAGATTATGTTCATGCCTATAGCACGCATGTTCAGTAACCAGTATGTTGCCTTTTATACATTTTAGAGATAGTTTGTTATCCTCACAGCAAAGAATCTTAGTATTAAAAAACCCAATGATCTATCATCAGTATGGCTTACATTTTATTATAATGCCTGTGGGGCTGAAGAATTTACCAGCTGATTCCTCTAGACCAGGCGATACATTAGTGAGATGAGTGGCGAGGGTAGGGTAAGAAACATAATCTGCGGCTACTGAGCAAAGCAAAGCTTACTAGACCACAACACTATGATCTTATTTCCACCGTGCTTTAAGCTACTCAGCCAAATACCCTCAGATCATTCACAACAGAACATTAACTCCTCAGAACCACTCACCACCATATTCCTCCAATATTAACACAACAGGGCCTTTTTCATTTGGCCCACCAACTTGTATTGGAATGTTATTTAATGTCACAGTTTTCTGTTTTGTTTTTGTTTTTATTTTGGGGGGATGGATCATTGACACACAATGTTATATTAGTTTTAGGTCGACAACATAGAGATTCAACTTATCCATCTGCTATGCTATGCACACCACAAGTGTAGTTATTGCCTGTTACCATCAAACACTATTACAATATCATTGACTTTATTCCCTATTTCCTGTTCTCTGTCCTTTATTCTTGTGACTTATTTATTCCATAACTGGAAGACTGTGTCTTTCACTCCGCTTTACCCATGTTGTCTGTCCTCCCTCCCCCTTTCCTCTGGCAATCTGTCTGGTGATCTTTCTGGTGACCTGTCTTTATAGGTTTGGTTCTTTTTGTTTGTTTATTCATTTGCTTTGTTTTGTGTTTTATATTCCACTTATGAGTGAAATCACATGGTATTTATCTCTCTCAGTCTGGCTTATTTCACTTAGTCTAATACCCTCTATGTCCAGCCATGTTGCTGCAAATGGAAAGATCTCATCCTCTTTTATGGTGGCATAGCATTCCAGTATGTGTGTGTGTGTGTGTGTGTATGTGTGTGTGTGCATGAGCGCTCGTGCACAGACGTGTGCATGTGTTCCATATCTTCTTTATTCATTTATCTATCAATGAATTCTTTGGTTGTTCCCATGTCTTGCCTATTGTAAATAGTGTGGCAATAAACACAGCGGTGCATATATCTTTTGAAATTAGTATATTATTTTATTTGTGTAAATACCCAGTAGTGGAATTATTGGACAATGTGGTATTTCTATTTTTAATTTTTGAGGAGCCTCCATACTGTTTTCCACAGAGCCTGTACCAATTTACACGATGTTATAGAATCTTAAATAGTCTATGGCGTTTTTAAAGGTACTTCTTTTTTTTTTTTTTTTTTCAGAGTACCCATCACATTCCAAACATACAGCAGTCTTTGTTTTGTTCACTAATATATCCCTAGGACATAGGACCAAGCTTACATGAAAACAGGCATTCTATAAATATTTGTTGAAAGAATGCAAAATAGTCCTTCTTTTTTGAGAGTTTATCCCTGATTTATGGCTTCTAATGAGTTTCTTAAGGCAATCTGCATCAGAATTACTTGGTGGAAGGCTCAGGCAGCTCAGGCAGAGTTTTTCTGCACACTAAACTGTGAGGGCCCCTGGCCTCACTGTAAAGGAAGCACACAGCCCCACTGAGAGACTGATACTGAGCATCGCAGGGGAGGAATAAGGGGAGCAGGAAGAGTCCTGGCTTGACTGTTGCTCTAGTATCAGGTCTGCCGGGTGAGCACAGACAGGGCATGTAACTTTGTCAGGCCTCATATTCCTCAGCTATGAAATGAACAATTTGGGCAAATTTCTAAGACTTCATCCGGTAATTTTTTTCTTTGTTTTAAATTGAAGTATAATTAACATAGAGTATTCTATTAGTTTCAGGTATACCATATAGTGATTCAACATTTATATACATTACTCAGTGCTCAACAAGTAAGTGATCGACTTTATCTATTTCACCACTCCCCCACTCCCCTCCCCTCTGGCAACCACCACTTTGTTCTCCGTATTTAAGAATGTTTCTCGGTTTGTCTCTTTCTTCCTTAATTGTACATTTGTTTCGTTTCTTAAATTCCATAGAGAGGTGAAATCATATGCCATTTGTCTTTCTCGGATGGACTTATTTCGCTTAACATTATACTTTCTAGGTCCACCCATGTTGTTGCAAATGGTAATTTTTTTACTACTGAACTTTCTAACCATCCCAGGATCATCTAATTGCAGACAACTACAGTCCCTAGCCAATTCGGAGAAAGTAGGCAATTCTCAACATCATATTCAGCACCATCTAGGCTTTTGCTCCTAGAAAGTATTTTAGTAAGAACTTAATTTCCAATTATCTCAAGAACTTTGCATAATTGCACCGCCACACTCAGGCAACCTTAAGGAACATTTAGATCTCTGAGGAATATTCTAGGCATTCCATCTCTGAAAAGTTAAAAGTAAAGCCCTTTCAAAGATTAGACCTTGCTGGCTGTTCCAAAAGGCCTGCTCTAAATTCGACAGAAGAGAATAGCTTACCCGGTGATGTGTGCCTTCTTTCTGGAACTTTGGTGCTCTGGAGTGATAAATTGCTGTCCTTCTCCAGGTTGGATGACTTTCTCAGAATTTCACTAGAGAAGAAAAAGCAAGAACTCTATAACTTCACCTACATAAATTTCAGTTAGTTACAGCAATGTATTATGTGGCAGATTCCAGGGCTCTCCAAGGACTTTCAAATTTTTAATCCACTTTCTAGGATTGTAATGGAAGAACTCACCTAACCACACACAAATGAATATACACACTCTCCTACAAGGTAAATTTTTATTCAGAGAAAATGGCCTGGATGAAGTTTAAAACAGCTATTTTTACTTTTATCTTATAAAAAGGAAATTATTTTTAAAAGACATTAGAGCTAAATATTGGAAATAATTACATATATATTTTTATATGTTTTTTATAATTTTATATTTTTTATATATTTTATATTTCATTTAAAAAGATGAAGGATTCCAAAGAGATGAGAGCCCAATGGTGCTTGTGTTTCAGGGACCGAAACAGAGGTGTGCTTAGTTGTCACCCATGAAAGAAAAACAGGTTGTCTACATTAAGGTATAGATACCATTTTGAAGATTATCAAAACTGAATGTCTACAAGGCAGATTCAAGGAAGAAAGGAAAGACCACAACTTTATTAAGTGTCTAGTCTGTGCCAAGTTCTGTGGCTATTGTCATTACAGGTGGTACCAGGTGTTAAAGAAATGTACGATGATAAAAGTAGACATTTTATTGTACTGAATGTATCAACGTGACAAAGATAGTATTGTGGTGCCAGGAATCCCTGTGCATCACGGGCGCACTAGCTTTGGGAAGGAAACATTACTGGACCTTTAGGAAACTTCCTTTTAAAAATTTGCTTCCTCTTTAGTTAATTATTAAAATGGAGATAATCATATTTTCTTGAAAACTTGATACACCTAAAGTAACTGTCTAAAATAAATGTACATATTTCAAGAGTGAAATCAGTCCAGATGCCTGGATGTGAATACTTTTTGGAATGCCTAAAAGTTAGTGAATTTTGTGTACTTGTTTATAAAAAAGCTTACTTAAGATACATAAGGACAGTATAAAAATATAATAGTGAAAAAGCAAGAAGTTCCATATGCTTGAGGTTCAATTTAACTTCTTTTAGAAACAAGATCTGAATCATGGTTACAGGTACTTTGTGATTTATAATTGGGAAAAATCTGTTTTTTTTTCTTTTTTAGTGTGTCCTTTTAGTAAAAATGGTAAGAAGAGGTGATATTTGTTTTCACTCCCTAGTGTTTTTCCAATATTCTCTATAAAATGCACTGGTTGCTCCAAAAGTTCTGCATTCTTAATGTATATTTGAATTATTCATGACCATGACTATATTCCCCTAAATCTTTTTACATTCCTTATGCTGACTATTTGGATGGGAAAACTGCTCAGATAAAAATAAGAACTGACCTGTACCTTTTCCCTTCTCTCAAAAAGAAGTTTTAGGAAGTTTGAGAAAGTCAGGTTCACTTTTCTTTTTCTCAACACTTTTTTTTAGTTCAGCTTGAAATACTATAAAGAGGACGATTGAATAAACACATTTTGAAAATAAAGGGGAAAACTGCCTTCATAAAAATTTTAAGGAATAGGGACAGCAACAAAAACCAAAGGGAGAATGACAAAGATCAACATGAGCAAAGAAGGAGCAAGAGAAAACAGAGACTGAATAATGAATGTGAGTGGGAGAGGAAACAGAAGAGGTGGTAGGAAACAAAGAAAATATAAGTTAAGAGACAGAGGACACTTTGGTCATCTTCCCACATTCAGAGAAGAGTCCTAAAACTACTCTTTCAAATATTCTTTTTAAAAAAATTTTTTTGATGTTTTATTTATTTTTGAGAGAAAGAGACAGAGTATGAGCAGAGTAGGGGCAGGGAGAGAGGGCGATACAGAATCCGAAGCTGGCTCCAGGCTCTGAGCTGTCAGCACAGAGCCCAACGTGGGGCTCCAATTCACCAACCACAGAGCCCAACGTGGGGCTCAAATTCACGAACCATGAGATCATGGCCTGAGCCAAAGTCAGACCCTTAACCGACTGAGCCACCCAGGCGCCCCCAAAGACCAAAGAAAGACAAGCTCATCCCCTTCCCAGCAAGCTGCTGGCTCAGCAAGTCTAAATTGGCTCAACAATAAAATGGCTGCTTCCAGACAAAGAACTACAGATGCCTCTCTTCTAATAGGACCTCTCCTTGACCAGGAAGTATCCATGGTTACATGGTCACCCACTCATTCCATATAACAGGAGTGGGGAGGTCGTACCTCTCCTGTATGTGGCCTTGGTTTGCCTTTCTGTTGGGGTGAGAGATCAGAATATCATGTGGGCTTTGCTGTCCCACTGCCTACAAATTCCTCCCAGTTTTATTTTGCATATACAAGATGTGGTGTGATGGTATGTGTCCACTACCACAACACTCAAAAAAATCTTTTGTCTTTAAACTCTTAAAATGGAAACCACAAGGGGCACCTAGGTGGCTCAGTTGGTTAAGCATCCAACTTTGACTCAAGTCATGATCTCAAGTCCCACATAAGGCTTTGTGCTGACAGCTCAGAGCCTGGAGTCTGCTTTGGATTCTGTGTCTCCTTCTCTCTCTGTCCCTTGACTGCTCACACTCTGTCTCTCAAAAATAAAGAAACATTAAAAAAATAAAAGAACGGATAGCTAAGGAAGTTGCGTTATTTTTTGTTTGTTTGTTTAATAGTTTAGCCTGTTCCCCATTGTTTCATATCTGTTTCTGCAAAGGTCCTTAAAAGAGAAAACACCCAGGAATGGCATGGCAGACAACAATGTATAATCATGCACTGTACCTACCATATTCATTGATTAATTCAATATTTATGAAACTTCTACTAACATATTGGAATAGTCAAATAAAGAACTGGGATTATAATACACTAATAATATTAGCTAAGTAAGGACATGCATAGGAGACAATAACATATGACAGGGGCTGCTAAAGTTAGAGATATAATTGTGTTTCTTATAGAGCAAGATCCTAGAATCACAACCTTAATTTAACCTCCTTGCTACCTTAAAATTTTTCCTTCACCTTCTCACTAGACCAGTGGTTCTCAACAGGGGTCAATTTTGGCCCTCCTCCTAGCAGACATCTGGCAATGACTGGAGACATATTTTTTGGTCATCACAAGTAGAAGGGGTGGTACTACAGTCATCTAGTGGGTAAAGGATAGGGATGCTGCTGACTATCCTACAATGACAGCACAGCAAAGAATTACCTGGCCCCAAGCAGCAACAGTTCTGACGGTGAGAAACCCAGCAACGGGCTGTTACAAATAAGTGAATTTATTCTGTGATGACTCATCCCCATTCCTGCCCTTTAGGACGCACTCAGGAGACTTAAAAAAACTGGTCAAGAACTCCAAAAGCGCTGAGGAAGTCTCAGAGAATCTATCTCATGCTAGATATCTCTGGGAAGAATATTAAAGCAAATGCAAAACTTAGAAGCCCCCTGAATCCAGCACACAGGCTCACCTGAACTCAGAAAATCCAACTTGTTAGCTGGGGCAAGAAAGCCTGAATTAAATTCCCAAGTGGCCTGTGGTATCAGTTAACCACCTTTTATGGGACCCAGACATTTGTACAGTAGCATGGAGATGGCTAAGGGATTCTCTTTTATGACGCTGATGAAGTAGATCCTACCTCAGTGGCATTTATAGGTCTCTGTTTTGGAACGGAATTCAATAAAAGAAGTATCTCAGATTCAAAATGTTGAATTTAATATACTGGAAGGGAAACTAGGCTCAGAGTAGATTTTACGTCTTCTCAGACATGTCTACCAACAGTTACATTTGTGAAATGCCACATTTATAGATATCATCATAATGGTAGAATTTATGCACTCATCCTGGATGTCTTTCTATTTCCTGTGAGTGGGGAAGATTACCTGTGTAGGTGGTATCCATGTGCGCCATGGTAAATTCTGTCTATAAAAAGAACTGCTTTCAGGGAAGACACATATGGCAAGTCCTAGAAAGAAAATTCTGACATTCTTTTTTGCCTCCAAGCATTAGTTAAATTTTTATATTTTTTCCCTTTTTTCCCCAGAATGATTATACAGGTATAGAGTGACACCTGGAAAGAAGATGTGAGATGTGCTCTAGGCCAATTCTGATTCCAGGTTCGGAAGACATTCATTATTGACTTTTAATTATAAATAAAGACATTGTATGGCCATGGCCCCTGCAGTGACTTGACACAGCTGTCCTTCCTGGCTACCCCCAAGCAGATGTCATTCACAGGAAAATCTTAATTGTTTACATTGTTTTCTTCTAGTTCAACCTAATGCTCATTCTTTCAGGGTTGTCCATGCTGCAGATACAATCCCTGCCTGCCCATGCTCAAAATGGATGTCTTTTCTAGGTGGACCACTGACCAATCCAACCAGTTAAGATGTTAAAATTTAAAAATGTCTTAATATGTTCCTCTGTGCTAAGGTATTTTTACATGCTTAGGAGGGACTTTGGAGATATAATATATATCTGAACTAAATTTTTCTTTTTTTAAAAATATTTTTTTAATGTTTTATTTATTTCTGAGAGAGAGATAGAGACAGCGTGTGCAGGGGAGGGTCAGAGAGAGAAGGAGACACAGAATCTGAAGCAGGCTCCAGGCTCTGAGCTAGCAGTCAGCACAGAACCCAGTGTGGGGCTCGAACCCATGAACTGTGAGAGCATGACCTGAGCCTAAGTCGGTCGCTTAACAGACTGAGTCACCCAGGCGCCCCTGAACTAAATTTTTCCAAAAACTGTTAAAGGCACTATGATGGGCAGATGAGGAAATGTGTTAGTGAATAGATGTGCATCAGAAATATACAAAATATGGGGGAGATAACAGCACAGTATCTTCCAGGTGACACAGATTATGTCCTACCTGGTCCTGAAATGGGTTGATTAATTTGGCAACACTATAAGGAAATTTATAAATTTTTCCATCACTATTTGCCTATTCCTCTAAGCCATGGAAGGGCCTCTATTTCTCTCCTTCATTAAATTCTGGGATTCTGTCTTTATGACCTAACTCAAACAAAGCTTCCTCAGTCTGGTATCCACCACTCTATCTGCCCTTAATGATCACACCATTAAAGCCTCCAGAGAACTCTCCTGACATTGCCCTACCCGAAACTCTATCCATTCCAATCATATATATGCAATATATCCAAGATATATCCCAATATATCTTCCTAGATCCATATTCCTCGGGCAAACACAAGATCTTCACGTATCTGTTGTAACTCTTCCCCTTTGTTGTCTCATGTTCTGGGCCCAGTGAGACCCAAATAAATGCTCATCACATTTACCATGTTATATGGTAATTTACCTGTTTGACTGTTTCTCTCTTTTTCGCACTTGATTGTAAGTTTGTACAGAGCAGAGGACACACGTTATTCACCTTCGTATCTGCAGTGAATTGCATCATCTCCAGCACATGGTACATATTCAATACATTCTTACTCAGTAAATTAACAATTTTGCTTGCATGGCAGCTAAGATATCCTCCCACTTTGCTTTTTGAGAAATAAAACTTTAACCCTTTATTTTAACATGAGCAAATGATTCTAAAATGATTACAACATGGTTATAAATTGCTCTGAAATTAATACATTGTGAAACCCATACATCTCATGTCACCTTTATAGTCAAGAGGACACATATCTGTTGTACTTCCATTTACCTTACGTTCCCAATGATATCTTTAGGCTAATTTCTAAACACAACCATATTTTTCGGTACTAAACAAAAGCATGGGCATTTAAAAATTATCCCTGAATAGGATACAATTAGCTATGTTAAAAGTTCTGGGAAAGCCATTCAGGAGGAGTGTGGAAACCACAGGTCCCAGATGTGTGTTGGCAAGACAGAGATAGGGAGCAAATCTGTGGAGGCAATTGTCCCACAGGATTTTCAGGAATGCTGAATCACTTCTCCAAATAACGACCCTGTGAGCTCCGTAGGATGATCTTCACATTCGCCAGCTGTGTGAGCAATGGCACAGCCAGGGGCTCCCACTGTTCTGATATATTCTTAGAGGCAGTGCAGAGGGAGGAGCACCGCAAGGGTGAGTCCTGTGTTGGTGCATCATCTGTTGTACAAACGAGCAGGGGAACCATCAATGTAATATTTCTTTTTCCAGACAGCTACTTAGAGTGGATGCTGCGTATAGTGCTGGATTTTTATTTTAAAGCACCTCATCCTGAAGATAATGCCTAAAGAAGTATGAATTTAATAACAGAGGGCTGGTGCCAATGCAAAAACCTCAAAATACGTGGTGACTGGCCAGCAAGTAGTGACTGCAGTGTGATCACTACTTTCAGAAGAGTTTATTAAAATTAAATAAATAAAAATTTTTAAAAAGTGAGCGTCTTTCGATGACGCCAAAGATGGCATTTTCTTCCCTTCACTTACAAAACAGAAAAAGAAGATTATTTTGTTTCCTTAATGATGCTATGCTGGTGAATCTTCCTTTACCAAGGGAAGCAATTTAGTGGAACCGCTTACCCAGTATCCATGCCCCAGTTTCGCTGCATGGCTGTATAAACCATAAAAGTTAATAGCATGGTGGGAAATATCATTATTGCAATTTTGTGATTGTACATAATTTTCTGAATTAAGTTCCAATTACGTGGTAGTTTAGGGAAAATGCTGAATATACAGCAATATACAGTTTGAGCTAGACAAACTACCTGGGGGCTAGAAGACAACCAAAAAAGCAGACATGTCCATCTGCCTAGAGAATCATCAACAAGAGGATAAAATAAAGCTGGACTTTAATCCTAGTTCTAAAACCAACTCAGTGGCTCATCTCAGGCAACTCTATGAGTGTAGTTCCATATAATGTCACCCAGAAAAATACTCTTTTTTAGGAAGGTAGATTTATATAGTCTTAGATACTGTTCACAATTTCTCTCACTGTAACTTAGTTCTTCATGAGAAAAAAGAAAAACGTATAAAGTTGATAGCTCCAGGAGAGCTGCAGTTCAATTTGTAAATATGGGACATTAATGTTTTCTATGTCCTCTTTAACCCTTGGTTTATGAAATGTCTAATCGCAGGTGCAACCCCTTCATGAAGATCAACCTGATTACCCCACCTGAAAGCTCTCTCTAAAGATGGAGTGTCTTCCTTCAGTGTCTTTCTGGTACTTTTCATTGTACTCTCTCCCATTATGATTATTGGTTTGATATTTCCCTTCCCTATTGGAACATGGTCATGGATGTGCCTCATTCACCACTCACATGGGGACACACAGACCATCTGTGAACTAGTTGAACGACCAGGATGCCATGCTTCCATCCTTCCTCTACTCTGATTACTAACGGGGCATAGGCTCTAGTTAGCTTTTGGTCTCCTCACAGAGACAATGTAACTAGTGTTAGTTGAGGTATGCACTTAGAACACACTGGTTTCATACACAGTACGTCATGTCATCTCCTTGCTTACCATTTCCCAATGGCTTCTTACTATACTAAAAATAAGATGCAAATCCTTTCCCTTTTTCTACATGTTAGATTCTGCATGCTCTGTCTCCTGCCTTTCTTTTCCACGTACCCCCTGCCCCTTGTATCATCTCTTACTATGTTTTGGCGATATTAGGTAACTTTCTGTTCCTCTAAATGGTCAGGCTTACCCCCACCTGAGTATTCTTTGCTGTTTCTCTGCCTGGAATACTCTCTTCATATGCTGTTGCTGGTCTCTTCCTGTCCTTTCTGGTTTCTACCCAAATGCCACCTGCTAGCAGAGGCCTCCTCTTACCACCTGATTCACTTCCTACCTTTCAACTTCTAGCATATGACATGCTTTCTTTTCTTGCTAACACAATTGTTATTATCATTAATTACGCTATTTATTTATTTGATTGCTCATTTTTTGCTTTCTTTTCCATTAGAATGGAAGTAACATCAGAGCAGAGGATTTGTCCAACTCATTTCTGTATCACAGTGTCTACAATGTTGCCTAGCACACAGAAATTTCTGTCATTATTTCTTGAATAAATTAATAAATGAATGAATGAACATCAGAATGTTCTAAGCATCAAGAATCATTACATTATTGAAATAACAAAACCAATGTGAATTAGCAACTCAACACTTATGTGTTCTGAGTCATTTCCCATTGCAATTATTGATATGTTTATATTTTATGCTAAACAGCTTGCAGTTGCTCTCTCTTAAAGTAACACCCATATTATCTGATGACCAAAATCATGATGATAATGTTCATATAGAAATGGTGTTAGATGCCAAGGAATTTAAATTAAATTTCAGAACCAAATATCTCTGATTAGATATCAGAGATATCTAATTAGATTAGAGATCAGAAAGATATAATCTTTCCTTGAGAAACACTTTTTTAAAAAATCTGCACCAGAATTATCTCATGGTTGATTCAGATTACAACTTTGTTTTCAGTTCTACAGACAGGTGGGCTCCTGGGAGTATCTTTAGGTTTAGAATCCCAAGATAGAATATTGAGATTATAGTCAGGTTGTTAATGGTCTAGATTTCTTATCTTTATTCTTCAGCTGCCTTTCACACCATAAAATAGGACACACATTAACCTCATTTAAAGGTTGTTACTGAATTAAGAATACTTCCAACTTTATTACTTTGATTTCTAGACTTTTAATTTCCTCATTTGCCATCTCCTGGTTTCTGATGCATCTGGAAGTAACCATATAGAGTAATATAAATATGTTATTCTTCCAGGAGATAATTCTCCTCAATTGCCCTATATCTGAAGCTTGTGATCAAATCTTAGGGCAATGTGTCACTGACAATTTGAGGTGGAATAGAGAATCTCTGAGGGAAGTTAAGGAGGATTGCCTTGGCCACCCATCTTAGAAAGCAAAGTGTGAGTAATTCATCCAAAGTAGATTATGCTTAATCCCACATAAACATGGTAATACCAGCATGTACCCCACTTGTTTGTTCATATTTAGATCACCACATTTGCAGATACAGAAAATAAAGTCATATATATAACCCTGGTTGTCTTCTTGGATATTTCATAAGGAAGTAAGATCTGATCTCTCAAAAGAATAGAACACACTTGGGAAGTGCCCGTACCTGTCTTTAAATAGTGCATCATTAATTCCTTTCCTACGAAGTAGATCTTGTGGCCCATAGGGTGTGTCTTTGCATTTAGAGTCTGTGTCACAGAGTAGGGTTTGCAGGAACGGGAAGAAGCCGGTACTAGGAAGGTTTCGAGGTGCAAGGTAACCTGAAATTAAAAAATAAAACAAAGCATAAAACAATAATTATATCACTATGGCATTTGCCTGGGGAGGGAAAGATGTGTAGTAACTCTGTTTTGTCTGTCCAAAATTGTAAAAATACAGGTTGCCATACAAATTTATTTTCCTGAGATTTATTCTAAGGAAATAGCTGGAAGAAAGTCTGCTAGAGTGTTTTAAAAATAAATCACAGTATATTCATATGATAAAACACAATACAAGCTAATAAAAATTTTGTCAAATAATACAGAAAATGTTTGTATCTTGCCAATTAAAATGAATAGATCAGAAAATAGCATGACCAGAATAGTTGTAATCTTGAAAAAAAATATAATTATATGTATACATAAAAATCTGGAGGGATTTCCTGGGTGGTATATTTCACATGATTTTTATTTATCTTCATTTAACTACACAGTAACTATTTTTTCTCACAGTATACATGTCTTCTTTTGTAATCAAAGCCATTATAAATGCAGTCAATCTTCCAGATATTGGGAAGTATTTTCAGTTTAGCATAACAGCTAATTTAATTATCCTATACACAGTATTTTTTCTAATTTAAAATCCAGTAATAATGGAAGAAATGAATATCCCTAATATTAAGGTCACAGAAAACAAGAATTTTTAATTTTTAATTAATTAATTAATTAATTAATTAATTTATTCATTTATCTTGAGAGACAGAGACAGAGTATGAATAAGGGAGGGACAGAGAGAGAGAGACAGAGTCTGAAGCAGGCTCCAGGCTCCGAGCTGTCAGTATAGAGCCCAATGCAGGGCTCGAATGCACGAGCTGGTGAGATCATGACCTGAGCTGAAGACGGCCACTTAACTGACTGTGTCACCCAGGCGCCCCGAGGAAAGGGTTTTTGTAACCTTTAGTATTTGCTTTATAAAATACAATGATGGCATACACATGTCAAGAAATAGGCAAACTGAAAACCAAAAATCTTTCTGTAATTAGGTCTAATATTAAAACACTAGGTTTCTCTTTTGGGAGGAATATGAGGAGACAATGAATTATCACAAAAGGCAGGTTTCGAAACTATAAGAGTAATTCCAAACTGAAGACTAAAAAGCAAAACCTTAACTTCCTCATGAATCTGTCAAAAAGGGTGTCAGTACAAGTATGTTTTCATTAAACATAAAAAGAAAAAGGAAAGGCTACAAAAAATAGTATGAGCAACTGTGCTAAGTATGCATCAATATATTAGCAGAAAGAATAATAAATAGAAATTTTATCTAAGTAACTTAAATATAGCTCTACATACAGAAATTGGAAATAAAAGGGGATGGGTCATATGAGAGTTGGCCAGAAGTAAAGAGGGGAAAAGGAGAGAGATGGAAAGATGTTGTACTGTTGACTTTGAAGATAAAGAAACCAAAAGCCAAGGAAAGGCTAGATGCTAGAAAAGGCAAGGACACAGTCTCCTAGAGCCCCCAGAAGGAATGAGTCGCTGCCAACACCTTAATTTTAATCCCACTAAGACTAAATTTTGGACTTCTGATCTCCAGAACAATAAAGTAATAAGTTGGTGGAAGTTTTTTAAAACTGAAGTATAGTTGGGGCGCCTGGGTGGCTCAGTCGGTTACACGTCCGACTTTGGGTCAGATCATGATCTTGTGGTTCGTGGATTTGAGCCCTGCATCAGGTTCTGTGCTGGCAGCTAGCTCAGAGCCTGGAGCCTGCTTCAGAGTCTGTGTCTCCCCCTCTCTCTGACCCTCCCCTGTTCATGCTGCCTCCTCTCTCAGAAATAAATTTTTAAAAAATCATTAAAAAAACCTGAAGTATAGTTGACATATAGTATTATATTAGATTTGGGCATAAAACATAGTGATCCAATATTTATATACATTGTGAAATATACATGGTAAGTCTAGTTAGCATCTGTCATTACACAAAGTTGTTAAAATATTATTGACTATACTCCTAATACTGCACTTTATATCCCCTTGACTTATATATTTTATAACTGGAAGTTTGTACCTCTTAATCCCCTTCACCTATTTTACCCATCTCCCAACCCCACTTCAAATAAGTTGGTGGTGTGTTTAACCCATTAAGTTTGTGGTGTTTAACCCATTAAGTTTGTGGTGTTTAACCCATTAAGTTTGTGTAGAACAGCCTTAGGAAACTAATACATGAAATAACACTGGTATGAATTAAAGTTTTAGAAATTCAGAAGAAATTGGAGAGAACTTAAATCCACTAAAGTATTCACCACTACCTTCTATGCAGTATCCCTTTCTGACACCAGAAAGAGCAGCATCTCTCCTAACAGTAAACCCAATGAATCTGGCGTGAACCTTCAATGCTTTCATCGTAGCACAATTCCTTGAATGAGCTAGGGAGTAACATATAAACTGCCTGTTAACTTTTCAAATTACTCCTCTGCATCAAAATTCTGCCACAGTGGACACGTACAGCAAGACCTTGACAAAACTGTGGTGAAACTTCACCACTAATGGTGATCTACCCTCTTACACAGTTCCCAACTGCAGCCGCTCTCTCAGAGTGTGGGTCTGCAAATGGCCTTATTACTATTTGATCTCAAACACGTGCAGTGGGTCCTTTGAATGGAAAGCAGATAGCAGGACAACAGAGGCAGATGACTCCTTTGCTGTATGCCATTTATCAAGGTGATGACGAGCTGGGCAGTGCTGAAAACAACAGCTCATGAGAAGCCAAACCACAACAGGAAGAGAAGGAAAACATGGGAAAAGACATTATGGGAAGAAGATCTGAAAAGTGGTGGCACATGACGTCCAATTTCAGTTTCTCTGGCATTGATCATAACTTTCAAATTTTAGAGAGGAATTTCGAGGCATTTAAACCCACAACATTCCTCATTGTAATTACTATAGATATACTTACTTTATAGGAAAATTCAACCCAGGGGTTCTTTAAAAACTTTTTAAAAGCTCCCACAGTGTCCAATGTACAGATAGCTCATGCTTCACACAGGTTTTTTGATAACAGATATTTAACCTGTTACAATGAGTTCATGCAAATGAGGAATTGGTTTAGGTGTGTACACATTTTAGTTAACACAGTGCCATGCACAGCATAGATTGCCTGTATAATTTATTCTACCATCACCTTTTAACTTAGAACCATACCCTCATTAAGATAAGGAAGTGTCTGTTGCAACAACAATTGATTTATTAAGCATCCACTTATTCACCATAATATGGTAGGTATGTGACATACATTTATGTCATTCATCCTTCTTTCACATCCATTATATAGTTTCTCATACACATCAGCTTTTCACATTATCTGGAGATCCTCTAAAACTAAGAAGTCAGAATTAAATATAATTAAATTTTAGCAGTTTTCTTGTAGGTAAGAATAGATATTTTTTCCTTCTCCTGCCCATCTTGATTACGTGTGTGCAAGGAGGCAACCATAGAGAGCAATGGTAGAATCAAACCATCACATGTTTTAAAGAGCTGCTGATTCTAAATTGAACTCAATTCTATTCTGAAGGTGTCTCTGGCACTTTCAGGTTCCAAGATTATGTTTCTCTTTATATCTGTAAATGCTAGGATGCAGGAAAAAAAGAAACATTTCTCTATCCCTCACAGAACTTCTATGTAGCAAACATGGAGCATGAAAAATTAGGGCTAATAACTGGCTGCCCACATTCATAGCCAGGGCATAGATTTAAGGACACAAGTAGAGGAAGGCTATAATTATGCAAACCATTGTGCCACCTGTAGGTTGATTAAAAAAACAAAACAGATCTAAGTTTTTGGGATGGAGAGCTTGCGCAGGATAAATTCCTTGGTATCATGATTCCCGAAGTTCTCATACTTAGGACAACATTCATGACTATCTCCATCAGAAAAACTATCAACAAACTTGCAATTCCCTGGGGAAATTGTAACCAGAAGACTCCAGAATAGTCTGGGAGTGAGGTGGGTGAGTGGTAAGCAAGATCCCAATTCACTTAGGGTTTAGTTATTCAGAGGCTCCATGCAGAGCCATTGACGTGGTCTGAGCAGCCACCTGTGGGTGGGGAGAGGTTATTCTCATAAAGTGGATGCAGTCAACATTATCAATATAGTTCAGTAATAACACTGACAGATTATTATTTCAGTTATTTCAGGGATGTTATTTCAGGGAGTTGAATCAGACCAAACTAACAAACATTTTTAGGAACAAACCATAAATAGCTAAGGTTTTAACTAAATCCGATTCAGCTTTCATTGTTTTAAGAATGGAAGCAGCATTATAAAAAGATCCAGTTTAAGAATTAAAAATAAAAAAAGAGGGGTGCCTGGGTGGCTCAGTCAATTAAGCATCCGACTTTGGGTCAGGTCATGATCTCACAGTTCAAAGGTTCAAGCCCCACATCGAGCTCTGTGCTGGCAGCTCAGAACCTGGAGCCTGCTTTGGATTCTGTCTCTCCCTCACTCTCTGCTCCTTCTCTGCTCAGTCTCCCCCTCTCTCTCTCAATAATAAATAAACATTAAAAAATTTTAATAGAAGGTAAAAAATAAAAGAATTTTAGAAAATACTTTGTAAAGAATTGTGATATCAACCTATACATCTATGTTTACCTAAAAAGGGGACCAAATTTGGTTTTCTTTTCCTTTTCTTCACAAAATTCCTTATTCAGAACAACACTAGTGTGATGTAATGTATAGATTAGAGCAGTGGTTCTCAGAGTGCAGTTCCTGAACCAGCATCAGCATCACCTGGGAACTTACTAGAAATAAAAACTTGAGATCTCACCCTACATCTACTTAATCAGTAACTCTGGGGATTAGGTTCAGCAATCCTTATTTTAACATGCCTTCTAGGTAATTCTGATGCACAACACTACAGTTTGTCAACAGTATTAGACTACAAACTTTTCTAGAAGGGTCAGATAGTGAATATTTTTAGCTGTGAGACATAACTGTCTCCATCACAATTACTAAACTCTGTCATTGTAGACTAGAAGCAGCCATAGACAGTGTGCACATTAATAATCCTGACTGTATTCCAATAAAGCTTTATTTATTAGAAAAATAGAAATAAAAAGGCAACAGACTAGATTTGGCCTGCAGGCTCTAGTTTGCTGACCCCTGAGGAGATGACCGCTTACACTTGTCCTCTGTTTTCTGCCTTGCTCACTTCTTATTTTCACATCTTCCACATCCTTCTTTTTCTCTTCCTTCATTTAATCTAATTTATTTAATATCCCTCAATATCCCTTCTCCTCCATTTCTCAATCTTTTGTTCTTTCCTTTCCACTGACCACTGCCCTTTTTGGACTCAATTTCCAATTATTTTCTCTTTTCCTCTGGCTACTCCTTTCATCTACTCCTGTATCTCTTTACTCACTGGAACAGCCAAGAAGGCCCATTTCCCTCAATGTCTTCCCTTACTCTTTTCCTTTTTTCAACCTCCACAGAAGGATTTTCACCCACTTCCATTATAAATTCAGGGTCATGTTGCTTGTTGGCACTATCCACAGAAGTGCTGTTTTCTATTCATTGTATTATTTAAGAAAGAAATGTCACAGTCTTTTCAATAATGAAGCTACTTCCATTTGACATCATTAGGCTTAGGAAGCATTCTGTAGGCTACCTTGGTGACATTTGTAGATATTATAATAATGGTAGATATTGGAGAATTTCCACTGCGTTTCTTTGTGTTTTCCGCAAGCAGGTCAGAACCCAACCTAGATGATATTTTGTGTTTCCAGGTGAAAAGAATTTGGTCTTTACCCCCGTAAAGAGATGTATGATGAATCTTGGAAGGAAACTCTGACTTTTTAAGATATGAAGTTATTCACTTGGGATGTTCTATTTTTCTTAACTTTTTAGATACAGGGTCACATTAGCAGACTACTTATTAGGCCTTTTGACCAATCAAATGAGAAGTGTCCTCACGAAACACCACCACAAGAAATTCTCTTCATGATGAGAATGCCAAATGAGACAAGCATACATCACCTATAAACAGTCAAATAATCAGGTAAGAAAAAAGAACCATGGGAATGGAAATGAATCTCAGAAGTATATTTGTAATAATTAAAGTAAATCTTTTTATTCTTCCTGTAGTTTTTCAGCAAATTTTGTTCTCAGCATTTTTAAAGACATAATTAAAATTATAAACGACATAAATCTGGCTTTTTAAATTATTTTATGATATTGTATCAGGAATGCATAATGCTGTCCTTGTTCTTTATGCATTTTCCCTCCCGGGAAGAGAGCTCTTCCCTGAGGGTAGATGTCTTGCGCCCCTACCATCATCAGATAAACTCAAACACACTGGCTCTTCCTGATTCTGGTCCCTCTGAATGGTGCTTTTTTTTTTTTTTTTTTTTTAAATTCTTGTGGCCCAGAGAGACCTTAACCTAGGATTAAAATACTTATATGACTTTGAATCTTCAGGTAGAGTCACTAGCTCAATAAAACTGCACTTTTTGAGAGACTAGATAAAGAATAAGCTACTTGAAAGAAAGAAAAATCCTTACATAGTTCTTAGCACAATGCTTGACACAGTGCAAGCAATTATTAACTATATGAATGAATGAATAAATGAATGAATGAGTGAACTGCTGAAGGTCACAGAAAAAGTGCATGATTTAGAACTTTAACATAATATAAATTTATCTTTTATTTAAGGGCAAAGTTTCAAAATTTATCCCATGTTATAATAAGTTCAATGGATACATTAAGTTCAATTAATAGTAAGTACAATGGATAATATTATATTCTATGCCTCATAAAATGGATAAATATTGATAAAACCAGTAATATTTATTGTTATAAGCTCTTTAGATATCAGTTTCTTTGAAAATCTAGCTAGTACACATTGACATTTATAATATCAACCATTGAAATTATTACCCATAAAGAGATCCAGCCACATTTATTCAGTGTAAATTTACTGAACAAACACTGTGTGCCTGGCCCTGAGTAAGGTGCTAAGCATACTTCATTCTTCTATTTTTTTAAATAAGAAATATTTTACTTAAGTGTTTTAAAAATATATCTCTAGGTTATGTGTGTGTGTGTTTATGTGTGCATGTCTGAGAGAGAGAGAGAAACAGAGATAGAGACAGAGAGTATCTGTTTTCAGAGGTCATCACACTTTTATTATATCAAAATGTATAAAGGAGTCATTTGTTTTCCTAAATTGTCAGAAATATTATGTATAAAAATAGCATATATTTGAAAATAAATGGTACAACATTGGCAAGAAAAAAACTTCATGTTTTTTGGAAGAATTAAATAATCATCATTTCATATGAGCCCCATGGCAGTCCTATAAGATATGCAGGGCAAGCATTGTACCCATTTTGCAGATAATCTCAGAGAGATCAAGCAATTTGCTTATGGTCACATGAAAAGCTAAGTGCCAGAGATGGACCCAGAACTGTATGATACATGGCGATAATGAAAACAACATTCTATTCGGCTAAGTTTCAGTATATGTTGGAGGGAGCAGACTGACAATTTGAAAAACAGGTATGGAAACCAACTTGACAATAAACTATTTGTAAAAAAAAAAAAAAAAAAAAGAAAGGAAAAAAAAGATCTCAATAAATCTGGAGACAAAAGACAAAAAAGAAAAAAGAAAGAAAGAAAAACAGGTACGACTTCTGGTTTTGATGTTGATTCACTAAATCACCAGGGGTAAATTAACGTCTCCATGTCTCTATTTCCACATCTACCAAAGGGAGGATAATGGGCTTTGCCTCCTACAGGACACAAGAAGATTCATTAGATAAAGCTTGTGTCAGGCACTAGGAACACACTGGAGAGGGAAGGCCATGTGGAATCCTGAGTTACCATTGCTCATCAGACTGCTGTTGTGACATTTGTCTAATTTACTGTGCAGTGACCAGGTTTCCCATCTCTGTGCCCTGAACCAATGAATGGTTAGGAGTATTGCATGATGTGTTTCTCTCCCTACTAATTCATAATATGTACCTGTATCAACTGGTGCAGTACTTCAATTACTGCGTGCTCACTGGGTGTGGTGCCATGATACATTCTTCCTAATTCTCCCCAGGCAAGTCTTGCTTCATCATACAGGTGCTTTTCCAAGTTCAAATCCATTGGCAAAAAGGTAGACTGTTTCTGGCAGTGAGAGCTGAGGGAAGATCCTTAATCCTTAAAGCGGTGGGTAAGAAGGTCTGATACTCAAAAGGTTGCCACAGAGAACAAGAACAAACTTTGGGTCATTTAAGATGATATCCCACATGCTGGGATCTTTCCCACATTCCTCAGAGTTGTCTCCAACTACCACAGCCAACAGGTTTTGAAATGTAAAAAAAGTGTTCCAGGGAAGATAATTTGGGGACTCTGGGCTACGACATTACAGGTGCCATAAGAGGTACAGAAAGATTCTTGCCCTTTTTATATATTTGGCTTATTACTATTACTATTTTTTAAGAAAAAGGGATGAGGCAGTTTGGATTTGGAACCTTGCTATCTCTTTGGATGTTCTCTCTTTGATCCTAATGTACAGGGTGAACTGATGGCCAGAACAAAGGGCTCCATAGCCCATCTTCCTCGGTTTTTAGAAGAGAACATGCCTCCTTCCTTTCTGAAGTTTAAGGAGACCTTATTGAGTGAGGTGTTCCAAAGATCAGGGCTTGATTTATTTAAATAGTAAATAAAATGGTTCCAATCAAGGCTAGGAAACATAATTGTCACATACATGCCAGATAATAAATGCCCACATGGACTGAATCTGGAGTTGAAAAATACTTACTAATATTATTAAAAATATTCGCACATGGCAAGGAATATTGAATTCTACGGCTCTTCTTGAGTGAGTGGGGCCCATTTGTCTTATTAAACAGAACAGTAACCAACTGAGACTTGTCTTTCAGTAACAAAGATTCACAATTGCATTTTTAAGTCTTCTTTGCCATGGCCATTTGCAAACAGAATCTTGGCAACTGTTTTATTTACTTTTAAATCTAAACTTAACAGAAAGATGAACTCTAGATCCTTGTTCTATTGTAGAACAGTCTTCCTATAAAACCCTGTCTCCTAATTCTTCTTAGATATGGCCAACCAGGAAAGTGCCCTACAGTCTGTAGGCAGGGCTGATATGAAGCTGGGTCCATCCACATAGATACGGCTGGGTTGATTGGTAATATCAGGAAGACTTGGTGCCAGTGGGTTGAGAGCCACTGTCCTGCACCCAATCGGTCACAGCCTTCCTTGAGACACACCCTCTTCCACAGATCCAACAACATCGGTTAACACCTGGTAAAGGGTGGGGGCATTTCCTCCAGTGTCACCACATCGGTTCTGATTTGTCAGGGAAGTGCTTCACTAATTGTTACCCACAGTGATATCACTCAGGCATCTAGGTGGTTAACTCACAAAACCTGCACACTGGGGATGAACTGAAGAACTGATTCTTCTCCCATCATCATGGTCTCTGATGTGATGCTGGGGTTGGGGGGTTGGAGAGAGTGGGAGAGCATTAGCATTTCCATAAACCAGGCTCTGGGGCCAAATGAGTTTAGGAAACTAAGCTCTATCTCCTGTTCTGGGAAATCCAGAATACATTTGCATACTAAAGATTCTGAGAGGTTTTTCAGTAAGAGACCTGAATAACTTTGGTTAACTCTACATTTCCACAAATGTGAGTACAGAATATTTTTTATTCTTTTTCTTCCTGTTCTTAAGATTCCTAGGAATGAACATTCCATGGGGCACACTTTGGGAGTGTTTTTTAACCCATGCTCTCACAAATTCTCAATTGAAAAGGAATCTGGAACTGGAAATTTATTTTTTTCCCCCTCAGGAGGGAATTTTTACATAAGGAAATAGCTTGGCTTTGAGTCTTGATGTTCTAGAACTTACTTGTAAACTGCCACCTCACTAACTTGACTTAAATACAGTAATTCAGCAAGCACCTTAGTGTTTATTTGTGAAGCTCCATTATAATTGTGTATTGTTATTTGTGGGATTCCTTCAGCAAAACTTGTCTAAGACAGTGCTTGGGGAAGGGAATTTCATTCCAGAAGGATTTGGGGAAGCTTATAAAAGTACACACTCTATATTGGGAAAAAAATAAGGTAATGAAGAAATCAGAATGAGAGCCAACAAGTATAGGAAAGAATAAGGCCAGCACAATAATAAATGCCAAAGGTATGTTTGTTATTCGAGGCTGGGCGCAAATCTGAATTGGAGTGTCCTAAGGAACTACAGAAACAATCATCTAGTGTCCAAAAATAAAATAAAACTAAATATATGTATTGGGAAAGGTACAGCTTTTCCTATATAGAGAGAAATCACAGTTGTCAGGCCCCAACAGCTTCAGTGGGTCTTAGTATATTTGCTCCCACCCAGAAAAGGAACACCAGTGAAAGCAATCACCATCCCAGTAACCCATCCTGAATGGAGAGTGAGTGACCTGTTCTGAAGGTGTTTGCCCCTGAGGCAAGACTGGGGAGAAACTGAGGTGCTGTTCTCTCTTTACGACTTGTAAAGGGGTCCACTGCCAAGTCAGGCACCATGATCATGGGATGGTATGCAGAATATTGAGCAAGACAAAGTACTGCAACGTTGTTTGGGAATTAGCCAGAAACATATCCTCTTCAACATGTCTCCCAAATCTCTGCCTTTCTGATATCTGGGCTAAGTGATGAGTTGTGGCCAGGAGCTACATATTGGCAAAGATTTTAGGAATTACTCCAGTGAGTGAAGCACCAGGCAGGAGCAAGAGTTAAAAAGCATCTTTCCAATCCTAGCTTTGCAAATGATTTATTGGGTAACCATGACCCTCTACCTTGAGTCATTTCCTCACTTATGCAGGAAACATAAATCTGGACTGCCCATCCATCACAACTATTACAAGTAGAAGACTCTCCTGTAAAAGGAGATTAGCCAGGTTGAGATTAGCCAGGTTATGATAAGTATTAAGTACTTATCATAAGATGAAAATTATGTTTGGAAATTAAAATGTGATCTCAGTAACCCATTAAGAGTAATGATATGAAGAAAAGAATTTCAGTAATTACCGCATAAAGGTATGTTACTAACAACTATTTTTTTCATTCAGAAATCTGACTCAGTAATGAAAGAGAATTACACGTGTTATAGTGTAAAAATAAAAGCCAGTGAAATACATTGCTGGGATCATTGTGTCGGAAAAAAAAAGTCCTATAAACACAGGAGCTTAGAAATGTCTCTAATTCAACAGATGGTCTATCCACTTGGGAAGAAAAGGGTCTAGTTCGGGATCCTATCACTCCTCAACAGCTTGTATAGTATTTATGCCTTTGGTATTCACATTCTGTCTGTTTACAAATGATATGTGTGACAACCTGCCAGTGGAAAATGTATGTCGCAACCTTTTCTTTCAAGCAGCACTGCTGACAGGTAGCAACCTCATCTTCTTGTCAGACTTGACTTTCTCCTAAACCAAAGATTTTCTTACCAAGACCTCTGCCAATCACAAAGAGACAATTTAAGTGACCTGTGGCTTGCTCTGTAACCACGACATATTAGCAGCCTTCTCTCTCCCTCCGTGTAGAACCACTTTTCATCTGAGCTACTCATTAGTAAAATACAAAGAAAGAACAAAAGAAGGAGAGAAAACAGAGAAAAATCCCCGAGGGACTTTCCTAAGTTGTAGAGAAAAAAAATGCAAACATAGCCTTAGTATTTTTTGGTTTTTTTCCTAAGAAAAAATGTTCTTTTTTCCTAATAAGGAAATATTAAAAAAAAATACAAATAGAAAACTGCAGATTCCATTTGCCTATCAGATTGGCAAAAGTTTAAAAAGTCTGACAATAACAAGTGTTGGAGAGGATATGCAACAGTGGGGGTGGTCATCCCACAGTGGGGAAGAAGTAGGTTAGTAAAGTCACCGTGGAATGCATTTGACCACATTCAACAAAGTCTAAAATGTGCAGAGTTATAGGTATATGCCCCAAAGACATGTGCACACATGCACAAAGAGACATATTTAAAACATCCACCACGTACTACTGGAAATAATTGAAAAAATAACTTTGGTACTCATCAAAAGACCATGGATAAATAGATTGTGATATATCTATGCATGGAGCATGTCTACTCCATGAATTCACTGAAGCTGCATAAATCAGTAGAGATGGACCGACACAATGCCAGGCTGAGCAATAACACAGCGGTCAGTCTAAATAGCATGATGCAAAAGGATGCTAGGTTGGGGTACCACTTCTATAAAGTTTAAAAACCTGTGGTCAAAAGGGTACAAACTTCAGCTATAAGATAAGTAAGTCCTGGGCACCTAATATACACCATAGTGACTATGGTTAGCAATACTGCATTTTATATTTGAAAGCTGCTAAGTGAATGGATCTTTAAAGTTCTCATCACGAGGAAAAAAACTGGTAACCATGTGAAGTAATGGGTGTTAACTGAACTTACTGGGATCATTTCACAATATATACACAAATCAAATCATTGTATACCTGAAACTAAAATGTTATATGTCAATTATATCTCAATAAAACTGGAAAAAGTCAGTTATACTAGAAGACATAAAAAGTAAAAGAAGATAAGAATGATTTGATAAACTATATAGCAAAAGAAATTATCAAAAACACGGTTCTGCAAAAAATCATAGGATTATCCTTGATTTCCTCACAGCACCCATTTCAGAACAAAGCTCTATTTCCTAGGACCCACCTCAGTTATTACCCAAAGTCCAACTCCTATAATAGGTTCCTTCTAACACCCTCTTACTTAGACACTCCACAGTTCCTCATGGTGGGCACTCTCCCTCACTGCATGGAGTAATAAACACAACTTACGTAACAACAGAAACAAAAACTGAATAAAATCCAAAGGATGACTAGGTGGCTCAGTCAGTTAAGCATTGGACTCTTGATTTTGGCTCAGGTCGTGATCTCAGGGTTCATGAGTTCGAGCCCCACATGGGGCTCTGTGCTATCATCCCGGCTTGGAATTCTCTGCCTCCCTCTCTCTCTACCTCTCCCCTGCTCACTCTCTCTCTCAAAAGTAAATAAATTAACATTAAAAAAATCTGAAATCACAGAATTTTTTAAAAACCTACAATATAATATTATGTAATGTAGTCAAGTAGATAAATACATAGCAAAAAAATATAAAACAAGCATGGGAATGTTACACACCAAATTAATGATAACGATGTCTTTCAGGAAGGGAAGGAGGGATGCAGACAGGCAGGAGAGAGATCAATCAGAGTGGTTTACACAGGGGCCTCAATGCTGCCTTAATGTTTGATTTGTTTTATACAAGCAAAACAATTCTAAAAGAAATATGGCTAAAAAATATTAGGGTTTGATAAAGTTAGGTAGTGGATCTACGAATGTTTGTGTTGTTTTTATGATTGCCAATGTGTTCGAAACAGCACACACTGCTCTTTAAAAAGATAATACAGATCTTCCTCTACTTATGATGATGGGCTTCCCTATAGGCCCATCATTAGTTGAAAATAAAATAAGTCAAACATGCATTTAATACAGCTAACCTACCGAACATCATATCTTGGCCTATTTTGTAATAAAGAGTTGACTATGTCATGCAATTTACTGAATGCTGTACTGAAAGTGAAAACCAGAATGATTGTATGGACACAGAAGGGTTAAGTATATCGGTTTTTTGCCCTTGTGATGCGTGGCCGACAGGGAGCTGTGGCAGGCTGCCAGCACCCAGCACCATGAGACAGGATCTTATGGCATATTGCTAGCCTGGGAAAAAGGTCAAAATTTAAAATTCTAAGTATGGTTTCTATTGAATGCATATTGCTTTCACACTGTCGTAAAGGTGAAAAATCATAAGTCAAACCTTCGTAAGTTGAGAACTGTCTCTATACTGGAATTACATTAAACTTTAGGAAGTTTTAGTTACTGAAATATCAGAGAAAGTTCATTACAATGCAATCTAATCTACAAACCAGTCCAAGAATAGCTTTATAAGACTACTCTCTGGGTTGACAAATTTCATTCACTTTTTAAAAAAATTTTTTATTTGAGGGGAAGAGAGAGAGAAAGCACAAGTGGGGAGAGGGGCAGAGGGAGAAAGAAAGAGAATCCTAAGCAGGCTCCATGTTCAGCATGGAGTTTCCGCATGAAGCCTAACACGTGGCTTGATCCCCTGATCCTGGGATCATGACCTTAGCCAAAAATGAGAGTTGGATGCCTTACCAACTGAGCTACCAAGGTGCCCCACCATTCACTTTTTGTAAATGTTTTGACTTCTTAATATATATTTTTTTAATCCATTGTCCTCCTTGCCCTGTTTATTAAGATCCTCGCTGAGAGTCTCTCTTCCTGAGAGGCAGGTCTAATTCAGAACTCATTAAATGCATAACTCCAAACTGTTCATTATATATTACCTCCATCTCCTCTCCATTGAGCATCATCTGCTATTGTGTTTACCCCATTAGCAAGCTTAATTAAGTCCTTCAAGAGTTTCTCATAATCTTCCAAACTTGTTGTTAGCAAATATGTACCATTTATTTGCATTGCTTCTGAATTGTTAATAAATATGTTCTTAAATTGTTTCTGGGCTTCTAAAAGTCATCACACTGTTCTAACTGATTGTCATGCTCTCGCTTTAAATATTTGCTTATTCCAACTGGTTTCTGGAACTATCCAGGATCTAAGCTTTTATCTACCAATAAGTTATACCTCAACTTACTTAAAGGAACCTTCATTCAGAAACTTGTGGGAAGATCACAACAAAGTGCCAACCATTGGCTTATTTAACTGCAAATACTCAGTTAATTATTTCAAGGAGTTTCAGCACATTAAAAAGACATAAGAATGAATGGCCTGGGCAGTTGTTTTTTGTTTTTTGGTTTTTTTTACCTGCTAAAGGAAAAATTTGCTCACAAATAATGTGAATTCCCAGGATCTCTCTTCTCACATTTTAAAAACAGGTTAGCCATTAGCCAGCTGGTAGCTCTTTAAAGATATCCTCACAATTAATGGTAAATGATACAAGTTTTCTAGTGGGTCAGTTTCATTCTGCAGTTTCTTCAGATTTTTTAAAATGATAACCAAGGGAAGTAGGGCCGCTTCATTCCCCCAGATTGCCACACCTTTCAGGGCCAAACTTGGGTCAGTGGGCTCCACTGCTGTGTAGAGGAGAGTAATACAAGATCATGGAGCATGGTGGTTAGCCTCTGTCCTGCTTGACTATCTGAGAGAATCATCGACAATTCTGATTTTACCACATGCATGCTATCAGAAAAGTCTTGTTACTCAAATTTTGACTGTGAATAATGATGTTGCCTTCAGATACCCTCTTAATTTGAAAAGTCTTACTTTATGCAGTCCTGTTGATAAGTTTGCCCTTTATTATCCTTTCTTGGGTAGATATTATTCCAATATGTGTATTTACATTAGCAAGGCAGCATCATTACTCATTCAATCAATCCACTAATGGCCCCCAAACACCTTTATGTACATAACATGGAAATGCCGTTGGTAGACAAGAGAACACTAACTATCCTCACTCTTAGACTAATAAGGGAGAAAACACAGGAGTTCACCATGTTAGTAAAACAAACCCTGGTCACCCCATCTTTATTTTGGGGCCATTAATACCTGAGAATTATATCTAATTGACACAGTAACCACCAGGCAACTCCCACTACCACCACCCATTTCCTATTTTGGAACTGCTCTTCCATGATAAGACTTCTCTGAGGTAACAATGAAATGAAATCCTTCCCATACATCCAATAATTAAAATAAACTAGGACATGAACCAGCACATGAACTGGGTGAGTAGCTTAGTGTGTGTGTGTGTATATATATATATATATATTATATATATATATATACTTTTTTCTTCCTTCTTGTTTCTTTTGATGCC